>NW_026969178.1:620176-930264 GCF_028390025.1 Pseudophryne corroboree
GCCTCAGCCGTTCCTTGCCACTCCGTGTGGTAAATGGCATATTGGCAAGTTTACGCTTCTCCTCCGACAATTTTATTTTAGGTTTTGGAGTCCTTTTTTTACTGATATTTGGTGTTTTGGATTTGACATGCTCTGTACTATGACATTGGGCATCGGCCTTGGCAGACGACGTTGCTGGCATTTCATCGTCTCGGCCATGACTAGTGGCAGCAGCTTCAGCACGAGGTGGAAGTGGATCTTGATCTTTCCCTAATTTTGGAACCTCAACATTTTTGTTCTCCATATTTTAATAGGCACAACTAAAAGGCACCTCAGGTAAACAATGGAGATGGATGGATTGGATACTAGTATACAATTATGGACGGGCTGCCGAGTGCCGACACAGAGGTAGCCACAGCCGTGAACTACCGCACTGTACTGTGTCTGCTGCTAATATATAGACTGGTTGATAAAGAGATAGTATACTCGTAACTAGTATGTATGTATAAAGAAAGAAAAAAAAACCACGGTTAGGTGGTATATACAATTATGGACGGGCTGCCGAGTGCCGACACAGAGGTAGCCACAGCCGTGAACTACCGCACTGTACTGTGTCTGCTGCTAATATATATACTGGTTGATAAAGAGATAGTATACTCGTAACTAGTATGTATGTATAAAGAAAGAAAAAAAAAACATGGTTAGGTGGTATATACAATTATGGACGGGCTGCCGAGTGCCGACACAGAGGTAGCCACAGCCGTGAACTACCGCACTGTACTGTGTCTGCTGCTAATATATAGACTGGTTGATAAAGAGATAGTATACTCGTAACTAGTATGTATGTATAAAGAAAGAAAAAAAAACCACGGTTAGGTGGTATATACAATTATGGACGGGCTGCCGAGTGCCGACACAGAGGTAGCCACAGCCGTGAACTACCGCACTGTACTGTGTCTGCTGCTAATATAGACTGGTTGATAAAGAGATAGTATACTCGTAACTAGTATGTATGTATAAAGAAAGAAAAAAAAACCACGGTTAGGTGGTATATACAATTATGGACGGGCTGCCGAGTGCCGACACAGAGGTAGCCACAGCCGTGAACTACCGCACTGTACTGTGTCTGCTGCTAATATAGACTGGTTGATAAAGAGATAGTATACTCGTAACTAGTATGTATGTATAAAGAAAGAAAAAAAAACCACGGTTAGGTGGTATATACAATTATGGACGGGCTGCCGAGTGCCGACACAGAGGTAGCCACAGCCGTGAACTACCGCACTGTACTGTGTCTGCTGCTAATATAGACTGGTTGATAAAGAGATAGTATACTCGTAACTAGTATGACTATAAAGAAAGAAAAAAAAACCACGGTTAGGTGGTATATACAATTATGGACGGGCTGCCGAGTGCCGACACAGAGGTAGCCACAGCCGTGAACTACCGCACTGTACTGTGTCTGCTGCTAATATATAGACTGGTTGATAAAGAGATAGTATACTCGTAACTAGTATGTATGTATAAAGAAAGAAAAAAAAACCACGGTTAGGTGGTATATACAATTATGGACGGGCTGCCGAGTGCCGACACAGAGGTAGCCACAGCCGTGAACTACCGCACTGTACTGTGTCTGCTGCTAATATATAGACTGGTTGATAAAGAGATAGTATACTCGTAACTAGTATGTATGTATAAAGAAAGAAAAAAAAACCACGGTTAGGTGGTATATACAATTATGGACGGGCTGCCGAGTGCCGACACAGAGGTAGCCACAGCCGTGAACTACCGCACTGTACTGTGTCTGCTGCTAATATAGACTGGTTGATAAAGAGATAGTATACTCGTAACTAGTATGTATGTATAAAGAAAGAAAAAAAAACCACGGTTAGGTGGTATATACAATTATGGACGGGCTGCCGAGTGCCGACACAGAGGTAGCCACAGCCGTGAACTACCGCACTGTACTGTGTCTGCTGCTAATATATAGACTGGTTGATAAAGAGATAGTATACTCGTAACTAGTATGTATGTATAAAGAAAGAAAAAAAAACCACGGTTAGGTGGTATATACAATTATGGACGGGCTGCCGAGTGCCGACACAGAGGTAGCCACAGCCGTGAACTACCACACTGTACTGTGTCTGCTGCTAATATAGACTGGTTGATAAAGAGATAGTATACTCGTAACTAGTATGTATGTATAAAGAAAGAAAAAAAAAACCACGGTTAGGTGGTATATACAATTATGGACGGGCTGCCGAGTGCCGACACAGAGGTAGCCACAGCCGTGAACTACCGCACTGTACTGTGTCTGCTGCTAATATAGACTGGTTGATAAAGAGATAGTATACTCGTAACTAGTATGTATGTATAAAGAAAGAAAAAAAAACCACGGTTAGGTGGTATATACAATTATGGACGGGCTGCCGAGTGCCGACACAGAGGTAGCCACAGCCGTGAACTACCGCACTGTACTGTGTCTGCTGCTAATATAGACTGGTTGATAAAGAGATAGTATACTCGTAACTAGTATGACTATAAAGAAAAAAAAAAAAAACACGGTTAGGTGGTATATACAATTATGGACGGGCTGCCGAGTGCCGACACAGAGGTAGCCACAGCCGTGAACTACCGCACTGTACTGTGTCTGCTGCTAATATATAGACTGGTTGATAAAGAGATAGTATACTCGTAACTAGTATGTATGTATAAAGAAAGAAAAAAAACCCACGGTTAGGTGGTATATACAATTATGGACGGGCTGCCGAGTGCCGACACAGAGGTAGCCACAGCCGTGAACTACCGCACTGTACTGTGTCTGCTGCTAATATAGACTGGTTGATAAAGAGATAGTATACTCGTAACTAGTATGTATGTATAAAGAAAGAAAAAAAAACCACGGTTAGGTGGTATATACAATTATGGACGGGCTGCCGAGTGCCGACACAGAGGTAGCCACAGCCGTGAACTACCGCACTGTACTGTGTCTGCTGCTAATATAGACTGGTTGATAAAGAGATAGTATACTCGTAACTAGTATGACTATAAAGAAAGAAAAAAAAAACACGGTTAGGTGGTATATACAATTATGGACGGGCTGCCGAGTGCCGACACAGAGGTAGCCACAGCCGTGAACTACCGCACTGTACTGTGTCTGCTGCTAATATAGACTGGTTGATAAAGAGATAGTATACTACTAATATTATATATACTGGTGGTCAGGTCACTGGTCACTAGTCACACTGGCAGTGGCACTCCTGCAGCAAAAGTGTGCACTGTTTAATTTTAATATAATATTATGTACTCCTGGCTCCTGCTATAACCTATAACTGGCACTGCAGTGCTCCCCAGTCTCCCCCACAATTATAAGCTGTGTGAGCTGAGCACAGTCAGATATATATATACATTGATGCAGCACACTGGGCTGAGCAGTGCACACAGATATGGTATGTGACTGAGTCACTGTGTGTATCGTTTTTTTCAGGCAGAGAACGGATATATTAAATAAAACAAACAACTGCACTGTCTGGTGGTCACTGTGGTCGTCAGTCACTAAACTCTGCACTCTCTTCTACAGTATCACAGCCTCAGGTCAATCTCTCTCTCTCTCTCTCAACCCTAATCTAAATGGAGAGGACGCCAGCCACGTCCTCTCCCTATCAATCTCAATGCACGTGTGAAAATGGCGGCGACGCGCGGCTCCTTATATAGAATCCGAGTCTCGCGATAGAATCCGAGCCTCGCGAGAATCCGACAGCGTCATGATGACGTTCGGGCGCGCTCGGGTTAACCGAGCAAGGCGGGAAGATCCGAGTCGCTCGGACCCGTGAAAAAAAACATGAAGTTCGTGCGGGTTCGGATTCAGAGAAACCGAACCCGCTCATCTCTACTGACAATACAGTACTGTACATTGTAAATAACAAGATTGTCTAATATAGAGTAAAGTACTGTATTGCCATTACTACACTGTAAAGTATTCAGTATTTGTTTTGTAATACTGTCCTTTTTTTCCCACAGAACAGTTGCAGCGTGCCATCCAGCTCCTGCGGGTGGTGGTCCACCTCTTAGTGGACCACTTTTTTAATTTGTTATTAAGAGCATTTTAATTTTTTTTTTTTTTTAATAAATATGTTTGTTATTGTACTCCATTGTATAGTATCTTTTTCTACTGTATAAGATAGGCATACTGTACACCATACAATTATCTGGCAGATAATCTGCAAGATCTGGCTGTTTGTAATGAAATTCTCTCCTAATTTAGCTGTGGTGTACCTCCTGAGTGTGCTGGGGTGCTTTCTGGCCAGTTTGGGGTGATTTGGAGCAAGTTTGGTCGGCCATCTGGCCGACATGTGCTGTCGACTGTTTGGCAAACATGTGTTTTCCCTCCAGCATGTGTGTGTCAGGCATTTTGTGTGTGTCAGGCATTTTGTGTGTGTCAGGCATTGCTGTGTGGTTCCACAAATGTTAGCGTGTCAAAGTGCTGACCACTGACACCACTACAGTATTTCACTTTGGACCGCATGCCTTTTGTGGAACCACACAGCCCAGCATGACTTATTGCTGGGCTGTGTGGTTCCACAAATGTTAGCGTGTCAAAGTGCTGACCACTGACACCACTATTTCACTTTGGACCGCATGCCTTTTGTGGAACCACACAGCCCAGCATGACTTATTGCTGGGCTGTGTGGTTCCACAAATTTTCTTGGAAAACAAATGAACATGAGTGTCTTTACTTTAATACTTTTTTTTTTTCCCCCCACAGATATCTATATACACAAGAAAAGAATGTAACGAAGAACAAACTACTTTTTTGTTTTAATTAACTTTCAAACTTTATTTAAAAAAAACACCTTTTTTTTCTTCAATAAACTTTTAAAAATAGAAGTTTCCTGTGGTTTTTATTAAAATATGAAATGCAAGATGCCTAACCAAGTTGTTTTACATACAGTATACCACTCTTAATTGAATTCCCATCATACAGTAGTACTAATTTATACAGTACAGGAAGTTGGGAATACAAACATTGGAAACCACGTCATGTTTATTTTAAGAAACACTTTATTTACGGACAAAATCATTTGGAACATGTAACATCACACATACTGTATTGTAATAAGAAAGCCAACATCACACATACTGTACGGTACTTTAATCAAAAGGTAACAGCACAAATACAGTAACAATATCAACTTTAACATTTTTATAATTTATTTTTTTGTGGTGGTGGTGCGGGGTAATGGTTTTTGTACTTTATTTTTAGGTTTTGCTTTTTTGAATTATTTTTCGTTTTTGTCTTTTGCTTTTTAACACTGTCGCATACGGACACCAGAATAGAGGACTGACAACAGCAGCCCCTGGATGGAAACGCAGCCCAAGGCCCCAGATGGACACAGCACAATGGACTCGGCTGCTACTGGATAGATACAGCAGCGCCCAAAAAATCAACAGGAATAAAAGGGGCAACTTGTACCAGGCCCTTACATTACCAGGAATGTGGTGAGCCAAGTTCATGCACTCCCCTTTGAGTAACCGAGCTGCTCCAAGTGGATTCAGCACAGTGCATGCAGCCCCAGAAAATGTACAGGTCATACAGGTACATTGACACAATTTTTTAGCTTCAGCTGTGTGAAGCTGATGTGCTGAAGCTAGGAGGTAGGTAATGATCTGGTTTCATCATAGTGGAGCTTCCAAGTCATTTTCCTCTTCGTTCTCAGCGCAGCGTTTATGGTATCCCTTATCTTCCTCTTTTCTGGATCACCAATCCTCACGCGGCGTTCACACCTAGCCATGATGTCATGTACCAGATTTTTGGGCAGCGGAAGTTTGCCCTTGGAACCATCAAAGTTCACACGATTGGCCCACGTCAAGTATTTGTCGTACTGTACATGGTGCTGGAACAGAGAATATGCATATTTCTGAATATGTCCATTTGAAGCTCTGTACAGATGGTCGTCCAGGGAAGTTGAGATGACAGCCAGGGCAATATTGTTCAGAGAGCCTCCGAATGTATTGAGAAGTGGCCTGTGAGCAGGTGTGCTGGTCATCATTGGTGTTCCTGGCAACAGCACACTTGAATCCAGGCCTCTGCGGTCGTCCAGCCCGCTGCGGTCGTCCAGCCCTCTGCGGTCCTCCAGGCCTCCTCTGCGGTCCTCCAGGCCTCCTCTGCGGTCGTCCAGGCCTCCTCTGCGGTCGTCCAGGCCTCCTCTGCGGTCGTCCAGGCCTCTTCTGCGGTCCTCCAGGCCTCCTCTGCGGTCGTCCAAGCCGCTGACTTCGTCCAGTCCGCTGCTGTGGTCCAGGCCTCTGCGGTCCTCCAGGGCTCCTCTACGGTCGTCCAGGCCTCCTCTACGGTCGTCCAGGCCTCCTCTGCGGTCCTCCAGGTTTCCTCTGCGGTCCTCCAGGTTTCCTCTGCGGTCCTCCAGGTCTCTTCTGCGGTCCTCCAGGCCTCCTCTGCGGTCGTCCAAGTCGCTGACTTCGTCCAGTCCGCTGCTGTGGTCCAGTCCGCTGCTGTGGTCCAGGCCTCTGCGGTCCTCCAGGTTTCCTCTGCGGTCCTCCAGGTTTCCTCTGCGGTCCTCCAGGTTTCCTCTGCGGTCGTCCAGGTTTCCTCTGCGGTCGTCCAGGTTTCCTCTGCGGTCGTCCAGGCCTCCTCTGCGGTCGTCCAGGCCTCCTCTGCGGTCGTCCAGGCCTCCTCTGCGGTCGTCCAGGCCTCTTCTGCGGTCCTCCAGGCCTCCTCTGCGGTCGTCCAAGCCGCTGACTTCGTCCAGTCCGCTGCTGTGGTCCAGGCCTCTGCGGTCCTCCAGGGCTCCTCTACGGTCGTCCAGGCCTCCTCTACGGTCGTCCAGGCCTCCTCTGCGGTCCTCCAGGTTTCCTCTGCGGTCCTCCAGGTTTCCTCTGCGGTCCTCCAGGTCTCTTCTGCGGTCCTCCAGGCCTCCTCTGCGGTCGTCCAAGTCGCTGACTTCGTCCAGTCCGCTGCTGTGGTCCAGTCCGCTGCTGTGGTCCAGGCCTCTGCGGTCCTCCAGGTTTCCTCTGCGGTCCTCCAGGTTTCCTCTGCGGTCCTCCAGGTTTCCTCTGCGGTCGTCCAGGTTTCCTCTGCGGTCGTCCAGGTTTCCTCTGCGGTCCTCCAGGCCTCCTCTGCGGTCGTCCAAGCCGCTGACTGCGTCCAGTCCGCTGCTGTGGTCCAGGCCTCTGCGGTCCTCCAGGCCTCCTCTACGGTCGTCCAGGCCTCCTCTACGGTCGTCCAGGCCTCCTCTATGGTCCTCCAGGTTTCCTCTGCGGTCCTCCAGGTCTCTTCTGCGGTCCTCCAGGCCTCCTCTGCGGTCGTCCAAGTCGCTGACTTCGTCCAGTCCGCTGCTGTGGTCCAGGCCTCCTCTACGGTCGTCCAGGCCTCCTCTGCGGTCCTCCAAGTTTCCTCTGCGGTCGTCCAGGTTTCCTCTGCGGTCCTCCAGGTCTCTTCTGCGGTCCTCCAGGCCTCCTCTGCGGTCGTCCAAGCCGCTGACTTCGTCCAGTCCGCTGCTGTGGTCCAGGCCTCTGCGGTCCTCCAGGGCTCCTCTACGGTCGTCCAGGTCTCCTCTGCGGTCGTCCAGGTCTCCTCTGCGGTCCTCCAGGCCTCCTCTGCGGTCGTCCAAGCCGCTGACTTCGTCCAGTCCGCTGCGGTCCTCCAGGCCTCCTCTGCGGTCCTCCAGGCCTCCTCTGCGGTCCTCCAGGCCTCGGTCGTCCAGGCCGCTGACTTGAACCGCTTGGTGGTGTGTTGCAATTATGGTGCGGCAAACTCCAACTTGCCATTCTTCCCTCGTTTGTTCAATGACTTTCTTCATGGCTTCTACCATCTGTTCCTTTATGCCTTCTTTAAGGCCAGCCACATCGGTCTGCAGCTGATTGACCTGTCCACCAACTTCTGACTCCATATTGGTCACCTTACTGAGTAGCTCCTTTAGTAAAACAGGACAGGTACACTGGCAGTCCTGCACTTTGGTGTTCACATCTGTGAAATGCAACCTTCTTCGTGGTGAATGTGTCATGTCTTCTTGTCCAGGGGTGGCTACATGGTCCAAAAAAGAAGCTTCCTGATGCAGCGTGTTTGTCACGTCCTCTAGCACCGGTATTTCCAGATTCATTGGCTGAACACTGTGATCTGCAGGAGATGGAACAATTACATCATTTGCCACACCACATATCAGCTCCAACTTATTATTCTTTGCCTTGGCATTTTTTCGTGGTTTCACCACATTTTCTTTCTGAGCCGCCTTGGCAGTTTTCTTCTTCTTTTGTGGGACTACTGCAGCAAGTTTCTGTGCCACTGATGGGTGGGTTTTGGCACTCCCGTAAAATCTGGTAGTCTGCATTCTTTGTCTTTTGTCTAAAAATATAAAAACCACAATAAGAAAACATGTAAAGCACAGCATGCTAAAAATAGCAAACAACTGTACATTTTCAAATAAAGTGCACAACAGTAAAGTGCAAATACTGTACAGTATTATACTTTTTTCCCTGTGCCTCCCAACATGAACCTCTGCAGGAGGGACAGAATGCTCTGTTACGGACTTCAGTTTAAATATACAGTATGATTACCATCACCTGTGCGAACAACTATACTGTACAGTAGTTACTGTATTTGATAAGATAGGTGTTTCACCACAAGTGATAGCAATCATTCAGTACTACTGCACATAGTACACCGGGATAAGCGAGGTCTATGTACATTACGTTATACCGAGCTGGATCGCTTAGCAACCTGACAAAATGGCCGCCGACCGTGAACTCCCAGCACGTGGCAGCGCTTGGATATGGAGTGAGATACAGTATGGTACAGTCCAGGGGGCAATGCTGAAGGAGCGTCACAATCCCCTAGCTCAATTACCAGAGCCATCTTAACAGCAGTGTGGGCCCCTGGACACAGCAATGCACTGGGGCCCCTACCCACCCACCAGCGGAAGGGGTGGGGGGAGCTATCAGCGGCAGCTTTGATGTTCCGCGGGGGATAGGGGGGGTTCTATCTTTCGCTCAGTATGTACAGTAGGACCTGGAGAAATAATTTCTGCTAATTATTCCTTTACTGCACAGATGGGGCAGGAAGGAGAACACTAAACTGTAGAAGGGGGCATTGTGCTGAATGAAGGGGCCCTGGTACATGACTTCCAGGGTGGTAGGGGGTGTTTAATACACAGGGGAGGAGTGGATAATGGAGTGGGCTTAATATTCATCATTTTCCGGGGGTCAGGGCAGCGTGCTTTACTGCAGATATCTCCAGTTCCTGGAAATACTGTAGATTTCTTAGCTCTAATGGGGAAAAAAAAAACTAGAGTCCCACCTGTCAGGAGGTACTGGGGACACTTGTCAGGAGATACTGAGGACACCTGTCAGGACGTACTGGGGACTTGGGGATCAGACTTTAGAAGCCAGAGCAATCCACCGACAAAAATATAAAACTGCATATTACAGTAGGAGTGTGGAGCTGGAGGAGGGAACAGCTGCTTGAAGGCTGATATCTCTGGTTCTGGGCATAGTAGAGGCAAGCTGCCAGTGTCCACTGAAAGGGGGGAGTCACAGCTTTTGGAGTATACCCTCCGAAAAACTCTAAGGCAAAAAGAAACCTAGATATCTGGCTGTGAAAAACAATTAACAGGTTTGGATGGGGACCACTGCTTTGAAGCCTGCTATCTCTGGTTCCCCAGGGCCGATTTTCAAAAATCTGGTACCCCTGGAAAGAGGGGACCCTCAGCTATCAGACTAGGTCCCTTTTACTCCTGGGGCCCTTGGGCAAGAGCCCATTGAGCCCATATGAAAAGACGGCCCTGTCAATTACACCGGCGAGGTCTATGCACATTACGGTATACCGAGCTGGATCGCTTAGCAACCTGACAAAATGGCCACCGACCGTGAACTCCCAGCACGTGGCAGCGCTCGGATATGTAGTGAGATACAGTATGGCATACATTTCACACTCCAGGGGGCAATGCTGAAGGAGCGTCACAATCCCCTAGCTCAATTACACCGGGATAAGCGAGGTCTATGCACATTACGGTATACCGAGCTGGATCGCTTAGCAACCTGACAAAATGGCCACCGACCGTGAACTCCCAGCACGTGGCAGCGCTCGGATATGTAGTGAGATACAGTATGGCATACATTTCACACTCCAGGGGGCAATGCTGAAGGAGCGTCACAATCCCCTAGCTCAATTACACTGGGATAAGCGAGGTCTATGCACATTACGGTATACCGAGCTGGATCGCTTAGCAACCTGACAAAATGGCCGCCGACCGTGAACTCCCAGCACGTGGCAGCGCTCGGATATGTAGTGAGATACAGTATGGCATACATTTCACACTCCAGGGGGCAATGCTGAAGGAGCGTCACAATCCCCTAGCTCAATTACACTGGGATAAGCGAGGTCTATGCACATTACGGTATACCGAGCTGGATCGCTTAGCAACCTGACAAAATGGCCGCCGACCGTGAACTCCCAGCACGTGGCAGCGCTCGGATATGTAGTGAGATACAGTATGGCATACATTTCACACTCCAGGGGGCAATGCTGAAGGAGCGTCACAATCCCCTAGCTCAATTACACTGGGATAAGCGAGGTCTATGCACATTACGGTATACCGAGCTGGATCGCTTAGCAACCTGACAAAATGGCCGCCGACCGTGAACTCCCAGCACGTGGCAGCGCTCGGATATGTAGTGAGATACAGTATGGCATACATTTCACACTCCAGGGGGCAATGCTGAAGGAGCGTCACAATCCCCTAGCTGTCTGGTGGTCACTGTGGTCGTCAGTCACTAAACTCTGCACTCTCTTCTACAGTATCACAGCCTCAGGTCAATCTCTCTCTCTCTCTCTCAACCCTAATCTAAATGGAGAGGACGCCAGCCACGTCCTCTCCCTATCAATCTCAATGCACGTGTGAAAATGGCGGCGACGCGCGGCTCCTTATATAGAATCCGAGTCTCGCGATAGAATCCGAGCCTCGCGAGAATCCGACAGCGTCATGATGACGTTCGGGCGCGCTCGGGTTAACCGAGCAAGGCGGGAAGATCCGAGTCGCTCGGACCCGTGAAAAAAAACATGAAGTTCGTGCGGGTTCGGATTCAGAGAAACCGAACCCGCTCATCTCTACTGACAATACAGTACTGTACATTGTAAATAACAAGATTGTCTAATATAGAGTAAAGTACTGTATTGCCATTACTACACTGTAAAGTATTCAGTATTTGTTTTGTAATACTGTCCTTTTTTTCCCACAGAACAGTTGCAGCGTGCCATCCAGCTCCTGCGGGTGGTGGTCCACCTCTTAGTGGACCACTTTTTTAATTTGTTATTAAGAGCATTTTAATTTTTTTTTTTTTTTAATAAATATGTTTGTTATTGTACTCCATTGTATAGTATCTTTTTCTACTGTATAAGATAGGCATACTGTACACCATACAATTATCTGGCAGATAATCTGCAAGATCTGGCTGTTTGTAATGAAATTCTCTCCTAATTTAGCTGTGGTGTACCTCCTGAGTGTGCTGGGGTGCTTTCTGGCCAGTTTGGGGTGATTTGGAGCAAGTTTGGTCGGCCATCTGGCCGACATGTGCTGTCGACTGTTTGGCAAACATGTGTTTTCCCTCCAGCATGTGTGTGTCAGGCATTTTGTGTGTGTCAGGCATTTTGTGTGTGTCAGGCATTGCTGTGTGGTTCCACAAATGTTAGCGTGTCAAAGTGCTGACCACTGACACCACTACAGTATTTCACTTTGGACCGCATGCCTTTTGTGGAACCACACAGCCCAGCATGACTTATTGCTGGGCTGTGTGGTTCCACAAATGTTAGCGTGTCAAAGTGCTGACCACTGACACCACTATTTCACTTTGGACCGCATGCCTTTTGTGGAACCACACAGCCCAGCATGACTTATTGCTGGGCTGTGTGGTTCCACAAATTTTCTTGGAAAACAAATGAACATGAGTGTCTTTACTTTAATACTTTTTTTTTTTCCCCCCACAGATATCTATATACACAAGAAAAGAATGTAACGAAGAACAAACTACTTTTTTGTTTTAATTAACTTTCAAACTTTATTTAAAAAAAAACACCTTTTTTTTCTTCAATAAACTTTTAAAAATAGAAGTTTCCTGTGGTTTTTATTAAAATATGAAATGCAAGATGCCTAACCAAGTTGTTTTACATACAGTATACCACTCTTAATTGAATTCCCATCATACAGTAGTACTAATTTATACAGTACAGGAAGTTGGGAATACAAACATTGGAAACCACGTCATGTTTATTTTAAGAAACACTTTATTTACGGACAAAATCATTTGGAACATGTAACATCACACATACTGTATTGTAATAAGAAAGCCAACATCACACATACTGTACGGTACTTTAATCAAAAGGTAACAGCACAAATACAGTAACAATATCAACTTTAACATTTTTATAATTTATTTTTTTGTGGTGGTGGTGCGGGGTAATGGTTTTTGTACTTTATTTTTAGGTTTTGCTTTTTTGAATTATTTTTCGTTTTTGTCTTTTGCTTTTTAACACTGTCGCATACGGACACCAGAATAGAGGACTGACAACAGCAGCCCCTGGATGGAAACGCAGCCCAAGGCCCCAGATGGACACAGCACAATGGACTCGGCTGCTACTGGATAGATACAGCAGCGCCCAAAAAATCAACAGGAATAAAAGGGGCAACTTGTACCAGGCCCTTACATTACCAGGAATGTGGTGAGCCAAGTTCATGCACTCCCCTTTGAGTAACCGAGCTGCTCCAAGTGGATTCAGCACAGTGCATGCAGCCCCAGAAAATGTACAGGTCATACAGGTACATTGACACAATTTTTTAGCTTCAGCTGTGTGAAGCTGATGTGCTGAAGCTAGGAGGTAGGTAATGATCTGGTTTCATCATAGTGGAGCTTCCAAGTCATTTTCCTCTTCGTTCTCAGCGCAGCGTTTATGGTATCCCTTATCTTCCTCTTTTCTGGATCACCAATCCTCACGCGGCGTTCACACCTAGCCATGATGTCATGTACCAGATTTTTGTTCAGCGGAAGTTTGCCCTTGGAACCATCAAAGTTCACACGATTGGCCCACGTCAAGTATTTGTCGTACTGTACATGGTGCTGGAACAGAGAATATGCATATTTCTGAATATGTCCATTTGAAGCTCTGTACAGATGGTCGTCCAGGGAAGTTGAGATGACAGCCAGGGCAATATTGTTCAGAGAGCCTCCGAATGTATTGAGAAGTGGCCTGTGAGCAGGTGTGCTGGTCATCATTGGTGTTCCTGGCAACAGCACACTTGAATCCAGGCCTCTGCGGTCGTCCAGCCCGCTGCGGTCGTCCAGCCCTCTGCGGTCCTCCAGGCCTCCTCTGCGGTCCTCCAGGCCTCCTCTGCGGTCGTCCAGGCCTCCTCTGCGGTCGTCCAGGCCTCCTCTGCGGTCGTCCAGGCCTCTTCTGCGGTCCTCCAGGCCTCCTCTGCGGTCGTCCAAGCCGCTGACTTCGTCCAGTCCGCTGCTGTGGTCCAGGCCTCTGCGGTCCTCCAGGGCTCCTCTACGGTCGTCCAGGCCTCCTCTACGGTCGTCCAGGCCTCCTCTGCGGTCCTCCAGGTTTCCTCTGCGGTCCTCCAGGTTTCCTCTGCGGTCCTCCAGGTCTCTTCTGCGGTCCTCCAGGCCTCCTCTGCGGTCGTCCAAGTCGCTGACTTCGTCCAGTCCGCTGCTGTGGTCCAGTCCGCTGCTGTGGTCCAGGCCTCTGCGGTCCTCCAGGTTTCCTCTGCGGTCCTCCAGGTTTCCTCTGCGGTCCTCCAGGTTTCCTCTGCGGTCGTCCAGGTTTCCTCTGCGGTCGTCCAGGTTTCCTCTGCGGTCGTCCAGGCCTCCTCTGCGGTCGTCCAGGCCTCCTCTGCGGTCGTCCAGGCCTCCTCTGCGGTCGTCCAGGCCTCTTCTGCGGTCCTCCAGGCCTCCTCTGCGGTCGTCCAAGCCGCTGACTTCGTCCAGTCCGCTGCTGTGGTCCAGGCCTCTGCGGTCCTCCAGGGCTCCTCTACGGTCGTCCAGGCCTCCTCTACGGTCGTCCAGGCCTCCTCTGCGGTCCTCCAGGTTTCCTCTGCGGTCCTCCAGGTTTCCTCTGCGGTCCTCCAGGTCTCTTCTGCGGTCCTCCAGGCCTCCTCTGCGGTCGTCCAAGTCGCTGACTTCGTCCAGTCCGCTGCTGTGGTCCAGTCCGCTGCTGTGGTCCAGGCCTCTGCGGTCCTCCAGGTTTCCTCTGCGGTCCTCCAGGTTTCCTCTGCGGTCCTCCAGGTTTCCTCTGCGGTCGTCCAGGTTTCCTCTGCGGTCGTCCAGGTTTCCTCTGCGGTCCTCCAGGCCTCCTCTGCGGTCGTCCAAGCCGCTGACTGCGTCCAGTCCGCTGCTGTGGTCCAGGCCTCTGCGGTCCTCCAGGCCTCCTCTACGGTCGTCCAGGCCTCCTCTACGGTCGTCCAGGCCTCCTCTATGGTCCTCCAGGTTTCCTCTGCGGTCCTCCAGGTCTCTTCTGCGGTCCTCCAGGCCTCCTCTGCGGTCGTCCAAGTCGCTGACTTCGTCCAGTCCGCTGCTGTGGTCCAGGCCTCCTCTACGGTCGTCCAGGCCTCCTCTGCGGTCCTCCAAGTTTCCTCTGCGGTCGTCCAGGTTTCCTCTGCGGTCCTCCAGGTCTCTTCTGCGGTCCTCCAGGCCTCCTCTGCGGTCGTCCAAGCCGCTGACTTCGTCCAGTCCGCTGCTGTGGTCCAGGCCTCTGCGGTCCTCCAGGGCTCCTCTACGGTCGTCCAGGTCTCCTCTGCGGTCGTCCAGGTCTCCTCTGCGGTCCTCCAGGCCTCCTCTGCGGTCGTCCAAGCCGCTGACTTCGTCCAGTCCGCTGCGGTCCTCCAGGCCTCCTCTGCGGTCCTCCAGGCCTCCTCTGCGGTCCTCCAGGCCTCGGTCGTCCAGGCCGCTGACTTGAACCGCTTGGTGGTGTGTTGCAATTATGGTGCGGCAAACTCCAACTTGCCATTCTTCCCTCGTTTGTTCAATGACTTTCTTCATGGCTTCTACCATCTGTTCCTTTATGCCTTCTTTAAGGCCAGCCACATCGGTCTGCAGCTGATTGACCTGTCCACCAACTTCTGACTCCATATTGGTCACCTTACTGAGTAGCTCCTTTAGTAAAACAGGACAGGTACACTGGCAGTCCTGCACTTTGGTGTTCACATCTGTGAAATGCAACCTTCTTCGTGGTGAATGTGTCATGTCTTCTTGTCCAGGGGTGGCTACATGGTCCAAAAAAGAAGCTTCCTGATGCAGCGTGTTTGTCACGTCCTCTAGCACCGGTATTTCCAGATTCATTGGCTGAACACTGTGATCTGCAGGAGATGGAACAATTACATCATTTGCCACACCACATATCAGCTCCAACTTATTATTCTTTGCCTTGGCATTTTTTCGTGGTTTCACCACATTTTCTTTCTGAGCCGCCTTGGCAGTTTTCTTCTTCTTTTGTGGGACTACTGCAGCAAGTTTCTGTGCCACTGATGGGTGGGTTTTGGCACTCCCGTAAAATCTGGTAGTCTGCATTCTTTGTCTTTTGTCTAAAAATATAAAAACCACAATAAGAAAACATGTAAAGCACAGCATGCTAAAAATAGCAAACAACTGTACATTTTCAAATAAAGTGCACAACAGTAAAGTGCAAATACTGTACAGTATTATACTTTTTTCCCTGTGCCTCCCAACATGAACCTCTGCAGGAGGGACAGAATGCTCTGTTACGGACTTCAGTTTAAATATACAGTATGATTACCATCACCTGTGCGAACAACTATACTGTACAGTAGTTACTGTATTTGATAAGATAGGTGTTTCACCACAAGTGATAGCAATCATTCAGTACTACTGCACATAGTACACCGGGATAAGCGAGGTCTATGTACATTACGTTATACCGAGCTGGATCGCTTAGCAACCTGACAAAATGGCCGCCGACCGTGAACTCCCAGCACGTGGCAGCGCTTGGATATGGAGTGAGATACAGTATGGTACAGTCCAGGGGGCAATGCTGAAGGAGCGTCACAATCCCCTAGCTCAATTACCAGAGCCATCTTAACAGCAGTGTGGGCCCCTGGACACAGCAATGCACTGGGGCCCCTACCCACCCACCAGCGGAAGGGGTGGGGGGAGCTATCAGCGGCAGCTTTGATGTTCCGCGGGGGATAGGGGGGGTTCTATCTTTCGCTCAGTATGTACAGTAGGACCTGGAGAAATAATTTCTGCTAATTATTCCTTTACTGCACAGATGGGGCAGGAAGGAGAACACTAAACTGTAGAAGGGGGCATTGTGCTGAATGAAGGGGCCCTGGTACATGACTTCCAGGGTGGTAGGGGGTGTTTAATACACAGGGGAGGAGTGGATAATGGAGTGGGCTTAATATTCATCATTTTCCGGGGGTCAGGGCAGCGTGCTTTACTGCAGATATCTCCAGTTCCTGGAAATACTGTAGATTTCTTAGCTCTAATGGGGAAAAAAAAAACTAGAGTCCCACCTGTCAGGAGGTACTGGGGACACTTGTCAGGAGATACTGAGGACACCTGTCAGGACGTACTGGGGACTTGGGGATCAGACTTTAGAAGCCAGAGCAATCCACCGACAAAAATATAAAACTGCATATTACAGTAGGAGTGTGGAGCTGGAGCAGGGAACAGCTGCTTGAAGGCTGATATCTCTGGTTCTGGGCATAGTAGAGGCAAGCTGCCAGTGTCCACTGAAAGGGGGGAGTCACAGCTTTTGGAGTATACCCTCCGAAAAACTCTAAGGCAAAAAGAAACCTAGATATCTGGCTGTGAAAAACAATTAACAGGTTTGGATGGGGACCACTGCTTTGAAGCCTGCTATCTCTGGTTCCCCAGGGCCGATTTTCAAAAATCTGGTACCCCTGGAAAGAGGGGACCCTCAGCTATCAGACTAGGTCCCTTTTACTCCTGGGGCCCTTGGGCAAGAGCCCATTGAGCCCATATGAAAAGACGGCCCTGTCAATTACACCGGCGAGGTCTATGCACATTACGGTATACCGAGCTGGATCGCTTAGCAACCTGACAAAATGGCCACCGACCGTGAACTCCCAGCACGTGGCAGCGCTCGGATATGTAGTGAGATACAGTATGGCATACATTTCACACTCCAGGGGGCAATGCTGAAGGAGCGTCACAATCCCCTAGCTCAATTACACCGGGATAAGCGAGGTCTATGCACATTACGGTATACCGAGCTGGATCGCTTAGCAACCTGACAAAATGGCCGCCGACCGTGAACTCCCAGCACGTGGCAGCGCTCGGATATGTAGTGAGATACAGTATGGCATACATTTCACACTCCAGGGGGCAATGCTGAAGGAGCGTCACAATCCCCTAGCTCAATTACACTGGGATAAGCGAGGTCTATGCACATTACGGTATACCGAGCTGGATCGTTTAGCAACCTGACAAAATGGCCGCCGACCGTGAACTCCCAGCACGTGGCAGCGCTCGGATATGTAGTGAGATACAGTATGGCATACATTTCACACTCCAGGGGGCAATGCTGAAGGAGCGTCACAATCCCCTAGCTCAATTACACTGGGATAAGCGAGGTCTATGCACATTACGGTATACCGAGCTGGATCGCTTAGCAACCTGACAAAATGGCCGCCGACCGTGAACTCCCAGCACGTGGCAGCGCTCGGATATGTAGTGAGATACAGTATGGCATACATTTCACACTCCAGGGGGCAATGCTGAAGGAGCGTCACAATCCCCTAGCTCAATTACACTGGGATAAGCGAGGTCTATGCACATTACGGTATACCGAGCTGGATCGCTTAGCAACCTGACAAAATGGCCGCCGACCGTGAACTCCCAGCACGTGGCAGCGCTCGGATATGTAGTGAGATACAGTATGGCATACATTTCACACTCCAGGGGGCAATGCTGAAGGAGCGTCACAATCCCCTAGCTCAATTACACTGGGATAAGCGAGGTCTATGCACATTACGGTATACCGAGCTGGATCGCTTAGCAACCTGACAAAATGGCCGCCGACCGTGAACTCCCAGCACGTGGCAGCGCTCAAATATGGAGTGAGAGATGGTATACATTTTAAAATACACCGGGATAAGTTGTACAGGCCAGGGAGCAATGCACAGGGACATTCATCATTTACGTATATAAATAATTGTAAACCGTAAATGAAAGAATTACCGGTCAAATACTGTATGACGAAACTTTGTCAATGAGCTGGAACACGTGAGCCTAGCAGAAGTTTTCGAAGGCAGAAACAGAGAGCAAATTATCAGGAGATTTCTGAAAGGTCGGAGAAGATCCAGACAGCAAGTCTGCCTACGAGGAAACAGCTTTGCAAAGTGGGTAGCGGGCGGTGACTGAGACGCTCTTTTATTCACATTCAAAAGTACAGTATGCTCTGTGATTGGTGTAAGGATGAATGCGCCTATATTGGCACCAATCACAGCGGTAAGAATTCCTTTTGTGTGAATGTGAATAAAAGAGCGTCTCAGTCACCGCCCCGCTACCCACTTTGCAAAGCTGTTTCCTCGTAAGCAGACTTGCTGTGTGGATCTTCTCCGACCTTTCAGAAATCTCCTGATAATTTGCTCTCTGTTTCTGCCTTCGAAAACTTCTGCTAGGCTCACGTGTTCCAGCTCATTGACACAGTTTCGTCATACAGTATTTGACCGGTAATTCTTTCATTTACGGTTTACAATTATTTATATACGTAAATGATGAATGTCCCTGTGCATTGCTCCCTGGCCTGTACAACTTATCCCGGTGTATTTTAAAATGTATACCATCTCTCACTCCATATTTGAGCGCTGCCACGTGCTGGGAGTTCACGGTCGGCGGCCATTTTGTCAGGTTGCTAAGCGATCCAGCTCGGTATACCGTAATGTGCATAGACCTCGCTTATCCCAGTGTAATTGAGCTAGGGGATTGTGACGCTCCTTCAGCATTGCCCCCTGGAGTGTGAAATGTATGCCATACTGTATTTCACTACATATCCGAGCGCTGCCACGTGCTGGGAGTTCACGGTCGGCGGCCATTTTGTCAGGTTGCTAAGCGATCCAGCTCGGTATACCGTAATGTGCATAGACCTCGCTTATCCCAGTGTAATTGAGCTAGGGGATTGTGACGCTCCTTCAGCATTGCCCCCTGGAGTGTGAAATGTATGCCATACTGTATCTCACTACATATCCGAGCGCTGCCACGTGCTGGGAGTTCACGGTCGGCGGCCATTTTGTCAGGTTGCTAAGCGATCCAGCTCGGTATACCGTAATGTGCATAGACCTCGCTTATCCCAGTGTAATTGAGCTAGGGGATTGTGACGCTCCTTCAGCATTGCCCCCTGGACTGTGAAATGTATGTCATACTGTATCTCACTACATATCCGAGCGCTGCCACCTGCTGGGAGTTCACGGTCGGCGGCCATTTTGTCAGGTTGCTAAGCGATCCAGCTTGGTATACCGTAATGTGCATAGACCTCGCTTATCCCGGTGTAATTGAGCTAGGGGATTGTGACGCTCCTTCAGCATTGCCCCCTGGACTGTGAAATGTATGCTATACTGTATCTCACTACATATCCGAGCGCTGCCACGTGCTGGGGGTTCACGGTCGGTGGCCATTTTTAGTGTGCATAGAACTCGCTTATCCACATAGGCCCCTGTGTTTTTAACTACTATATTGAGATGCACATTTCTAGGCCTACAGTATTTAATATACAGTAAGCAGCATTGTTGTTAGGCAATAATTGAAGAATTTACATACAGTACTGACATGTACTGTATGTAATGCTTGTACATCATGTCAGTCGACCCTTATGCTGTACACTACTGTAAGTCTCACAGGGCCCATGCACTTCCAAGGAGGGTTATTTACTGTACTGTATCTGTTTCATACAGGAAACTAATTGCAGTCCATAACACTGAAGTGGTATTTTCAGTACTGTACAGTATACAATACTTAAATTTGAACATCAGGTACTGGATAGTAAACATGTACAGTATTAACTTCTATCATAAAACTCTTATGCATTTTCAGATGTGTAAATTTTAGACTACAGTATTCACAAATGTTTTTTCTCCATACAGGAATTATAGTTGGACAACATGCCAGTAACTATCAACAAAACGATGAGCAAGATAATCGCCAACATGAAAAAAGAAAATAAAACCATCAAAGAGATCCATGCATGGCTCAAGGAAAGTGGCATTATAGTCACTTTAGAAACGGTGCGCTATCATGCATTCGAGAGAACAACGCCCAGATTTGTATTTCCTACAAAATGCACATGGTACGTACACTACTGTAATGTTTAAATGACTTGCTTTATACCATAAAAAATTTTTTGAAATAAAATAAAAACTTCATCAATTGTAACTGTGATTGTGCTGTTCATGAATTCATATTTTTCATACTGTATTGTACTGTAGGAGAGTGCAACAAATTGTGGAGGAACTAACTCGTGAGGATGATGAGCGTACTGCTCTGCAAATAAAACGAATTCTCCATTCCAAGTATGACCTGGACATATCGGCCACCAGCATCAGAAGGATGCGACGGAAAATGGGATGGACCTTTGGCGCAACAAGGTAAAATACTGAAAGCAGTATAAACCATACAGTAAATGCACTGTTAATAATCCCTTGATACGTGATATAATAATGCCATAAATCATTATACAGAGTGTGTACTTTATACTATATACAGTATGTGTGTGTGTATATACTGTATATATTCTATCCCAAAAGAGATACCTACTGTATAGGCACTCAGAGACAGCAATGAAGCATTGCCGGCTTATTGTGATGATTACATACTGTATACTGTGTGTGTGTGTGTGTGTGTGTGTGTGTGTGTGTGTGTGTATGTACAGTATGTATATATATATTACTCTGTATGTACCTTAATGTACTGTATGTACAGTTTAATGTATACAGTAGGTATATAATACAGTATACTGCACATACAGTCTACTGTATATACAGTAATCTGTAAATCTGTAATTTCATAACTGTATCTGATTTCATTATTTTTGGCTCTTCACAGGATATCTCCAATGATAAGAGATGTGAATAAAGAAAAGAGAGTGGAACAGGCACGGCGATGGATTGAGAGTGGTGAAACATTTGATGATGTCATTTTCACAGATGAATCGTCAGTTGCCCTTGAGCGGTTCTCCAGAATGTCATTCAGGAAACGTAACCATATCTCTTTAAAACCACGCCCAAAGCATCCATTGAAAGTCCATGTATGGGGAGGCATATCACGATTAGGAGCTGGTCCCCTATTATTTTTCGAAGGTACAGTACTATACTTTATTCTGTGCCTGTGTTCTGTAAAAATACATGCTGTACTGTAGAGTACGTGTAACTGCACAATAAAAGGAGTTGCTTATTAATGAACAACATTTTTTGATTTCTGTAGGAATCATGGATAAGAAATTTTTCCAAGAAACAATAGTAGAGGAATGTATGGTGCCATTTGTGAATAAATATTACCCAACTCACCATAGGATATTCCAAGACAATGATCCTAAACACTCCGCCTCAGCCAAATTTATGGAAGAGAAAGGTATGAATTGGGAACGCACACCACCAGAGTGAGTATTCTTTCAACAGTGTACAAGTAAAATTTTGGATAGCACTCTAGTACTGTAAAAAAAAAAATTTGTTTAATAAACAGTACAATATTGTATGTTTAATTTTCTCTATTTACTGTAATGTAATTAATTTTTTCTATACGCTTTTTTTTAATTTTTATATAGATCACCAGACATGAACCCAATCGAATTAGTGTGGGCTCAATTGAAGAGGTACGTTAGGAGTGTTGCAAAGCCAACAACAAAACAGCAACTGGTGGATGGGATAAAGAAATTTTGGCTAGAAGTACTCACACCTGAACATTGTAATAATTATATAAATCACCTGTATGAAGTATTACCTGTTGTAGTCGAAAGAAATGGTCAAGCCACAAATATGTAGTTCTGTACTGTATTTTCTGTTTAAAATTTTAAATTGGTGCATTATTAAAAAAAATTATAAAATTGCCTTTGTCTGATTATTGCATAAACTAATGTAGAATATTATACAGTAGTAATGTTATTGATGTGTATGAACAGTTATTTTCAGTTTTATAAGTCCTGAATAAGAGTACTGTACATTTGGATCAGTGCAGTACATGGAATCGGATGTTGTAATACATTTTTTTTACATTAATATTGATGTTTTTCCAATAAATATTCAATTTTACAGTATGGTACGGTACAGTACATGAGGGTACCTGTACAGTATGATACATCATTATGGGGGAGAAATACTGTATCCACTAAATGTACAGTAAAATGTTTTTTTCTTATTACAAACACACAAATGCATCTCAGATGGAAATATGCTATACACAGCAGACAGCTTATGGTGACAGAACTTCCCTACTGTATCCCCACCCATAGTCGTGGTATATTTTAGATTGCCTAATGAGACACTCCTGCAGCATTGCCAATGATTCATGTAAAACCTGTGTGCAAACAGTATCTGTATTGAATGCAAAGTACAGTAAGAGTACAGTATACAGTATTATCAGAGCCAAACCTGACCAACATGATGCCCTAGGCTAGATTTTGGCTGATGCCCTCTTGCACAGATGCTACGTAGTTCCGCCTCTAACCCTGCACCCCTTTCCCAGCACCATCACCCATTTTGGCGCTCCTACCCCCTATAATCTAAATAAGAACAATGTGCACATTTAGTGCCAGCCCAAAACAGTGTACAGTATGTTCTTGCTGGGAAGGGGCATGGTAACACAATAATACCCGAAGATGAAATGACACAACACAGTACTGCAACTTTATTCACATTATATCATGCAGTGGTGTCTCTTATTCTCATGACATCATATCATAGTACCACATTACTCCTAACAGTAATGCCCCTTATTCACATTACACCCCACCACATTCATCTTTATTTACATTAGACCACAGGTTCTCAAACTCAGTCCTCAGGACCCCACACAGTGCAGGTTTTGCAGGTCTCACAGAATCACAAGTGAAAAAATTAGCTCCACCTACTGTATGGACCTTCTAAAATGTGTCAGTTAGTAATGAATACATCTGTGCACTTGCTGGTTTACCTGCAAAACATGCACTGTGTGGGGTCCTGAGGACCAAGTTTGAGAACCACTGCATTAGACCATGCAGTAGTGCCCTTTCCTTATGTTACACCAGAAAATATTGTAGTACACCTTATACACATACAGCACAGTAATGCCACACATTAGTAATGCATTTCATATTTAAATTTTCTGATTTAATTTCATAGAGCCGCAGTCACTCACAGAATATAGGCATGTACTGTAGCATCTCATTTTATTCAGCAGAAGCTGATTATTCCCGTTTGGCTAGTTTGCCGCCTCTGTACAGTATATTACAATAGAAAAAAGTTATAGTGTCAGTGAAAAAAGCACCTCATGACAGATACTGTACACAAGCTCATGTCTAAATACTGTATACTGTAAGCAGTGACATTAAGGGGTACAGTACTGTATATGCAATTGCGGTCGAATTCCGGCAGGAATACGGAAAAAATGGACACGGGATCCCCCATCTTTTTAGAACCAGCACCGGGCTCTGCGCCTGGTCCTGGTGCAAAAAATAAGGGGGACAAAAAAGCGTAGGGGTTCCCCATATTTTTTGAATCAGCACTGGGCTCCACTAGCTGGACAGATAATGCACAGCCGGGGGACACTTTTATACCGGTCCCTGCGGCCATGGAATTAAATACCCAACTAGTCACACCTGGCCGGAGTACCCTGGAGGAGTGGGGGCCCCTTAAATCAAGGGGACCCCCCCTCCAGCCACTCGATTATCTCTATCACCCCTGTGTATTGTAGCTAGGGGATTGTGACGCTCCTTCAGCATTGCCCCGTAGCCTGCAAAATCTGTGCTGTTATTTGCTCCATAGCTGAGTGCCTCCTAGGAGCTAGGAGTCACAGGCGGTAGCCATTTCAATTGAGTCTGCCCTGCTATAGAATTGTATGTGTACATTACCGTACAGTGCATAGAACCTTTACAGTAGAAACTCTCCTGCAGCTTTGGCCTGCTTTACTGTATGTACTGTAAAACTTGTGTTTTGTCAGTTTGCTATGCGACCGAGCCCGGTGTAACGTACTGTAATGTGCATAGACCTCGCTTATCTCTGTGTATTTTGGCTAGGGGATTGTGACGCTCCTTCAGCATCGCCCCGTAGCCTGCACAGCTTATGCCATTTCTCATTCCATACCCAACTGCTGCCTGCCACGAGGTGGGGGTTCAGGAGGTGGGGGTTCATGGGTAGTGGTCGTTTTGACAGTGTGCTATGCGATTGAGTCCGGTGTACCGTAATACTGTATGCAATCCTACAGTAGCTTATCCCTATCTCCCCTGTGTATTTTGGTTAGGGGATTGTGACGCTCCTTCAGCATTGCCCCATAACCTGCACAAGGGTTCAGGGGCGGCGGCCATTTTGCCAGTGTGCTACAGTATGTGATCGAGTCCGGTGTACCATAATGTGCATACTGTGTATTTTAGCTAGGGGATTGTGACGCTCCTTCAGCATTGCCCCCTGGAGTGTGAAATGTATGCCATACTGTATCTCACTACATATCCGAGCGCTGCCACGTGCTGGGAGTTCACGGTCGGCGGCCATTTTGTCAGGTTGCTAAGCGATCCAGCTCGGTATACCGTAATGTGCATAGACCTCGCTTATCCCAGTGTAATTGAGCTAGGGGATTGTGATGCTCCTTCAGCATTGCCCCATAGTCTGTACAATCTGGACTATTACTTGCTCCGTAGCCTAGGGCCTCTGTGGGGCAAGGAGTCATAGGTGGTAGCCATTTCTATTCAGTCTGCCCAGCTACAGAATTGTACAGTATGTGTACTGTACGGAGCATAGAACCTTAACCTGCATAGAACCTGCACATTATGGTACACCGGACTCGATCGCATAGAACCGCTCATGCAGCTTTGCCCTGGTTTATGTGAATAAAAAAAATAATAAAGTGTCTGAAAAAAACTAACATGCATTCGTACTTAAGGAATCGAACCCTGGACTCTGAGTATAGGAAGCGAAACACTTCACCACTTCGCCGCAGACAAATGTATAAATCCGTTGGTTTTGATTATGCTGTAATGGCTACGGGATTAGGACGATAACATACTGTACAAAGGCCCTCATTCCGAGTTGTTCGCTCGGTATTTTTCATCGCATCGCAGTGAAAATCCGCTTAGTACGCATGCGCAATGTTCGCACTGCGACTGCGCCAAGTAACTTTACTATGATGAAAGTAATTTTACTCACGGCTTTTTCTTCGCTCCGGCGATCGTAATGTGATTGACAGGAAATGGGTGTTACTGGGCGGAAACACGGCGTTTCAGGGGCGTGTGGCTGAAAACGCTACCGTTTCCGGAAAAAACGCAGGAGTGGCCGGGGAAACGGTGGGAGTGCCTGGGCGAACGCTGGGTGTGTTTGTGACGTCAACCAGGAACGACAAGCACTGAAATGATCGCACAGGCAGAGTAAGTCTGGAGCTACTCTGAAACTGCTAAGTAGTTAGTAATCGCAATATTGCGAATACATCGGTCGCAATTTTAAGAAGCTAAGATTCACTCCCAGTAGGCGGCGGCTTAGCGTGTGTAACTCTGCTAAATTCGCCTTGCGACCGATCAACTCGGAATGAGGGCCAAAATTCCTAATCTTGAGAGGCAATAGTGAACTTGTAACACACATCCATTTGCGACAGTGTACACTACTGGTTTTACAGTACTGTATGTTTTGTCTGCGGGACTTGGACGCTCACATACAGTATTCATAAAGTATTGTAGATGGATCATATACTGTATGCTGTACTATTTGCGTCAGTGTCGTATATACAGTACTGTATTAAATAATGCAGCGTAATGAGTACAGTATTTACTGTATGCAGCGTAATGAGACGCCTTAGTAAAGTAGTCCTTATTATGTATTTCAGTATTGTATTTTACGGGAGACCACACGCATGCGCAGTGGTGATTGTAAAAAGCGACATCTGGTGGCTGATCGCAGGTATTACACGTAAAGGTAACGCCAAACGTCAAATGTCTGTCTCCGTGCGATTAGATAGCCTCTCTGTGACTAGGCGCGCCTCGCTACGCCCCAGTACGCTGCGTATGGTCGAACGGGACAAACGCCGCAGCCACTCAAGATAAAGGTGGCTACATCTGTACTTTATCACCTTGCACTTTATCAGTTCACCAGGCTTAATAGATCTGCCCCAATGTTTCAAAATGGAATGCATCAAGAGAACGGTGTTGGTATTGTAAAAATACACACAGCTCCTGGTATTTCCTGGTGGTCTCCCATCCAAGTACTAAAACCAGGACCAACACTGCTCAGCTTCCATGATCAGGAGAGATTGGGCAAATCCAGTGTGCTGTGGCTGTAGATGAGCTCGTGGTTTCTGTTAGAGCTCTTCTACTTCTAACTTCTGGTACATAAAAGAATATGTGTAAAAATTAAATGTACAGTACCAAGAAAAGGGTGTTGGTAGTTTAAAAACACCTAAAGAATCTGATAATACATGGATGGGAGACTGCTTGGTAGTAACAAAGTCCAATACTGCTTTGCTTCAAAGATCAAATGAGATTGGGCATATCCAGTGTGGTGTGGCTTTAGATAAGCTTTGTGGTTTCTGTTAGAGCTCTTCTACTTCTAACTACTGGTACATTAATGAATATGTATAAGGTTGTAGTTTATCCAATATCCCTTTACTACCTTACCTCCCCCCCCCCTCCCCTCCCCTCCCCTCCTTATAGCTTCCTTTGTTCTCTCCTCCTCGTGTGTGCGTTATTTGTTTTCTCATACGTCCTAGAGGATGCTGGGATCACATTAAGAACCATGGGGTATAGACGGGATCCGCAGGAGACATGGGCACTTTAAGACTTTCAAAGGGTGTGAACTGTCTCCTCCCTCTATGCCCCTCCTCCAGACTCCAGTTTTAGAATTGTGCCCAGTGAGACTGGATGCACTACAGGGGAGCTCTACTGAGTTTCTCTGAAAAGACTTATGTTAGTTTTTCTTATTTTCAGGGAGGCTGCTGGCAACAGTCTCCCTGCTTCGTGGAACTTAGGGGAGAGAAGTATGACCAACTTCTAGTGAGTTCAATGGCTCTGCTTCTGGCTGACAGGACACCATTAGCTCCTGAGGGTGCTGATCGCTGGGTACGCCTAGATGCCCACTCCCGTAGCCTGCCATCACCCCCTTACAGAGCCAGAAGTCAGAAGACAGGCGAGTAGCAGAAGAACAGAAGACTTCTTCTCCAGTGACGGCATTCTGAGGTACCACGCAGCGAGTGGAATGCTGTGCGCCATGCTTCCACACAAACACAGGCACTGCAGGGTGCAGGGCATGTGGGTGGGTGGGGGGGGGGGGCACCCTGGGCAGCATAAATTCCTCACAAAAGGCTGGCAAAAGTGGACATTAGTGCCTGGGCACTGTCCTTACCCCGCCAGCGTAATTAATTATTTGTTTCTGAGCGGGACAGAAGCGTGCCATTACAGCGGCGGGGCTTCTTCCTCACCTCACCAGCACATCTATAGAGCGTTACAAGTCTATCACTATAGAGTTTATTATTTCCCAGACTGTGTACTTTTGGCGCTGGGTTGTGAGCTGAAAAATCCTCTCTGTCCCTCTGACAGATTTACTGTAGGTCTATCCCCCATAAGCCGATGTGTCTGTGGGTACTTGGTACATGTGTGTCAACATGTCGGTGGCTGAATGTTTTTCCCAAGAGGAAACTATATTAGGAATGCAGACATATGATGGTGGCCCTGTTGGCACCACCAATAACTGACTGGGTGAAAGTTTCAATAATATCAGAGTGAGGTTGGATAAATCTGTGTCCCAGACACAGACGTAGAGAATAGATGTGATGTTCATGGCTATGCTTCTTTTCCCTCAGGCCCGCAAAAATGTTACTACACACTGATACTGACTCGGATACTGATTCCTATGTCGACCATAATATTTCCTGATTAGATCCAATATTGGCAAGGAGCATTCAGTACATGATTGTGGATATTAAGGACATATTAACATCACTGAGGACCCTGCTGTTCCTGACAAAGGGGTCTATATGTATGTATATATAGATATATAATGAAAGCTGATGTAACGTTCCTCCATCCCTGTTTGAGAAAGTCTGGGCCAGCTCGACAAGATGGTTTCAAATCCCCAAAAAGTTTCCGATTGTTTATTCATTTCCTGCTGCGGACAGAATAAAGTGGGAGTCACCCCCTGTTCTGCACGGGGCCCTGTCACAAATCCAGCGGATCGTATGCAGGAAGCTACATTATTTCTAGTTATGTAACCACGGGTACATTACTTAGACCTGCCATTACATGCGCATGGGTGAGTAATAGTATTCAAGAATTGGTCGAATACCTTGTCTTCCGATATAGATATCTTGGAGAGATGGGATACTCCTTACGTTGGATCATATCAAGGACACTGCAGCATACTTACGACTGCAAGGGATATAGGACTCTTGAGTTCACGGGCCAATTTCATGGCAGTCTCGGATAGGAGGGCATTGTGGATTCACCAAGGGAATGCTGATGCTGACTCCAAGAAGAGAGGGAGTCTCTTCACTATGAAGGTGAAGCCTTGTTTGGCAACGGCCTAGTTAATTTGATCTCGGCAGCTCCCGCAGGTAAGTCAACCTTCTTGCCCTATGTTCCCTCTCAACGGATGAAGACGCATCATTGTCTAACGCAGTCATTTTGTCCCAATAGATATGCAAGAAGTTAAGATTCCCCTTTCTTTGCAGGTAGAGGAAGGAGAAGAGGGAAGAGGTCTGTAGCCTCTTCAAGATCGCAGGAGCAGAGATCGTCCTCTGCTTCTGCCAAATCCACTGCATGACGCTGGGGCTCTCTTGCAGGAGCCCACACCAGTGGGGGCACGTCTAAAACACTTCAGTCAGTTCTGGATTAATTTGGACCTGGACTCGTGGGTTTTACAAATAGTGTCACAAGGGTACAAACTGGGGTTTCAAGACGTTCCCCCTCACTGATTGTTCAAATCGGCCTTAGTCAGCAGGGAGAAGGTTTTTATTCAAGCCTCTTCGTGCTCCCGAAGCCGGACGGCTCAGTCAGACCAATCTTAAATCTGAAATCCCTCAATTTCTACCTAAAGAAATTCAATTTCAAGATGGAATCTCTCAGGGTAGGGATCTCCAGTCCGGAGGAAGGAGATTTCATGGTTTTGGTAGACATAAGGATGCCTAATTACATGTTCCCGTTTAGCCACTGCATCAAGCTACCTGAGGTTTGCAATTCAGGATTGTCATTACCAATTTCAGACGTTGCCGTTTGGTCTGTCCACGGCTCCGAGGATTTTCACCAGGGTGATGGTGGAAATGATGGTTCTCCTTCGCAAGCAAGGAGTCACAATTATGCCGTACTTGGATGATCTCCTGATAAAGGCGAGATCCAGGGACCAGTTGGTGCAAAACATCTACTCTCCCTGACAGTTCTTCAACAACATGGTTGGCTCCTAAACTTGCCAAAATCGCAGTTGGTCCCAATAACGTGGTTGTTGTTTCTGGGAGTCATACTGGACACAGAAGAGGCTTTCTTCCAGTGGAAAGGCTATGGAGTTCCAGAGTCTGGTCAAACAAATTCTGAAACCAGCAAGAGTGTTAATCCATCAATGCATTCTGTTGCTGGGGAAGATGGTTGCGGCCTACGAGGCCATTCAGTTTGGCAGGTTCCATGCCACAGTGTTCCAGTGGGACCTGTTGGACAAGTGGTCCGGATCCCACCTACACATGCACCGGAGGATAATCCTGTCTTCCAAGACCAGAATCTTACTCCATTGGTGGCTGCACAGTTCTCACCTCCTAGAGGGGCGATGGTTCGGGATCCAGGACTGGATCCTAGGGACCATGGATGCAACCCTCCGAGGCTGGGGAGCAGTCACACAGGGGGAAAACATCCAAGGAAGATGGTCAAGTCAGGAAAGTTTTCTCCACATAAATGTTCTGGAGTTAAGGGCCATTTAATAACTGCAGACACAGTACACACTGGGGCGGGTGCCCAGCATCCTCTACGGACTAAGAGAAAAGGATTTACCGGTAGGTATTAAAATCCTATTTTCTCTAACGTCCTAGAGGATGCTGGGGACTCCGTAAGGACCATGGGGATAGATAGGCTCCGCAGGAGACATGGGTACTTTAAGAAAGACTTTAGTTCTGGGTGTGCACTGGCTCCTCCCTCTATGCCCCTCCTCCAGACCTCAGTTTGATACTGTGCCCGGTGGAGACTGGGTGCTTTTCAGGAGCTCTCCTGAGCTTTCTGACAGAAAGTATTTTGTTAGGTTTTTAATTTTCAGGGAGCACTGCTGGCAACAGACTCCCTCATCGAGGGACTGAGGGGAGAGAAGCAGCCCTACTCTCTGAGTTGCAAGGTCCTGCTTCTTAGGCTACTGGACACCATTAGCTCCAGAGGGATTGGTACGCATGATCTCACCCTCGCCGTCCGTCCCAGAGCCGCGCCTCCGTCCCCCTTGCAGAGCCGGAAGATAGTAGCCGGGTGAGTATGAGAAGAAAAGAAGACTTCAGAGGCGGCAGAAGACTTCATGATCTTCACTGAAGTAACGCACAGCACTGCAGCTGTGCGCCATTGCTCCCATACACCTCACACACTCCGGTCACTGTAAGGGTGCAGGGCGCAGGGGGGGGGGGGCACCCTGGGCAGCAATATAAACCTCTTTTTGGCAAAAATATAACACATATAAAGCGGGGCACTGTATATATGTATGAGCCCCCGCCAATTTTACAGTTTAAGCGGGACAGAAGCCTGCCGCCGAGGGTGCGGGGCTTCTCCCTCAGCACTCACCAGCGCCATTTTTTCTTCACAGCACCGCTGAGAGGAAGCTCCCCGGACTCTCCCCTGCTTATACCACGGTAGACAAGAGAGTTGAAAAGAGGGGGGGGGCACATAATTTGGCGCAAATTACATACAGCAGTACTACTGGGCAAACATTAAGTTACTGTGTATTCCTGGGTTATATAGCGCTATGGTGTGTGCTGGCATACTCTCTCTCTGTCTCTCCAAAGGGCCTTGTGGGGAAACTGTCTTCAGAGAAAGCATTCCCTGTGTGTGTGGTGTGTCGGTACACGTGTGTCGACATGTCTGAGGAAGAAGGCTATATTAGAGAGGAGCAGGAGCAAATGAATGTGGTGTCTCCGCCGACAGCTGATTGGATGGATATGTGGAATGTTTTAAATGCTAGTGTAAACTCATTGCACAAAAGATTAGACAAGGCTGAAGCTTTGGGACAGTCAGGGTCTCAACCCATGCCTGATCCTATGTTGCAGGGACTGTCAGGGTCTCATAAGCGCCCACTATCCCAGATTGTTGACACAGATACAGACACGGATTCTGACTCCAGTGTCGATTACGATGATGCAAAGTTACAGCCAAAATTGGCAAAATCCATTCGATATATGATTATGGCAATAAAAGATGTTTTGCACATCAGAGAGGAACCCCCTGTCCCTGACAAGAGGGTACATATGTACAAGGTGAAAAAGCCTGAGGTAACCTTTGAGGGGGTCACACGAGCTGAACGAGTTATGTGAAAAAGCTTGGGAATCTCCAGATAAAAGACTGCAGATTTCCAAAAGGATTCTTATGGCGTATCCTTTCCCATCAATGGATAGGTTACGATGGGAATCCTCCCCTAGGGTGGACAAAGCATTAACACGCTTATCCAAGAAGGTAGCCCTCCCGTCCCAGTATACGGCTACCCTCAAAGAGTCTGCTGACCGCAAACAGGAGATTACCCTGAAGTCCATTTATACACATTCAGGTACCTTACTCAGACCGGCAATTGCGTCGGCCTGGGTGTGTAGTGCTGTAGCGGCATGGACGGATACCTTATCTGAGGGGATGGATACCCTAGATAAGGATACTATTTTATTGACCCTGGGGCATATAAGAGATGCTGTCCTATATATGTGTGTATGCAAACTACAGGTGGTGCTGCAGGGCTCACACCCTTTTACTTGTCTTGTAGAGCAACTCTGGAGCTGTTTCTGGGTCCAGCTGCTGCAAGAAATCAGCTTGAATGCTTCAGGGGCTGGGGCATGGCCAACATGAGCCCACACTGATGGGGGGTGGGGGTGTATAAAGCGATTTAGGGGTCATCTAAGCGCAACCCCACAAAGGCCGCCATGCCCTGCGTGACCCTTTTCTCTTTTCATATGCAGACGAGGGTTGCAGCCAACTATGCCCACTGCTTGGATGACATCACTATATGCAAATCCATCTGCTGCAGGCCTTCCCCCAGGAATGCTTGCAGTAGTTGTTGCATTTGGTTTGTTGTTTGGGGGTGCTTCAGTATTAGGCAGCCTTCTGCCCTCCCACATTCGTCTGAAAATGTGTTCTCCCTGCAGTTGTTGTTCCCAGATGAGAGTTCCCTTGTGCTTCCTCAGTTGAATCTCCTTAACTTGACAGGGGTGTGCCCGAGCAGCCGCCCTCCACAGCCCTATCCCAACACATACTTATCTTGCATATGAGATCTCTTGATCATGAAGATAGTTCTCACAGGGTGAGGTTCATCCATTACATTTTAAAGTAGGAAGGTACAAATTACATATTCAAATTACATATATGTGCTGGATTCAAATGTTTCCCCCCCTTCCTTTCTCAATTGTGCCCATCAGCAGCTATTCTAATGTTGCTGCCAATGGGTGTGACGCATTCATTTCTTCTGTGGGGTACACTGGACTCCACAAGGATTCACATTGTATATGTACACCAGAGTAGGATCTTGATCTGAGGCACCAACAGGCATAAAGCTTTTGACTGTTCCCAAGATGCTCAGCGCCCCCTCCTCTATAACCTCGCTTCCATGAACAGGGAGCTCAGTTTGTAGTTGGTGCCTTCAGTAGCAGGCCACTTAACAGGGGGCTGCCTCAGGCAGCCTATTCTTAGCTATTAATTTTGGCAAGAAAAGAAGAACTTTTTTTATAAGAATCTATAAGGGCTGCAGCAGGCTAGGTCTAATAGACCTCTTTACTGCAGCTCCATCACTCCCAGTGGCGCAGTATACTCCCGTGCCCCGGTTGCTGGGTCACTGCAGCGGAGGCTCCGGTTTCTTCCTAAGGTCAGTCACACACACACCGCCCTCCGGGATCACGAGGCCGCTGATGGGGGCGGGCCGTGTGCGCACTGGCGTGGACACTGATTACTGGGCAGCCGCTCCACTAGCCACCAGGGACAGTTAAGGAGCACAGCTCTGGGGTTTTTTCTCCTATATTAACCCCATTTTGTACTACCCGCAGTGCATTGTGATAGGTAATGGGGCCTGATTCAGGTTGGATCGCAATCCAACTGCAAAAACTGCTAAGAGCATACGCATCCGCCTGCATTTTCTGGGGCACCCCGCAGATAATGCGATCACCTCTGCCTGTGAATCGGTGAAGGGGGGGGGGGGAGGGGGGTCAACAACACTCCATTTCCAAGTCGGAGATGGAGCGGTGCGGGGGCACGGTTTCAAAATGGGGTCGGCAACGGAGAAACAGGAGGCGTGGTCAGAGCAGCTGCATGACATCACATGGGCCGGACTCTGCCAGTGGAGCCCCAGCGTCATGAGGTAGATTTTGTAGAGGCCGGGGAGGACTTCTGTTCCTGGGAACTAGCTGTGTTGTGCAGCTTTATTCCTCTGCCCCTACCTCTGGCAAGAAAGGACGCACCTCGCACTTTCTTGTTTCTTTGTGACCGAAAGGACTGCATTTGATAATGCTGTTTCTTATGCTGTGAGGGAACATAAGGTAAAAAATTTGATTTTCCAACTGTAGCTGTGCGTGTTAATGCTTTGTCCATCCTACGGGAGGATTTCCATCGTAACCTATCCGTTGATGGAAAAGGATACGCCATAAGAATCCTTTTGGAAATCTGCAGTCTTTTATCTGGAGATTCCCAAGCTTTTTCACATAACTCGTTCAGCTCGTGTGACCCCCTCAAAGGTTACCTCAGGCTTCTTTCCCTTGTACATATGTACCCTCTTGTCAGGGACAGGGGGTTCCTCTGTGATGTGCAAAACATCTTTTATTGCCATAATCATATATCGAATGGATTTTGCCAATTTTGGCTGTAACTTTGCATCATCGTAATCGACACTGGAGTCAGAATCCGTGTCGGTATCTGTGTCAACAATCTGGGATAGTGGGCGCTTATGAGACCCTGACAGTCCCTGCAACATAGGATCAGGCATGGGTTGAGTCCCTGACTGTCCCAAAGCTTCAGCCTTGTCTAATCTTTTGTACAATGAGTTTACACTAGCATTTAAAACATTCCACATATCCATCCAATCAGGTGTCAGCGGAGACACCACATTCATTTGCTCCCGCTCCTCTCTAATATAGCCTTCTTCCTCAGACATGTCGACACACGTGTACCGACACACCACACACACAGGGAATACTTTTTCTGAAGACAGTTTCCCCACAAGGCCCTTTGGAGAGACAGAGAGAGAGTATGCCAGCACACTCCCCAGCGCTATATAACCCAGGAATAACACAGTAACTTAATGTTTGTCCAGTAGCGCTGCTGTATGTAATTTGCGCCGAATTATGTGCCCCCCCTCTCTTTTCAACCCTCTTCTCTACCGTGGTATAAGCAGGGGAGAGTCCGGGGAGCTTCCTCTCAGCGGTGCTGTGGAGAAAAAATGGCGCTGGTGAGTGCTGAGGGAGAAGCCCCGCCCCCTCGGCGGCGGGCTTCTGTCCCGCTTAAACTGTAAAATTGGTGGGGGCTCATACATATATACAGTGCCCAGCTGTATATATGTTATATTTTTGCCAAAAAGAGGTTTATATTGCTGCCCAGGGCGCCCCCCCTGCGCCCTGCACCCTTACAGTGACCGGAGTATGTGAGGTGTATGGGAGCAATGGCGCACAGCTGCAGTGCTGTGCGCTACCTCAGTGAAGATCATGAACTCTGTGGAGCCCGTCTATCCCCATGGTCCTTACAGAGTCCCCAGCATCCTCTAGGACGTTAGAGAAACTAGGATTTTAATACCTACCGGTAAATCCTTTTCTCTTAGTCTGTTGAGGATGCTGTGAGTACTGTGTCTGCAGTTATTAAATGGCCCTTAACTCCAGAACATTTATGTGGAGACAACTTTCCTGACTTGACCATCTTCCTTGGACGTTTTCCCCCTGTGTGACTGCTCCCCAGCCTCGGAGGGTTGCATCTGTGGTCCCTAGGATTCAGTCCTGGATCCCGTACCATCGCCCCTCTAGGAGGTGAGAACTGTGCAGCCACCAATGGAGTGAGATTCTGGTCTTGGAAGACAGGATTATCCTCCGGTGCATGTGTAGGTGGGATCCGGACCAATTGTCCAACAGGTCCCACTGGAACACTCTGGCATGGAACCTGCCAAACTGAATGGCCTCGTAGGCCACAACAATCTTCCCCAGCAACTGAATGCATTGATGGATTAACACTCTTGCTGGTTTCAGAATTTGTTTGACCAGACTCTGGATCTCCATAGCCTTTCCACTGGAAGAAAACCTCTTCTGTGTCCAGTATGTGTTATAATTCCAGCACTCTGGTCAGAGAAGATCTTATGGCAAGGACCGGAGCACTGGAACGGAATGCTGGGGAAGGGAGCAGGACAGGAAAATAGCCCCTGGCGCCCTAACTCTGTTGTCTCACCCGTGTTGTCAGAAATCCCCTGCGAGACTATGGTTTCTTGAGCCCTTGGCAGCCGCGTTTGAAGGGCGGATTATGTCTGCCCAACTTCGATGCCCCCCGGTCTTAATGAGAGACAAAGGGAAACCCGAGACAGGGTGATAACAAGAGGCCCTCTAACTAAACAACCTGGCCAGGGGATAAGCAAACTCAAAACTATAATATGTGCAGAGAAACCGCCAGGAAAAAGGACAACCAAAATATCCACTTGTCCAATTCTCCTACCCGGCACCGCCGAGTACCAGAGAGGACTTGTGGAAGCGGAACCCTCCGCAAATGCTCCAAACACAAAATATAAAAGGTAAAGCGGCTGAGCCGCAACATACGGCAGAGCCGCAACTCACGAACACCACTGGATATAAAACGGTGATCAGTCAGGACTCCAGGGAACCAAACGACCTCTTGGGATGAGATGACAACTCCCGAATACCGGACTTCTGCGGACTGGAATGACCGGATACAGCAGGACTGGAAACAGACTCTCAGCAAACAAAGGCAGCATGCAGGAAGCTATTACCGGCATCTGTGAGAAGCCCTGGGAGTGTATTTAACAAGGAGTCCTCCAATCAGCTGCTAATGGCTGATTAGAATAAATGCCGTGCAGCTGCCTTGCTGCACGGCCAGAGAGCAGGTGAATATCTTAATTTCCTAAAGCCTAGCAACGGGGAACGCGGTCCGCCAGTGTCGTCCCCGTTGCTATGGTCCGTGCGGCTCAGCGCGCCCGGCGTCTAGCGTTACTAGGGAGCCGGCGGCTGTACGTGCACAGCATCTCTAGTTGCTAGGCGCCGGGCCGCGCAGACCATCAAGCGGACCCCGGCGCCTAACAGTACCCCCCCTTGAGGAGGGGTCAAGGAACCCCTAAAGCCAGGTTTCTGAGGAAATTCCCAAAAAAATGCCCTCTTGAGCCTCGGGGCATGAAGATCCTTATCCAGGACCCAAGACCTTTCCTCCGGACCATAGCCTTTCCAGTGAACCAGAAAATACAGCCGATCCCGGGACAATTTGGAATCGAGAACCTTCTCTACCAAGAACTCCTGTTGTCCCTGTACATCCACTGGAGATCTACCCTGAGAGATCTTCCGAGGAAATCTACTGGAAGAAACGTATTGTTTCAACAGGGAACAATGAAACGTATTTCCAATCCTGAGAGATCTTGGTAAACGTAACCGAAAGGCAACTGGGTTGACTCTTTTAATAATAAGAAATGGCCCAATAAATTTGGGTCCCAGTCTAGCTGAGGATTGTCGAAGCCTGATGTTGCGAGTCGACAACCACACCCTATCTCCCACCTTAAAAGTGCAAGGACGTCGGAGCCTGTCAGAAAATTTCTTCTCTCGAAAGGCCGCTTTTCTGAGAGCAAGGTGCACCTTTTTCCAAATGGCTCTGAGATGGGAGGTTAAGGTAAGCGAGGAGACTGAGGAATGATGAAAAAAAGAATTAGCTCTGGGGTGAAAACCAAAAACTGAAAAGAATGGAGACTCTTTAGTGGAGGAATGACAAGAATTATTGTAAGCAAATTCAGCCAACGGAAGAAACTCGGACCAATCATTCTGGAGTTTGGCTGAATACAAGCGCAAATATTGTTTCAATGATTGGTTAACTCGTTCGGTTTGCCCGTTGGATTGTGGGTGGTAACCGGATGTTAACGACAATTTCATCTTCAATGAGGCACAAAAACATTTCCAGAATTGTGCGATGAATTGTGGACCCCGATCAGAAACAATATCAGTAGGCAACCCATGAAGCCTGAATACATGGCGGAGAAACAAAACTGCCAACCCTTGGGCAGAAGGCAATCGGGGAAGAGCAATAAAATGAGCCATTTTACTAAAACGTTCCACTACCACCCATATGACTCGGAATCCGGCTGAAAGGGGAAGGTCAACCACAAAATCCATGAAATATGAGACCACGGCCTGAGAGGAACATTTAAGGGCATAAGTTGCCCGATGGGCAAGGAACGGGGAACTTTATGCTGTGCACAAACCTGACATGAATAAACAAATTCCTTGACGTCTTTAGAAAGACCAGGCCACCATACTGAGCGAGAGACTAACTCCAATGTCTTAGAGACTCCTGGATGCCCTGAAACTTTGTTATCATGGAATTCCGTTAAAACAGTAACTCTCAAAAACTCAGGGACGTAAAGACGACCAGCAGGAGTAATTCTAGGAGCTTGGTGTTGAAGCTGTTTTAACTGGGTAAATAAATCTTGTGTGAGGCCCGCCCAGATGACCGAAGATGGAAGTATGGGGGTAACAGGATTGTTATTGTGAACCGGAAGAAAGCTATGTGACAGGGCATCAGCCTTAGTATTCTTGGAACCAGGCCTGAAAGTGATTATAAATTTGAAACGCGTAAAAAATAATGCCCAACGTGCCTGCCGGGCATTAAGCCGCTTAGCCGATTCAATGTATTGCAGGTTCTTATGGTCAGTCAATACCGAAATAGTATGTTTTGCTCCCTCCAGCCAATGCCTCCACTCCTCGAAAGCCCATTTTACCGCCAGTAACTCCCGATTACCAACGTCATAGTTGGATTCAGCGGAGGAGAATTTCCTGGACATAAAGGCACAAGGATGTAACTCCAGAGACTCCGGATCCTTTTGAGAAAGGATAGCCCCCACTCCAACCTCCGAGGCATCAACCTCCACCACAAAGGGCAATTCCGGATTAGGATGTCTGAGGACTGGAGCCGAGACAAAGGCTTGTTTCAAGGCCCGGAAGGACAACTCAGCTTCACGCGACCAGTTGGTAGGATCCGCTCCTTTCTTTGTCAGAGCTACAATGGGAGCAACCAGGTCAGAAAAAGAATGAATGAACCTCCTATAATAATTCGCAAACCCTAAAAAACGCTGAATTGCTTTTAAATTGGTGGGTTGCGCCCAACTAAGGATGGCCTGGAGTTTCTTTGGTTCCATGGAAAATCCCTGAGGGGAAATTATGTACCCTAAAAAAGATACTTCCGTGACATGAAACTCACACTTCTCCAGCTTGGCATATAAATGATTCTCACATAACTTTTGAAGAACCAGACGCACCTGGGTAACATGTTGTTCCATTGATTTAGAAAAAATCAGGATGTCGTCTAAGTAAACGACCACGAATTTCCCTAGGAAGTCACGGAGCACATCGTTAATGAGGTCTTGAAAAACTGCCGGAGCATTGGACAGGCCGAACGGCATCACCAGGTATTCGTAGTGACCCGACTGAGTACTGAAGGCCGTTTTCCACTCATCTCCAGATTTAATTCGGATGAGGTTGTACGCTCCTCTAAGGTCAATTTTAGAAAAAATCACAGCAGAACGTAACTGATCAAAGAGTACAGAAATCAACGGCAAAGGATAGGTGTTTTTAACTGAGATCTTATTCAGGGCTCTAAAATCAATGCAAGGTCTAAGCGAGCCATCCTTTTTCTCCACAAAGAAGAAGCCTGCACTTAAAGGAGATTTTGATGGTCTAATAAATCCTTTCTCAAGGCTCTCCTTTACATAATCATTCATAGCCGCAGTTTCTGGCCCGGATAATGCATATAATCTTCCCTTTGGCAATGCGGCACCAGGAATTAACTCAATAGCACAATCATAAGGCCGATGGGGAGGCAGAATGTCCGCATTGCCTTTGGAGAAAACATCAGCAAACTCCTGGTATTCCACCGGAATGAGTTCTGGAATGATAGCTGCTACTCTGACTGGAAACGTGATACATTCCTTATCACAAAAAGTACCCCAATGTGAAATTTCCCCCGACCGCCAATCAATGGTGGGATTATGAAAGGCCAGCCAAGGGTGACCCAGAACAACTGGAACTGCTGGGCAATGTGTAAGAAAGAACTCGATTTTCTCGGAATGTAGAGCTCCTACTGTAAGTAGTACAGGGGGTGTACGGAGAGAAATAATCCCATTAGACAGCGGACTCCCATCTAAGCCATGCATGGTGACACATCTACCCAAAGGTAACTGAGGAATGCCTAAGGCCTTAGCCCAAGTTAAATCCATAAAGTTTCCTGCAGCTCCACTGTCAACAAAAGCCGACACCGAAGAACTGAGGCTGCCAAAGGAAACTTTAACTGGGACTAAAAGGGAGTTATTCGAGGAGATAAGCTGCAGACCTAGGTGAACCCCCTCACAATTCACCTGGTCAAAGCGTTTCCCGACTTGTTCGGACAATTACGAGCAAAATGTCCCTTACCCCCACAGTACAGACAAAGACCAGAATTTTGCCTTCTGGCTCTTTCTTCAGGAGACAGCCGGGAGAGACCCATCTGCATGGTCTCCTCTACGTCTTCAGGAATGGAATATACACACGGACTTGACCTTACAGGTGCTCCTTTTTCAGCCCTCCGCTCTCTGAGACGACGATCAATCTTAATAGAAAGCTCCATGAGTTTATCGAGAGTCTCAGGAGCGGGGTACTGAAGGAGACTGTCTTTTATAGACTCTGATAAGCCGAGGCGAAACTGACTGCGCAGGGCTGGGTCATTCCAGCCACAGTCGTTCGACCAACGGCGAAACTCCGTACAATAAACCTCTGCAGGATTTCTACCCTGTCTGAGAGCGCGCAACTGACTTTCAGCGGACGCCTCTCTATCAGGGTCATCATACAAGAGCCCTAAAGACTCAAAAAAAGCGTCAACTGACAACAATGCCGGATCCTCTGCTCTTAAACCAAATGCCCAGGTCTGAGGATCCCCCTGGAGCAAAGAAATAATAAACCCGACCCGCTGAGATTCAGTACCCGAGGAAGTCGGTCTTAAACGAAAATAAAGTTTACAGGATTCTTTAAAATTAAAAAACTCTTTTCTATCACCAGAAAAATGGTCAGGCAAATGCATCTTTGGTTCAGGGACTACCCTTGGGGAAGCTCGCAAAAGATCTTCCTGCGACTTCACCCGAAGAGAAAGATCCTGAACCATCTGAGTAAGTTCTTGAATCTGGCTGACTAAGAGCTGACCAGGATTTGGCCCTAAACCTGTTGGATTCATGAGGCCGATAAACTCTCACAAAACTGAATGAGAAAAAATTAAAACCCGTTTAATTTTAAGTTTTGGTATGGCCGGTAATAATGTTATGATTCCAGCACTCTGGTCAGAGAAGATCTTATGGCAAGGACTGGAGCACTGGAACGGAATGCTGGGGAAGGGAGCAGGACAGGAAAATAGCCCCTGGCGCCCTAACTCTGTTGTCTCACCCGTGATGTCAGAAATCCCCTGCGAGACTATGGTTTCTTGAGCCCTTGGCAGCCGCGTTTGAAGGGCGGATTATGTCTGCCCAACTTCGATGCCCCCCGGTCTTAATGAGAGACAAAGGGAAACCCGAGACAGGGTGATAACAAGAGGCCCTCTAACTAAACAACCAGGCCAGGGGCTAAGCAAACTCAAAACTATAATATGTGCGGAGAAACCGCCAGGAAAAAGGACAACCAAAATATCCACTTGTCCAATTCTCCTACCCGGCGCCGCCAAGTACCAGAGAGGACTTGTGGAAGCGGAACCCTCCGCAAATGCTCCAAACACAAAATATAAAAGGTAAAGCGGCTGAGCCGCAACACACGGCAGAGCCGCAACTCACGAACACCACTGGATATAAAACGGTGATCAGTCAGGACTCCAGGGAACCAAACGACCTCTTGGGATGAGATAACAACTCCCGAATACCGGACTTCTGCGGACTGGAATGACCGGATACAGCAGGACTGGAAACAGACTCTCAGCAAACAAAGGCAGCATGCAGGAAGCTATTACCGGCGTCTGTGAGAAGCCCTGGGAGTGTATTTAACAAGGAGTCCTCCAATCAGCTGCTAAAGGCTGATTAGAATAAATGCCGTGCAGCTGCCTTGCTGCACGGCCAGAGAGCAGGTGAATATCTTAATTTCCTAAAGCCTAGCAACGGGGAACGCGGTCCGCCAGTGGCGTCCCCGTTGCTATGGTCCATGCGGCTCAGCACGCCCGGTGTCTAGCGTTGCTAGGGAGCCGGCGGCTGTACGTGCACGGCGTCTCTAGTTGCTAGGGGCCGGGCCGCGCAGACCATCAAGCGGACCCCGGCGCCTAACAGTATGACTCCCAAAAACAACAACCGCGTCATTGGGACCAACTGCGATTTTGGCAAGTTTAGGAGCCAACCATGTTGTTGAAGAACTGTCAGGGAGAGTGCAATGTTTTGCACCAACTGGTCCCTGGATCTCGCCTTTATTAGGAGATCATCCAAGTATGGGATAATTGTGACTCCTTGCTTGCGAAGGAGAACCATAATTTCCGCCATCACCCTGGTGAAAATCCTCGGAGCCGTGGACAGACCAAACGGCAATGTCTGAAATTGGTAATGACAATCCTGAATTGCAAACCTTAGGTAGCTTGAGGCAGTGGCTAAATGGGAACATGTAAGTAGGCATCCTTTATGTCTACCAAAACCATGAAATCTCCGTCCTCCGGACTGGAGATCACTGCCCTGAGAAATTCCATCTTGAAATTGAATTTCTTTAGGAAGAAATTGAGGGATTTCAGATTTAAGATTGGTCTGACTGAGCCGTCCGGCTTCGGGACCACGAAGAGGCTTGAATAAAAACCTTCTCCCTGCTGACTAAGGCCAATTTGAACAATCGGTGAGGGGGAACGTCTTGAAACCCCAGTTTGTACCCTTGGGACACTATTTGTAAAACCCACGAGTCCAGGTCCGAATGAATCCAGAACTGACTGAAGAGTTTTAGACGTGCCCCCACTGGTGTGGGCTCCTGCAAGAAAGCCCTAGTGTCATGCAGTGGATTTGGCAGAAGCAGAGGACAATCTCTGGTCCTGCGATCTTGAAGAGGCTACAGACTTCTTCCTTTTCCTTCCTCTACCTGCAAAGAAAGGGGAATCTTAACTTCTTGCATATCTATTGGGCCAAAATGACTGCGGTAGATAATGATGCGTCTTCATCCGTTGAGAGGGAACATAGGGCAAGAAGGTTGACTTACCATTGAAATGAGGATGCATCTTGCTGCCTTTCCAATGAAGCAAGTTTAATTTAGTAATAGGTGAAAAACCATCCTTACAAAGGTGTTAATCAGAGACTTGGCTTTGTGGACACTTTTCAGAGAACAAATTTGTTAGCATAAAAATAAAGCCAGAAAATGAAGAGCTGTTTAATCACTCAATTGGATTTTTCTGCCAGCATATTTTTTTTCTCTGCAACCCACTGCTAAATTGTGCTTCCTAGCTGTTTTTATAAAATCACTGAATCAAATCTAACTCTGATTACATCAGAGAAGGCCAGGTACCCTACACCATAACAGGGGGTTTGAAATTTTGACTTGTCTACTTAAAGATCACCAAAATCTGATAACAAGGTCAATTAGGTCCCTAGGTGGGATTAAACCACCAACCTTATGGTTAATAGCCGTACATACTAACTGATTGCGCCACAGAGACACTTTGCAAAAGTCCATACTGACAAAGGCTAATAAGCATTCATCTAAAACGTTTCCTAGAAAAACTTTAAAAAGTCAATAATCTGGAGAGTTTTTGTAAGATGTTTCTTCCATCAACCAACGAAGAAACACATTGGTACTTTCCCATGATGAGTGAGTGCTTCAGGATCTCTTGCACTTACATGTGCAGCAGAGTACTGCAATGGAAGCATGCTGGACCCATAACCCAGAGGTAGGCAGATTGAAACTATCCTTTGCTATATGCATTTTTTTTGTTAATTTAAGTAATCAAAACTGGGATTGATATTTTTGCTCTTTTATTTTTACTTAAAGTACAATAACTTTTACCATTTTAATTTGTTTTAATAGTATATTGACAGTATAGTTTTCTTTCAAAAATCCACTTAATTTTCTTTACCCTGTTATTAAAATGGTAATTGACAAAAAAAAACTACATTGTCACCAGAAGAGCAATACAAAATGTACAAGTGATATATTAAAATCATCTTTCCAGCTTGAATTTCAATGATGCATTGGGGCAACAATTTTGTGAGAAACATCTTCACCCTTAAATAAAGATTTTCGTAATTCCTTACCTGTGTGCTAATTAGATATCACCTTGTTTTCACATTAAACAGACTTTCACATGAGAAAGCAGCAAGGATGCAGTGGCGTTAATGTTTCCTGGTGTCAACCTGTATTATTTCAGTAGACATTGAAATGAGGATGCATCTTGCTGCCTTTCCAATGAAGCAAGTTTAATTTAGTAATAGGTGAAAAACCATCCCTACAAAGGTGTTAATCAGAGACTTGGCTTTGTGGACACTTTTCAGAGAACAAATTTGTTAGCATAAAAATAAAGCAAGAAAATTAAGAGCTGTTTAATCACGCAATTTGATTTTTTTGCCAGCATATTTCTTTTTCTCTGCAACCCACTGCTAAATTTTGCTTCCTAGATGTTTTTATAAAATCACTGAATCAAATCTAACTCTGATTACATCAGAGAAGGCCAGGTACCCTACACCATAACAGGGGGTATGAAATTTGACTTGTCTACTTAAAGATCACCAAAATCTGATAACAAGGTCAATTACGTCCCTGGGTGGGATTGAACCACCAACCTTTTGGTTAATAGCCGTACACACTAACTGATTGCGCCACAGAGACACTTTGCAAAAGTATATACTGACAAAGGCTAATAAGCATTCATCTAAAACGTTTCCTAGAAAAACTTAAAAAAGTCAATAATCTGGAGAGTTTTTGTAAGATGTTTCTTCTATCAACCAACGAAGAAACACATTGGTACTTTCCCATGATGAGTGAGTGCTTCAGGATCTCTTGCACTTACATGTGCAGCAGAGTATAGCAATGGAAGCATGCTGGGCCCATAACCCAGAGGTAGGCAGATTGAAAATATCCTCTGCTATATGCATTTTTTTGTTTGTTAATTAAAGTAATCCAAAACTGGGATTGATATTTTGGCTCTTTTATTTTTACTTAAAGTACAATAACTTTTACCATTTTAATTTGTTTTAATAGTATATTGACAGTATTGTTTTCTTTCAAAAATCCACTTCATTTTCTTTACCCTATTATTAAAATGGTAATTGACAAAAACAAACTACATTGTCACCAGAAGAGCAATACAAAATGTACAAGTGATATATTAAAATCATCTTTCCAGCTTGAATTTCAATGATGCATTGGGGCAACGATTTTGTGAGAAACATCTTCACCCTTAAATAAAGATTTTCTTAATTCCTTACCTGTGTGCTAATTAGATATCACTTTGTTTTCACATTAAAAAGACTTCCACATGAGAAAGCAGCAAGGATGCAGTGGCGTTAATGTTTCCTGGTGTCAACCTGTATTATTTCAGTAGACATTGAAATGAGGATGCATCTTGCTGCCTTTCCAATGAAGCAAGTTTAATTTAGTAATAGGTGAAAAACCATCCTTACAAAGGTGTTAATCAGAGACTTGGCTTTGTGGACACTTTTCAGAGAACAAATTTGTTAGCATAAAAATAAAGCCAGAAAATAAAGAGCTGTTTAATCACTCAATTGGATTTTTTTGCCAGCATATTTTTTTTCTCTGCAACCCACTGCTAAATAGTGCTTCCTAGCTGTTTTTATAAAATCACTGAATCAAATCTAACTCTGATTACATCAGAGAAGGCCAGGTACCCTACACCATAACAGGGGGTTTGAAATTTTGACTTGTCTACTTGAAGATCACCAAAATCTGATAACAAGGTCAATTAGGTCCCTGGGTGGGATTGAACCACCAACCTTTTGGTTAATCGCCGTACATACTAACTGTTTGCGCCACAGAGACACTTTGCAAAAGTCCATACTGACAAAGGCTAATAAGCATTCATCTAAAACGTTTCCTAGCAAAACTTTAAAAAGTCAATAATCTGGAGAGTTTTTGTAAGATGTTTCTTCCATCAACCAACGAAGAAACACATTGGTACTTTCCCATGATGAGTGAGTGCTTCAGGATCTCTTGCACTTACATGTGCAGCAGAGTACTGCAATGGAAGCATGCTGGGCCCATAACCCAGAGGTAGGCAGATTGAAACTATCCTCTGCTATATGCATTTTTTTTTGTTAATTAAAGTAATCCAAAACTGGGATTGAAATTTTGTCTCTTTTTTTTTTACTTAAAGTACAATAACTTTTACCATTTTAATTTGTTTTAATAGTATATTGACAGTATTGTTTTCTTTCAAAAATCCACTTAATTTTCTTTACCCTATTATTAAAATGGTAATTGACAAAAACAAACTACATTGTCACCAGAAGAGCAATACAAAATGTACAAGTGATATATTAAATTCATCTTTCCAGCTTGAATTTCAATGATGCATTGGGTCAACAATTTTGTGAGAAACATCTTCACCCTTAAATAAAGATTTTCTTAATTCCTTACCTGTGTGCTAATTAGATATCACCTTGTTTTCACATTAAACAGACTTCCACATGAGAAAGCAGCAAGGATGCAGTGGCGTTAAAGTTTCCTGGTGTCAACTTGTATTATTTCAGTAGACATTGAAATGAGGATGCATCTTGCTGCCTTTCCAATGAAGCAAGTTTAATTTAGTAATAGGTGAAAAACCATCCTTACAAAGGTGTTAATCAGAGACTTGGCTTTGTGGACACTTTTCAGAGAACAAATTTGTTAGCATAAAAATAAAGCCAGAAAATGAAGAGCTGTTTAATCACTCAATTGGATTTTTCTGCCAGCATATTTTTTTTCTCTGCAACCCACTGCTAAATTGTGCTTCCTAGCTGTTTTTTATAAAATCACTGAATCAAATCTAACTCTGATTACATCAGAGAAGGCCAGGTACCCTACACAATAAGAGGGGGTTTGAAATTTTGACTTGTCTACTTAAATATCACCAAAATCTGATCACAAGGTCAATTACGTCCCTGGGTGGGATTGAACCACCAACCTTTTGGTTAATAGCCGAACACACTAACCGATTGCGCCACAGAGACACTTTGCAAAAAGTACATACTGACAAAGGCTAATAAGCATACATCTAGAACGTTTCCTAGAAAAACATTAAAAAATCAATAATCTGGAGAGTTTTTGTAAGATGTTTCTTCCATCAACCAACGAATAAACACATTGGTACTTTCCCATGATGAGTGAGTGCTTCAGGATCTCTTGCACTTACATGTGCAACAGAGTACTGCAATGGAAGCATGCTGGACCCATAACCCAGAGGTAGGCAGATTGAAACTATCCTTTGCTATATGCATTTTTTTTTGTTAATTTAAGTAATCAAAACTGGGATTGATATTTTTGCTCTTTTATTTTTACTTAAAGTACAATAACTTTTACCATTTTAATTTGTTTTAATAGTATATTGACAGTATAGTTTTCTTTCAAAAATCCACTTAATTTTCTTTACCCTATTATTAAAATGGTAATTGACAAAAAAAACTACATTGTCACCAGAAGAGAAATACAAAATGTACAAGTGATATATTAAAATCATCTTTCCAGCTTGAATTTCAATGATCCATTGGGGCAACAATTTTGTGAGAAACATCTTCACCCTTAAATAAAGATTTTCGTAATTCCTTACCTGTGTGCTAATTAGATATCACCTTGTTTTCACATTAAACAGACTTCCACATGAGAAAGCAGCAAGGATGCAGTGGCGTTAATGTTTCCTGGTGTCAACTTGTATTATTTCAGTAGACATTGAAATGAGGATGCATCTTGCTGCCTTTCCAATGAAGCAAGTTTAATTTAGTAATAGGTGAAAAACCATCCTTACAAAGGTGTTAATCAGAGACTTGGCTTTGTGGACACTTTTCAGAGAACAAATTTGTTAGCATAAAAATAAAGCCAGAAAATGAAGAGCTGTTTAATCACTCAATTGGATTTTTCTGCCAGCATATTTTTTTTCTCTGCAAACCACTGCTAAATTGTGCTTCCTAGCTGTTTTTATAAAATCAATGAATCAAATCTAACTCTGATTACATCAGAGAAGGCCAGGTACCCTACACCATAAGAGGGGGTTTGAAATTTTGACTTGTCTACTTAAAGATCACCAAAATCTGATAACAAGGTCAATTACATCCCTGGGTGGGATTGAACCACCAACCTTTTAGTTAATAGCCGTACACACTAACTGATTGCGCCACAGAGACACTTTGCGAAAGTGCATACTGACAAAGGCTAATAAGCATTCATCTAAAACGTTTCCTAGAAAAACTTTAAAAAGTCAATAATCTGGAGAGTTTTTGTAAGATGTTTCTTCCATCAACCAACGAAGAAACACATTGGTACTTTCCCATGATGAGTGAGTGCTTCAGGATCTCTTGCACTTACATGTGCAGCAGAGTAAACATAGAAACATAGAATTTGACGGCAGATAAGAACCACTTGGCCCATCTAGTCTGCCCCTTTTTTATTTTATCCTTTAGGCAATCTCAACCCTTTTTTTAACCTTGATTCTTTGTAAGGATATTCTGTCCCAAGCATGTTTAAATTGCCCTACAGTCTTAGCCTCTACCACCTCTGATGGGAGGCTATTCCACTTATCCACTACCCTTTCTGTGAAGTAATTTTTCCTTAAATTTCCCCTGAACCTCCCCCCCTCCAGTCTCAATGTATGCCCTCAAGTTCTAATGCTTCTTTTCCTTTGAAGAATGTTTCCCTCCTGAACTTTGTTAAGACCCTTTATATATTTGAAAGTTTCTATCATGTCTCCCCTTTCCCTTCTCTCCTCCAAACTATACATGTTAAGATCTTTTAGCCTTTCCGGGTAAGTTTTGTGATGTAGGCCATGCACCATTTTAGTTGCCCTTCTTTGTACACTCTCTAATGTATTTATATCCTTCTGGAGATAGGGTCTCCAGAACTGGACACAGTATTCCAGATGGGGCCTTACCAATGACCGATACAGTGGCATTATCACTTCTTTTTTCCTGCTACTGATTCCTCTCCCTATGCAACCAAGCATCTGACTTGCCTTTCTCATTGCTTTGTTGCATTGCTTTCCTGCCTTCAAGTCACTTGAAATAGTGACTCCTAAATCTCTTTCCTCCTCAGTAGTTTCCATTATAGTACCCTTGATACTATACTTAGCCTTTGGGTTTTTGAGACCCAAGTGCATGATTTTGCATTTTTTAGCATTAAACTGTAGTTGCCACGTTCTTGACCATTTCTCAAGCCTACCTAGGTCATCAATCATTTGTTTGACCGCTCCCGGTGTGTGTACCCTGTTGCATATCTTTGTATCATCTGCAAAAAGGCATATCTTCCCTTCAATACCATCTGCAATGTCACCAACAAAGATATTAAAGAGAACTGGACCAAGTACAGATCCCTGGGGTACTCCACTGGTAACATTTCCCTCCATAGATTGCACTCCATTAACTACAACTGTCTGTTTCCTATCCTGCAACCAGGTTCTTATCCATTTCACTAATTTATAATCCACCCCCAGGCTTTCAAGTTTATTTAGCAGTCTGTGATGTGGGACAGTGTCAAATGCCTTACTAAAGTCGAGATATGCTACATCTACAGCTCCCCCTTGATCTATTATTTTCATCACAGAGTCAAAAAAAGTCAATAAGATTTGTTTGGCATGATCTCCCACCAGTAAATCCATGCTGTTTTGGATCCTGTAAATTGTTTGATTTAAGATATTCCACTACTCTTTCTTTTAATAGTTTTTCCATTACTTTCCCTACTACTGATGTAAGGCTTACTGGTCTGTAGTTACTTGCTTCTTCCTTGCTTCCACTTTTGTGCAGTGGAACTACATTTGCTCTTTTCCAGTCCTCTGGAATATCACCTGTATTTAGTGACTGGTTAAATAATTCTGTTAAAGGTGTAACCAGGACATCTTTTAGCTCTTTGAGTATCCTTGGGTGTATTCCATCTGGTCCCATTGATTTATCCACTTTTAGTTTTGAAAGTTCTGTTAGGACCTTCTCCTCTGTAAATGTATTTTCATCTACCTTATTTTTATGAATGTCCTTGCAATTTAACTGTGGCCCCATCCCTTCTTCTGTAGTAAATACTGAGCAAAAATAATTATTTAGGTGATCTGCTATTGCCTTGTCTCCCTCCACCAAATGCCCACTCTCTGTCTTAAGTCTTATTATTCCTCCATTTGATTTTCTCCTTTCACTTATATACTTAAAAAAAGTTTTGCCCCCTTTATCTACTGACTGGGCCATTTTCTCCTCAGCTTCTGCCTTTGCACGTCTGATCACTTTCTTAGCATCCTTCCGTCTGTCCAGATACTTCTCTTTGTCGTTATTATTTTGAGTCTGTTTGTATTTCCTAAAAGCCATCTTTTTTGCTTTCACACTAGTTGATACTACTTTTGTGAACCACACTGGCTTCCTTTTCCTGGTGCTTTTCCTAACCATTTTGATACAAAGGTCTATTACACTTAGTAATGCACTTTTAATTTTTTTCCACCTCTCCTGCACCCCTTCCAAGTTCCTCCAGTCTGCCAATGAATCACTTAAACATCTCCCCATTTTTGCAAAGTCTGCATTTCTAAAATCCAACACCTTTGTTTTTGTGTGAGAGGAGTTGGATCCTGTCTTTATACTAAACCATACTGCTTGATGATCACTGGATCCCAGGTGCTCACCCACATATATATCAGATATTCTATCACCATTTGTAAGAATTAGATCTAATATTGAGTCTTTGCGAGTGGGCTCCCTCACCAATTGCTTGAGAGATGCTCCCTGTAAGGAATGTAGAAATGTGCCACTTGTAGCTGAACTTGCAAAAGACCCCTCCCAATTTACATCAGGTAAATTAAAGTCTCCCATGATTATGACTTCTCCCTTAAAAGCCATTTTAGAGATGTCCAACAATAGGTTCCTGTCCAAATCCTGCCCCTGGCCTGGTGATCTATAGATCACCCCAATGCGAATAATGTCATTCTTCCCAGTTTCTATGGTGACCCAAAGGGCCTCAGTTTTGGCTTCAATATTTTGTATTAAAGTGGCATTTATGCTTTTTTTCACATACATTGCTACCCCTCCTCCTATTCTTCCTATTCTATCTTTCCTAAATAAATTGTATCCTGGTATAGTTAAGTCCCAGTCATGATTCTCATTGCACCAAGACTCTGTAATAGCCACAAAATCCAGGTTATCCCTTGTCATTATCGCAATTAGCTCTGGAATTTTGTCTCCTAAGCTCCTAGCATTTGCAGACATAGCTTTAAAAAATGTTTCTGTGCATTTGTTAGTAGTAGCCATGTCCAGAGCGTACAAAATAAATGACAAGTTTAAAGTTGAAATTACCTGTTTGGGGATGTTGCTCAGTATTTGTTTTCTTTTACTAATCAGTAATCATACTCTGTCCTTTACACCACGACTATACCTTACTAAATATAAAGACATAGTACACCTGACCACAATGGGTTAATGTTCAAAAGAGGTAATCACCAGTTAGTATGCAATACTAAACTGTTTCACTGAGCAACTTCCCCACACATGCAATGACATTTTCAAGAAATCATTACATAAAGAAACATACATAAGTTTGCATAAGAGAGAACTGTAGTGAGCAGATTGGGGATGCCTTTTCCTAGGTTTTGTAAAAACGGATGATATGCATAAGATGAATTACATACTTTTGAGCATTAAGGCAGTCCTTTTGTGGTAGTGTTGGTGTGTTGATGTTTTCCTTCTGGTTTTCTTCGGTTTAACGCAGGTATAACGCTATTTTTATAATAACACTTTTATGTCAGCACTTCTATGAAAGCACTGCCAGCCGACGTCTATCCAGCCGTATACAGCAATGGAAGCATGCTGGGCTCATAACCCAGAGGTAGGCAGATTGAAACTATCCTCTGCTGTATGCATTTTTTTTTAATTAAAGTAATCCAAAACTGGGATTGATATTTTGGCTCTTTTATTTTTACTTAAAGTACAATAACTTTTACCATTTTAATTTGTTTTAATAGTATATTGACAGTATTGTTTTCTTTCAAAATTCCACTTAATTTTCTTTACCCTATTATTAAAATGGTAATTGACAAAAGCAAACTACATTGCCACCAGAAGAGCAATACAAAATGTACAAGTGATATATTAAAATCATCTTTCCAGCTTGAATTTCAATGATGCATTGGGGCAACGATTTTGTGAGAAACATCTTTACCCTTAAATAAAGATTTTCTTAATTCCTTACCTGTGTGCTAATTAGATATCACCTTGTTTTCGCATTAAACAGACTTCCACATGAGAAAGCAGCAAGGATGCAGTGGCGTTAATGTTTCCTGGTGTCAACTTGTATTATTTCAGTAGACATTGAAATGAGGATGCATCTTGCTGCCTTTCCAATGAAGCAAGTTTAATTTAGTAATAGGTGAAAAACCATCCCTACAAAGGTGTTAATCAGAGACTTGGCTTTGTGGACACTTTTCAGAGAACAAATTTGTTAGCATAAAAATAAAGCCAGAAAATGAAGAGCTGTTTAATCACTCAATTGGATTTTTTTTGCCAGCATATTTTTTTTCTCTGCAACCCACTGCTAAATTGTGCTTCCTAGCTGTTTTTTATAAAATCACTGAATCAAATCTAACTCTGATTACATCAGAGAAGGCCAGGTACCCTACACAATAAGAGGGGGTTTGAAATTTTGACTTGTCTACTTAAATATCACCAAAATCTGATCACAAGGTCAATTACGTTCCTGGCTGGGATTGAACCACCAACCTTTTGGTTAATAGCCTTACACACTAACCAATTGCACCACAGAGACACTTTGCAAAAAGTATATACTGACAAAGGCTAATAAGCATTCATCAAGAACGTTTCCTAGAAAAACTTTAAAAAGTCAATAATCTGGAGAGTTTTTGTAAGATGTTTCTTCCATCAACCAATGAAGAAACACATTGGTACTTTCCCATGATGAGTGAGTGCTTCAGGATCTCTTGCACTTACATATGCAGCAGAGTACTGCAATGGAAGCATGCTGGGCCCATAACCCAGAGGTAGGCAGATTGAAACTATCCTTTGCTATATGCATTTTTTTTGTTAATTAAAGTAATCCAAAACTGGGATTGATATTTTGGCTCTTTTATTTTTACTTAAAGTACAATAACTTTTACCATTTTAATTTGTTTTGATAGTATATTGACAGTATTGTTTTCTTTAAAAAATCCACTTAATTTTCTTTACCCTATTATTAAAATGGTAATTGACAAAAACAAACTACATTGTCACCAGAAGAGCAATACAAAATGTACAAGTGATATATTAAAATCATCTTTCCAGCTTGAATTTCAATGATGCATTGGGGCAACGATTTTGTGAGAAACATCTTCACCCTTAAATAAAGATTTTCTTAATTCCTTACCTGTGTGCTAATTAGATATCACCTTGTTTTCACATTAAACAGACTTCCACATGAGAAAGCAGCAAGGATGCAGTGGCGTTAATGTTTCCTGGTGTCAACCTGTATTATTTCAGTAGACATTGAAATGAGGATGCATCTTGCTGCCTTTCCAATGAAGCAAGTTTAATTTAGTAATAGGTGAAAAACCATCCCTACAAAGGTGTTAATCAGAGACTTGGCTTTGTGGACACTTTTCAGAGAACAAATTTGTTAGCATAAAAATAAAGCCAGAAAATGAAGAGCTGTTTAATCACTCAATTGTATTTTTTTGCCAGCATATTTTTTTTATCTGCAACCCACTGCTAAATTGTGCTTCCTAGCTGTTTTTTATAAAATCACTGAATCAAATCTAACTCTGATTACATCAGAGAAGGCCAGGTACCCTACACAATAAGAGGGGGTTTGAAATTTTGACTTGTCTACTTAAATATCACCAAAATCTGATCACAAGGTCAATTACATTCCTGGGTGGGATTGAACCACCAACCTTTTGGTTAATAGCCTTACACACTAACCAATTGCGCCACAGAGACACTTTGCAAAAGTACATACTGACAAATGCTAATAAGCATTCATCTAAAACGTTTCCTAGAAAAACTTAAAAAAGTCAATAATCTGGAGAGTTTTTGTAAGATGTTTCTTCTATCAACCAACGAAGAAACACATTGGTACTTTCCCATGATGAGTGAGTGCTTCAGGATCTCTTGCACTTACATGTGCAGCAGAGTACAGCAATGGAAGCATGCTGGGCCCATAACCCAGAGGTAGGCAGATTGAAACTATCCTCTGCTATATGCATTTTTTTGTTTGTTAATTAAAGTAATCCAAAACTGGGATTGATATTTTGGCTCTTTTATTTTTACTTAAAGTACAATAACTTTTACCATTTTAATTTGTTTTAATAGTATATTGACAGTATTGTTTTCTTTCAAAATTCCACTTAATTTTCTTTACCCTATTATTAAAATGGTAATTGACAAAAGCAAACTACATTGTCACCAGAAGAGCAATACAAAATGTACAAGTGATATATTAAAATCATCTTTCCAGCTTGAATTTCAATGATGCATTGGGGCAACGATTTTGTGAGAAACATCTTTACCCTTAAATAAAGATTTTCTTAATTCCTTACCTGTGTGCTAATTAGATATCACCTTGTTTTCGCATTAAACAGACTTCCACATGAGAAAGCAGCAAGGATGCAGTGGCGTTAATGTTTCCTGGTGTCAACTTGTATTATTTCAGTAGACATTGAAATGAGGATGCATCTTGCTGCCTTTCCAATGAAGCAAGTTTAATTTAGTAATAGGTGAAAAACCATCCCTACAAAGGTGTTAATCAGAGACTTGGCTTTGTGGACACTTTTCAGAGAACAAATTTGTTAGCATAAAAATAAAGCCAGAAAATGAAGAGCTGTTTAATCACTCAATTGGATTTTTTTTGCCAGCATATTTTTTTTCTCTGCAACCCACTGCTAAATTGTGCTTCCTAGCTGTTTTTTATAAAATCACTGAATCAAATCTAACTCTGATTACATCAGAGAAGGCCAGGTACCCTACACAATAAGAGGGGGTTTGAAATTTTGACTTGTCTACTTAAATATCACCAAAATCTGATCACAAGGTCAATTACGTTCCTGGGTGGGATTGAACCACCAACCTTTTGGTTAATAGCCTTACACACTAACCAATTGCACCACAGAGACACTTTGCAAAAAGTATATACTGACAAAGGCTAATAAGCATTCATCAAGAACGTTTCCTAGAAAAACTTTAAAAAGTCAATAATCTGGAGAGTTTTTGTAAGATGTTTCTTCCATCAACCAATGAAGAAACACATTGGTACTTTCCCATGATGAGTGAGTGCTTCAGGATCTCTTGCACTTACATGTGCAGCAGAGTACTGCAATGGAAGCATGCTGGACCCATAACCCAGAAGTAGGCAGATTGAAACTCAAAGTTATTAAAAATATTGTATTAAATGAACTTCAGAGTGACTGTGTGTATAAGGTGTATAAGATACATTATTAGGTAGACACTGAGTGATGTGGGGAGTATAAGAAAACCTTGACATAGTGTTAAGTAGGTAAATAGGTTGATGTAGTGGAAGTTGGAGAGGAGACTGTAAGGCAATCCGAGCAGAAGAATTGCAGAAATGCAGGTGAGAAAAGCAGTGTAGGCTCAAGGGGTGTAGATTTAGTATGAAATGAGTCAAAAGCGTAGATAAGGTGGGTGCAGAAATGTATTTGGAGTGTAAGAAATGAAAGGATTGTGAGAGGTTTAAGAAGCAATGGTAATTATGTTAGATGTTTTAAGTGTTTGCAGGTAAAATTGCATTGGTGCAGCTGTGCTTAAAAAACAAAATTACAATAATACAGATACAGGCATTTGTAGGTGAAATGGATGGTTTATGAAATGTCCAAGTAAGGTAGTTCTGTGCTATGTAACCAGATGCAACAATCAGGAGGTGAGTGATCTGAGGAGTAAGTGACTCACATTTGTTATTAGTTCTTCAGTTTTCTTTGTTTTGTTAGATTGGTGTGCTTCTGTTTTCCTTCTTTTTCACTTCAATTGAACGCTGATTGAACACTGCTGTTATGTGTCAATTTTATCACGCTTTGATAAAAATGCACGCTTAGATCAATAAATGCACAGCCAAATGGCTTTGCACAGCCTACACCATTGGACTTAAGTAGAAGACTATTACAAGTGAAACCAATAATTGAAATCTGTAACCACACCCCACCCCCTCAAATGCCAGGCAATAAATTACCTTAAAAACAACAACCAGGCATTCCACAAAGATTAAACTGGGTCTATATCATTCAAAACTTTAAAAAAGTACTTCAAAATCACATACTATGCAATAATGTTTCAATTTGCATTACCCAGCAGAATTAGCTTTGCATATATAGATATAGTGCAGCAGAATATATTGGTGGTTGTAGTCAATTGTAATTACCTGGAGGTGACAAGAAGAGAAGAAACGTCAATTCACAATCGATATCAGCTGAAGATAAATTAATGCTGATTGAACACTGCTGTTGTGTCAATTTTATCACGCTTTGATAAAAATGTATGCTTAGATCAATAAATGCACAGCCAAATGGCTTTGCACAGCCTACACCATTGGACTTAAGTAGAAGACTATTACAAGTGAAACCAATAATTGAAATCTGTAACCACACCCCACCCCCTCAAATGCCAGGCAATAAATTACCTTAAAAACAACAACCAGGCATTCCACAAAGATTAAACTGGGTCTATATCATTCAAAACTTTAAAAAAGTACTTCAAAATCACATACTATGCAATAATGTTTCAATTTGCATTACCCAGCAGAATTAGCTTTGCATATATAGATATAGTGCAGCAGAATATATTGGTGGTTGTAGTCAATTGTAATTACCTGTAGGTGACAAGAAGAGAAGAAACGTCAATTCACAATTGATATCAGTTGAAGATAAATTAATGCTGATTGAACACTGCTGTTATGTGTCAATTTTATCACGCTTTGATAAAAATGCACGCTTAGATCAATAAATGCACAGCCAAACGGCTTTGCACAGCCTACACCATTGGACTTAAGTAGAAGACTATTACAAGTGAAACCAATAATTGAAATCTGTAACCACACCCCACCCCCTCAAATGCCAGGCAATAAATTACCTTAAAAACAACAACCAGGCATTCCACAAAGATTAAACTGGGTCTATATCATTCAAAACTTTAAAAAAGTACTTCAAAATCACATACTATGCAATAATGTTTCAATTTGCATAACCCAGCAGAATTAGCTTTGCATATATAGATATAGTGCAGCAGAATATATTGGTGGTTGTAGTCAATTGTAATTACCTGTAGGTGACAAGAAGAGAAGAAACGTCAATTCACAATCGATATCAGCTGAAGATAAATTAACGCTGATTGAACGCTGCTGTTATGTGTCAATTTTATCACGCTTTGATAAAAATGCACGCTTAGATCAATAAATGCACAGCCAAACGGCTTTGCACAGCCTACACCATTGGACTTAAGTAGAAGACTATTACAAGTGAAACCAATAATTGAAATCTGTAACCACACCCCACCCCCTCAAATGCCAGGCAATAAATTACCTTAAAAACAACAACCAGGCATTCCACAAAGATTAAACTGGGTCTATATCATTCAAAACTTTAAAAAAGTACTTCAAAATCACATACTATGCAATAATGTTTCAATTTGCATTACCCAGCAGAATTAGCTTTGCATATATAGATATAGTGCAGCAGAATATATTGGTGGTTGTAGTCAATTGTAATTAACTGTAGGTGACAAGAAGAGAAGAAACGTCAATTCACAATCGATATCAGCTGAAGATAAATTAACGCTGATTGAACGCTGCTGTTATGTGTCAATTTTATCACGCTTTGATAAAAATGCACGCTTGGATCAATAAATGCGCAGCCAAACGGCTTTGCACAGCCTACACCATTGGACTTAAGTAGAAGACTATTACAAGTAAAACCAATAATTGAAATCTGTAACCAAACCCCCCCCACCTCAAATGCCAGGCAATAAATTACCTTAAAAACAACAACCAGGCATTCCACAAAGATTAAACTGGGTCTATATCATTCAAAACTTTAAAAAAGTACTTAAAAATCACATACTATGCAATAATGTTTCAATTTGCATTACCCAGCAGAATTAGCTTTGCATATATAGATATAGTGCAGCAGAATATATTGGTGGTTGTAGTCAATTGTAATTACCCAGTAGAATTAGCTTTGCAAATATAGATATAGTGCAGCAGAATATATTGGTGGTTGTAGTCAATTGTAATTACCCAGCAGAATTAGCTTTGCATATATATAGTGCAGCAGAATATATTGGTGGTTGTAGTAAATTGTAATTACCCAGCAGCAGCTCTACTGCACTCAACATAACCAGTGCTCACAATATATATAATGCTATATACTATGCCATAGTGGTGCTTACTATATAACACCTCCTACTGCGTTCCCCCTGGCAATGAGCATGACACCCAGAGAGTGAAACCCCTGGCAATGAGCATGACACCCAGCACATGAAACTCTTGGCGTTGAGCAGTTTTTGTAAAAGTAATTAGAAGCTTTACTGTAGGGCATAGTGTATCACAGATATTGTGGTGAGTGACATAATATGTTCCAAAGGGCATTAATGTGTGGGGCTTAACATGGTGGAAATTACTGTACTTTTTTCCCTGTGGTGGCCGAGGTCTGTTGGTGCAGGGTCAAGAACTAGGGTGTAAGGTAGTCTTTGCCTGCAAGGCTACGCTCATTTTATGGAGACCATACCCATACATTTAAGTGTGGCATATACCTGCGCTTGCTCGCGGGGTGAGAACATCTCCCTAATTGAATTCAGCGATATGAATAGAGGTTGTGCAGCAGCCACAGAAAGGGTTAATCTCTGCAGCTTGTCACTAAATTACATTGTTGCAATTTTAGCTGAGAGCTGCAATAATTACTCTAATACATAACACAGCCAACACTTCTATATTCACACAATATACTGCATGGTGAATATAGAAGTGGTGCTTGCTAAACAGCACCTCCTACTGCATTCCACATCACCGCTGGTCACACTCATATCAGGCCCATAATGCTGTATACTATGCCATAGTGGTGCTTACTATATAACACCAGGTGCTGTGCAGTGGTCAAAACACACTAACTGGTCCCATGCTGTTGTTGAACTAAAGGCCTATACACACGATGAGATTCGGTCTATGCTAATAGGTTTAAAAAGGTTACATAAAAGCTACTTTATGTATTTATTCATTAAAGTTTTTAAGTTGTATTTTACAACCATACAATGATATGATATATAATGTATCGTATAATCATTACATAATGTTGATGGCATTGAATTGTCTCTGCCTTGACTAGTGGCAGCAGCTTCAGCACTAAGTGGAAGTGGATCTTGATCTTTCCCTATTTTACCCTCCACCTTTTTGTTCTCCATTTTTTAATGTGTGGAATTATATGCCAGTAATATATCTGGAATTAGACGGTGGTAATGTCTGGAATTAGATACCACTAGATAGATACCAGATATCACTGTGACTGGAATGATGACATATGCACAGTGACAGGACACTACCACAGCACCCTACAGCAGCCATATGCGGCACAAGACACTGGAGTATTAGTAATGTACTGTAGTATACTGAGCACCACAAGACAATGAGCAGTGATACGGAGCACTGATGAGATTACTAGAACTGACACTGAGCAGCCAGATGCAGCACTGGACTATTAGTAATGTTCTGTAGTATACTGAGCACCACAATGCAGCACAAGACAATGAGCAGTGATACTGAGCACTGATGAGGATACTAGAACTGACACTGAGCAGCAAGATGCAGCACTGGACTATTAGTAATGTACTCTAGTATACTGAGCACCACATTGCAGCACAAGACAATGAGCAGTGATACTGAGCACTGATGAGGATACTACTGAGAACTGACACTGAGCAGGAGAGACACACTACAATTTCATCTTGCGCCTCTTTTTTTATTTATCTTTGCATCATGTGCTGTTTGGGGCTATTTTTTTAAGTACCATCCTGTCTGACACTGCAGTGCCACTCCTAGATGGGCTAGGTGTTTGTGCTGCCCTCTTGGGTCGCTTAGCTTAGTCATCCAGGGACCTTGGTGCAAATTTTAGGACTAAAAATAATATTGGGAGGTGTGAGGTGTTCAGAACAGACTGGAAAGGAGTAGAAATTATGGTTATTGAACTTAATACTATAGGATCAAAATTACCCCCAAATTCTATGATTTTAGCTGTTTGAGGTTTTAAAAAAAAATCACCCGAATACAAAACCCGAAAGGGTGGTTTTGCCAAAACGCGTCCGTATCCAAAACACAACTGCGGATCCGAAACCAAAACCAAAACATGAAACACGAAAAATGCCCGCTGCACATCTCTAGTTAGGGGAGAAGCATGTAGCCTTGTAGACTATGCACAGCTATATCTAGAAAAATATACGATCTAATCTTTAACCAACCAATGCAAGAAAGTATTTAATGTGAAAATACGAAACACTAGACTAATTGGAGGTGCGCCCTAAAGCAAATTACAATGTTAGGATTAGGGGGTTCGGAAAGACCTCTAGTGTAAACACTACTATATACATTTTAAGATAGGAAGGTACAAATTAAATATTCACATTGCATCTATGGGCTGGATTCAAATGTCCCTTTCCTCCCTCAATCGTGCCCGTCAGCAGCTATTCTAATGTTGCTGCCAACGGGTGCGACATGTTTATTTCAGCTCGCTACCCCCAGGGGAAACAAGCTGAAATGTGTGCAAAGAGACCCATTTGGGCAACCAAACGGTGTCTTTTCATGATCGCGCCCATTACTTTATTCAGGTTTAGGTGCTTTGTGCACCTAAACCAGAGTGTAATGGGCGCAATAATTGAGGGCATTTGAATTTCCCTTATATGTGTGTGTGTGTGATATACACACAGACACACATACTGTATTTCTTTATATAATGGACACCTCAGTTTCTATTCATTCATGTCCTGCCCCCTACTCTGTCAGACCCCTTCCCCTCTACTTTTCTGACCCCAAACGCCACTCATTCTTGTTGAGTGCTGGTGGGCCCATTCAGAATTTTGCTATGGGGCCCACAAAGGTCTAGTTACGCCACTGGGCAGGGTTATAGAGGAGGCGGTGCAAGGCATCCTGGGAACAGTCAAAGCTTTAGCCTGTTGGTGCCTTGGATCAAGATCCAACTCTACACCCCGATGTTAGTGTAGTGCCTTTTGGGGTTAAGGTTTTACAGAAAGTTACAGGTTTTTTTAATTTAGTAAAATATGCCCCATTTTAAAGATAGGGCATTTACATTTGTTGCACCTGTGCAGTACATAGCAGCCTGCAGGGCATGTACAGTGGCTTCATTTGGGTGCACATACATTGCCGGCTCCTGGTCGCAAACTGAAATTATTGTGTGTAAGTGGAATTAGCGGTGTTTATGTCATACAGGGGGGTGGGGGAGGTTTGTGGTTGGTGGGGGGCACACTGTGTGATTATTATCCTGCATCTATACATACATGCGCTAACACCTGGACATACACTGATGTACCCACACCTAATATCCATACATACACGCCCTGACACCTGGACATACACCAACATTCCCACACCTGCATCTATACATACACATGCTGACACCTGGACATACACCAACATACAAGCACCTGCATCTATATATACACGCGCTGACAAATGGACATACACCGACGTACCCACACTTGCATCTATACATACATGCACTGACATCTGGACATACAAGCACCTGCATCTATACATACACGCGCTGACACCTGAACCTACACTGACGTTCCCACACCTGCATCTATACATACACATTCTGACACCTGGACATACACAGACGTACCCACACCTGCATCTATACATACACGCGTTGACACCTGGACGTACACTGACGTACACACACCTACATCTATATATGCATGGATGCAAATGTGGGTACGTCTGTATACGTCCAGGTGTTAGCATGTGTATGTATAGATGTTAGGTGTGGGTACATCAGTGTATGTCCAGGTGTCAGCACATGTCTGTATAGATTCACATGTGGGTAAGCCGGTGTACGTCCACGTGTCAGCATGTGTAGGTATAGATGCAGGTGTGGGTACGTTGGTGTACGTTTAGGGGTCAGCGTGTTTATGTATAGATGTTGGTGTGTGTATGTCAGTGTACGTACAGATATAGGTGTGTGTATGTATGTATGTATGTATGTATATGTATAGAGGAAGGTGTGATACATACATATAACACATACATGATAGATACATACATATATCACACACACGATAGATAGATAGATAGATAGATAGATAGATAGAACACATACATACAAGATAGATACATACATACATACATGATAGATACATATATATATATATACACACACATACGATAGATAGATAGATAGATAGATAGATAGAACACATACATACAAGATAGATACATACATACATACATACATGATAGATACATATATATACACACACATACGATAGATAGATAGATAGATAGATAGATAGATAGATAGATAGATAGATACATACATATATATATATATATATCACAAACATATATGATTCATACATATATCACACACACATACATGATACATACATGAGAAAGACCTGGGATGGTGATGAGGCCAGGGCCCCCTGCTGATGTTGCGTTGAGGAAGGCAGTGTTCCAGGGCGGATGCCAGTCGGGGAGAGCGCCGCGCAGCCCGGGAAAAATACTGCTGAGGAGCTACATCTGGAAGAGCCCCTGGGAGGGAGAGTGCCACATGCCCCATCCTGCGTGGCAGACTCTGCAGGCCTGCACATGGGAAGGGAGGTCTCTGGCCACACATACTCACCCTTCTGCTGAAGCCCCGCTGCTGTCCCCATCAGCGCTCTCCAGCGGGGAGCGGGGCCAGGATGAACCTCAACCTGTGAGAACTATCTTCATGATCAAGAGATCTCATATGCAAGATAAGTATGTGTTGGGATAGGGCTGGGGAGGGCGGCTGCTCGGGCACACCCCCGTCAAGTTAAGGAGATTTAACTGAGGAAGCACAAGGGAACTCTCGTCTGGGGACAACAACTGCAGGGAGACCACATCTTTTCAGATGAACATGGGAGGGCGGAAGGCTGCCTAATACTGAAGCACCCTCAGACATTAAACCATATGCAACAACTATTGCAAGCATTCCTGGGGGAAGGTCTGCAGCAGACGGATTTGCATACGGTGATGTCATCCAAGCAGTGGGCCAAAGTTGGCTGGAACCCTCATCTGTATATGAAAAGAGAAAAGGGGCATGCAGGGCATGGCGGCCTTTTGCGGCGCTTGTATAACCCCAAGTTTGCATTAAACACCCCCACCCTCCTTCGGTGTGGGGCTCATGTTGGCCATGCCCAAGCCCCTGAAGCATTCAAGCTGATTTCTTGCAGCAGCTGGGCACTGTAACAGCTTCAGAGCTGCTCTACAAGACAAGTAAAAGGGTGTGGGCCCTGCAGCACCACCTGTAGTTTGCATACACACATATATAGGACAGCATCTCTTATATGCCCCAGGGTCAATAAAATAGTATCCTTGTCTAGGCTATCCATCCCCTCAGATAAGGTATTTGTCCATGCCGCTACAGCACTACACACCCAGGCCGATGCAATTGCCGGTCTGAGTAAGGTATGCGGTCAGCACACTCTTTGAGGGTAGCCGTATCCTGGGACGGGAGGGCTACCTTCTTGGATAAGCGTGTTAATGCTTTGTCCACCCTAGGGGAGGATTCCCATCGTAACCTATCCGTTGATGGGAAAGGATACGCCATAAGAATCCTTTTGGAAATCTGCAGTCTTTTATCTGGAGATTCCCAAGCTTTTTCACATAACTCGTTCAGCTCGTGTGAGGGGGGAAAGGTTACCTCAGGCTTCTTTCCCTTTTACATATGTACCCTCTTGTCAGCGACAGGGGGTTCCTCTGTGATGTGCAAAACATCTTTTATTGCCATAATCATAAATCGAATGGATTTTGCCAATTTTGGCTGTAACTTTGCATCATCGTAATCGACACTGGAGTCAGAATCCGTGTCGGTATCTGTGTCAACAATCTGGGATAGTGGGCGCTTATGAGACCCTGACAGTCCCTGCAACATAGGATCAGGCATGGGTTGAAACCCTGACTGTCCCAAAGCTTCTGCCTTGTCTAATCTTTTGTGCAATGAGTTTACACTAGCATTTAAAACATTCCACATATCCATCCAATCAGCTGTCGGCGGAGACACCACATTCATTTGCTCCCGCTCCTCTCTAATATAGCCTTCTTCCTCAGACATGTCGACACACGTGTACCGACACACTACACACACAGGGAATGCTTTTTCTGAAGACAGTTTCCCCACAAGGCCCTTTGGAGAGACAGAGAGAGAGAGTATGCCAGCACACCCCCAGCGCTATATAACCCAGGAATAAAACAGTAACTTAATGGCCCTCATTCCGAGTTGATCGGTCGCAAGGCGAATTTAGCAGAGTTACACACGCTAAGCCGCCGCCTACTGGGAGTGAATCTTAGCTTCTTAAAATTGCGACCGATGTATGCGCAATATTGCGATTACTAACTACTTAGCAGTTTCAGAGTAGCTTCAGACTTACTCTGCCTGTGCGATCAGTTCAGTGCTTGTCGTTCCTGTTTGACGTCACAAACACACCCAGCGTTCGCCCAGGCACTCCCACCGTTTCTCCGGCCACTCCTGCGTTTTTCCCGGAAACGGTAGCGTTTTCAGCCACACGCCCCTGAAACGCCGTGTTTCCGCCCAGTAACACCCATTTCCTGTCAATCACATTACGATCGCCGGAGCGAAGAAAAAGCCGTGAGTAAAAATACTTTCTTCATAGTAAAGTTACTTGGCGCAGTCGCAGTGCGAACTTTGCGCATGCGTACTAAGCGGATTTTCACTGCGATGCGATGAAAAATACCGAGCGAACAACTCGGAATGAGGGCCAATGTTTGCCCAGTAGTGCTGCTGTATGTAATTTGCGAATTATGTGCCCCCCCCACCCCTCTTTTCAACCCTCTTGTCTAACGTGGTATAAGCAGGGTAGAGTCCGGGGAGCTTCCTCTCAGCGGTGCTGTGGAGAAAAAATGGCGCTGGTGAGTGCTGAGGGAGAAGCCCCGCCCCCTCGGAGGCGGGCTTCTGTCCCGCTTAAACTGTAAAATTGATGGGGGCTTATACATATATAAAGTGCCCAGCTGTATATATGTTATATTTTTGCGAAAGAGGTTTATATTGCTGCCCAGGGCGCCCCCCTTGCGCCCTGCACCCTTACAGTGACCGGAGTATGTGAGGTGTATGGGAGCAAAGGCGCACAGCTGCAGTGCTGTGCGTTACCTCAGTGAAGATCATGAAGTCTTCTGCCGCCTCTGAAGTCTTCTTTTCTTCTCATACTCACCCGGCTTCTATCTTCCGGCTCTGCGAGGGGGACGGCGGCGCGGCTCTGGGACGGACGGCGAGGGTGAGATCCTGCGTACCAATCCCACTGGAGCTAATGGTGTCCAGTAGCCTAAGAAGCAGGACCTTGCAACTCAGAGAGTAGGGCTGCTTCTCTCCCCTCAGTCCCTCGATGAGGGAGTCTGTTGCCAGCAGTGCTCCCTGAAAATTAAAAACCTAGCAAAATACTTTCTGTCAGAAAGCTCAGGAGAGCTCCTGAAAAGCACCCAGTCTCCACTGGGTACAGTATCAAACTGAGTTCTGGAGGAGGGGCATAGAGGGAGGAGCCAGTGCACACCCAGAACTAAAGTCTTTCTTAAAGTGCCCATGTCTCCTGCGGAGCCCGTCTATCTCCATGGTCCTTACGGAGTCCACAGCATCCTCTAGGACGTTAGAGAAAATAGGATTTTAATACCTACCGGTAAATCCTTTTCTCTTAGTCCGTAGAGGATGCTGGGCACCCGTCCCAGTGCGTACTGTGTCTGCAGTTATTAAATGGCCCTTAACTCCAGAACATTTATGTGGAGATGAAAACATCCAAGGAAGACTTGACCATCTTCCTTGGATGTTTTCCCCCTGTGTGACTGCTCTCCAGCCTCGGAGGGTTGCATCCGTGGTCCCTAGGATCCCGTCCTGGATCCCGAACCATCGCCCCTCTAGGTGGTGAGAACTGTGCAGCCACCAATGGAGTGAGATTCTGGTCTTGGAAGACAGGATTATCCTCCGGTGCATGTGTAGGTGGGATCCGGACCACTTGTCCAACAGGTCCCACTGGAACACTCTGGCATGGAACCTGCCAAACTGAATGGCCTCGTAGGCCGCAACCATCTTCCCCAGCAACTGAATGCATTGATGGATTAACACTCTTGCTGGTTTCAGAATTTGTTTGACCAGACTCTGGATCTCCAGAGCCTTTCCACTAGAAGAAAACCTCTTCTGTGTCCAGTATCACTCCCAAAAACAACAACCGCGTCATTGGGACCAACTGCGATTTTGGCAAGTTTAGGAGCCAACCATGTTGTTGAAGAACTGTCAGGGAGAGTAGATGTTTTGCACCAACTGGTCCCTGGATCTCGCCTTTATCAGGAGATCATCCAAGTACGGGATAATTGTGACTCCTTGCTTGCGAAGGAGAACCATCATTTCCGCCATCACCCTGGTGAAAATCCTCGGAGCCGTGGACAGACCAAACGGCAACGTCTGAAATTGGTAATGACAATCCTGAATTGCAAACCTCAGGTAGCTTGATGCAGTGGCTAAATGGGAACATATAAGTAGGCATCCTTTATGTCTACCAAAACCATGAAATCTCCTTTATCCCCCGGACTGGAGATCACTACCCTGAGAGATTCCATCTTGAAATTGAATTTCTTTAGGTAGAAATTAAGGGATTTCAGATTTAAGATTGGTCTGACTGAGCCGTCCGGCTTCGGGACCACGAAGAGGCTTGAATAAAAACCTTCTCCCTGCTGACTAAGGCTGATTTGAACAATCGGTGAGGGGGAACGTCTTGAAACCCCAGTTTGTACCCTTGGGACACTATTTGTAAAACCCACGAGTCCAGGTCCGAATGAATCCAGAACTGACTGAAGAGTTTTAGACGTGCCCCCCACTGGTGCGGGCTCCTGCAAGAGAGCCCCAGCGTCATGCAGTGGATTTGGCAGAAGCAGAGGACGATCTCTGCTCCTGCGATCTTGAAGAGGCTACAGACCTCTTCCCTCTTTTCCTTCCTCTACCTGCAAAGAAAGGGGAATCTTAACTTCTTGCATATCTATTGGGCCGAAATGACTGCGTCAGATAATGATGCGTCTTCATCCGTTGAGAGGGAACATAGGGCAAGAAGGATGACTTACCTGCGGGAGCTGCCGAGATCAAATTAACTAGGCCGTCGCCAAACAAGGCTTCACCTTCATAGGGAAGAGACTCCCTTTCTTCTTGGAGTCAGCATCAGCATTCCCTTGGTGAATCCACAATGCCCTCCTATCCGAGACTGCCATGAAATTGGCCCGTGAGCACTTGTGCCCGGTGTAGGATTTTTAAACATGTGTAGTTTACTGTATGCAAGGGTTTAAAACCTTTTAGGAACTGAGCTCTAAGGTGTATTACATGTAGTTTAAAAAAAACAAAAAAGGTTTATTTTATGGCAGTAGTTTCCAAACTGGGGTTCTTGCACTGGTAGCATAGTTTGGTGGTCCAGGACCAATTAAAATTATTTATACTTTATTAAATTGGCAAAACCATTCCCTCACAACATAACTGAACCTGAGGATGACATGCTATAAACACAATTTATTTTATATTTTTTTCTGAATTTCTCAATAAAAAAAACTTTGGCCTAGGGGTGCCGTGAAACAAATTTTGATACTCTAGGGCAGGGGTGTCAAACCCATGGGCCGCATGCCGCCCCCAATGCATCCTTTTGTGGCCCACAGGCCGGGGTCGGGCAGGGGTCCGACAGGGGTCCTTTTGTGGCCCGATCACCTTGCTTAGAGCGAGGGCAGGAGAGTGCAGCCAGAGTCTTTGCTTTCTATGTGCGGCACCATCTTCCCGAAGAGATCACCGGGAAGATAGTGCCCCTTCCACTGGCTACAGCACAGGTATACTGGGGTGGGGTAGCAAACTGGGGGCCCCAATGGGCCCCTCCAGCAGTCCCTCTACCAAAACACGTCTTTTGGTGGTTTTGCGGTGTTGTTATAACTACATGGTGACGATACTGTAGCAAAGAGATTTTCAACCATTTACAACTCACGTCACACAGAACAAGATTTAAATATTGACAAGGCACACTGAAATATAATGGTGATGCATGGTGCAGTATCGTGTCCTAGGATGTCATGTCGCAGCTTCTCCATAGGTAACGCCTGAACAGGCCCGGTGACAGGGGGGACAAAGGGGACACTTGTTCAGGGCTCCAAGTATTAAGAAGAGAAATAATGGGGCCACAGTGCCAATATTGCTTTTTAAAGTGTATCCACCAACTGCTCAATTTAAGCAGGAAAACAATTAACAGGCCAACTAAACCCTCTCCCCTCCTTTTACCCCATCACTTTGTCCAGTCCCTGTGGTCCATACTGTATTGCCATTATTATGCATGTTGCTGTGCTGGCCCTTTTCTGAATGTCCCTGCCACCGCCACCGAAGAGCTGGATAGCCCAGTATGAAAACCACCTGCCGGCCTCACTGACGGTCCGAGTCAAAGGTAGAGATGAGCGCCTGAAATTTTTCGGGTTTTGTGTTTTGGTTTTGGGTTCGGTTCCGCGGCCGTGTTTTGGGTTCGACCGCATTTTGGCAAAACCTCACCGAATTTTTTTTGTCGGATTCGGGTGTGTTTTGGATTCGGGTGTTTTTTTTTAAAAAACACTAAAAAACAGCTTAAATCATAGAATTTGGGGGTCATTTTGATCCCATATTATTATTAACCTCAAAAACCATAATTTCCACTCATTTTCAGTCTATTCTGAATACCTCACACCTCACAATATTATTTTTAGTCCTAAAATTTGCACCAAGGTCGCTGGATGACTAAGCTAAGCGACACTAGTGGCCGACACAAACACCTGGCCCATCTAGGAGTGGCACTGCAGTGTCACGCAGGATGTCCCTTCCAAAAAACCCTCCCCAATCAGCACATGACGCAAAGAAAAAAAGAGGCGCAATGAGGTAGCTGACTGTGTGAGTAAGATAAGCGACCCTAGTGGCCGACACAAACACCGGGCCCATTTAGGAGTGGCACTGCAGTGTCACGCAGGATGTCCCTTCCAAAAAACCCTCCCCAATCAGCACATGACGCAAAGAAAAAAAGAGGCGCAATGAGGTAGCTGACTGTGTGAGTAAGATTAGCGACCCTAGTGGCCGACACAAACACCGGGCCCATTTAGGAGTGGCACTGCAGTGTCACGCAGGATGTCCCTTCAAAAAAACCCTCCCCAATCAGCACATGACGCAAAGAAAAAAAGAGGCGCAATGAGGTAGCTGACTGTGTGAGTAAGATTAGCGACCCTAGTGGCCGACACAAACACCGGGCCCATTTAGGAGTGGCACTGCAGTGTCACGCAGGATGTCCCTTCCAAAAAACCCTCCCCAAACAGCACATGACGCAAAGAAAAATAAAAGAAAAAAGAGGTGCAAGATGGAATTGTCCTTGGGCCCTCCCACCCACCCTTATGTTGTATAAACAAAACAGGACATGCACACTTTAACCAACCCATCATTTCAGTGACAGGGTCTGCAGGACTATTGGCATTCCTGGGGAAGGAGGAAATTGACACTGAGGGAGTTGGTGGGGTGGTTTGCGTGAGCTTGGTTACAAGAGGAAGGGATTTACTGGTCAGTGGACTGCTTCCGCTGTCACCCAAAGTTTTTGAACTTGTCACTGACTTATTATGAATGCGCTGCAGGTGACGTATAAGGGAGGATGTTCCGAGGTGGTTAACGTCCTTACCCCTACTTATTACAGCTTGACAAAGGGAACACACGGCTTGACACCTGTTGTCCGCATTTCTGTTGAAATAGTTCCACACCGAAGAGCTGATTTTTTTGGTATTTTCACCAGGCATGTTAACGGCCATATTCCTCCCACGGACAACAGGTGTCTCCCCGGGTGCCTGACTTAAACAAACCACCTCACCATCAGAATCCTCCTGGTCAATTTCCTCCCCAGCGCCAGCAACACCCATATCCTCCTCATCCTGGTGTACTTCAACACTGACATCTTCAATCTGACTATCAGGAACTGGACTGCGGGTGCTCCTTCCAGCACTTGCAGGGGGCGTGCAAATGGTGGAAGGCGCATGCTCTTCACGTCCAGTGTTGGGAAGGTCAGGCATCGCAACCGACACAATTGGACTCTCCTCCACAGCCGTGAACTACCGCACTGTACTGTGTCTGCTGCTAATATAGACTGGTTGATAAAGAGATAGTATACTCGTAACTAGTATGTATGTATAAAGAAAGAAAAAAAAACCACGGTTAGGTGGTATATACAATTATGGACGGGCTGCCGAGTGCCGACACAGAGGTAGCCACAGCCGTGAACTACCGCACTGTACTGTGTCTGCTGCTAATATAGACTGGTTGATAAAGAGATAGTATACTCGTAACTAGTATGTATGTATAAAGAAAGAAAGAAAAACCACGGTTATGTGGTATATACAATTATGGACGGGCTGCCGAGTGCCGACACAGAGGTAGCCACAGCCGTGAACTACCGCACTGTACTGTGTCTGCTGCTAATATAGACTGGTTGATAAAGAGATAGTATACTCGTAACTAGTATGACTATAAAGAAAGAAAAAAAAACCACGGTTAGGTGGTATATACAATTATGGACGGGCTGCCGAGTGCCGACACAGAGGTAGCCACAGCCGTGAACTACCGCACTGTACTGTGTCTGCTGCTAATATATAGACTGGTTGATAAAGAGATAGTATACTCGTAACTAGTATGTATGTATAAAGAAAGAAAAAAAAACCACGGTTAGGTGGTATATACAATTATGGACGGGCTGCCGAGTGCCGACACAGAGGTAGCCACAGCCGTGAACTACCGCACTGTACTGTGTCTGCTGCTAATATATAGACTGGTTGATAAAGAGATAGTATACTCGTAACTAGTATGTATGTATAAAGAAAGAAAAAAAAACCACGGTTAGGTGGTATATACAATTATGGACGGGCTGCCGAGTGCCGACACAGAGGTGGCCACAGCCGTGAACTACCGCACTGTACTGTGTCTGCTGCTAATATAGACTGGTTGATAAAGAGATAGTATACTCGTAACTAGTATGTATGTATAAAGAAAGAAAAAAAACCACGGTTAGGTGGTATATACAATTATGGACGGGCTGCCGAGTGCCGACACAGAGGTAGCCACAGCCGTGAACTACCGCACTGTACTGTGTCTGCTGCTAATATAGACTGGTTGATAAAGAGATAGTATACTCGTAACTAGTATGACTATAAAGAAAGAAAAAAAAAACCACAGTTAGGTGGTATATACAATTATGGACGGGCTGCCGAGTGCCGACACAGAGGTAGCCACAGCCGTGAACTACCGCACTGTACTGTGTCTGCTGCTAATATATAGACTGGTTGATAAAGAGATAGTATACTCGTAACTAGTATGTATGTATAAAGAAAGAAAAAAAAACCACGGTTAGGTGGTATATACAATTATGGACGGGCTGCCGAGTGCCGACACAGAGGTAGCCACAGCCGTGAACTACCGCACTGTACTGTGTCTGCTGCTAATATATAGACTGGTTGATAAAGAGATAGTATACTCGTAACTAGTATGTATGTATAAAGAAAGAAAAAAAAACCACGGTTAGGTGGTATATACAATTATGGACGGGCTGCCGAGTGCCGACACAGAGGTAGCCACAGCCGTGAACTACCGCACTGTACTGTGTCTGCTGCTAATATAGACTGGTTGATAAAGAGATAGTATACTCGTAACTAGTATGACTATAAAGAAAGAAAAAAAAACCACGGTTAGGTGGTATATACAATTATGGACGGGCTGCCGAGTGCCGACACAGAGGTAGCCACAGCCGTGAACTACCGCACTGTACTGTGTCTGCTGCTAATATATAGACTGGTTGATAAAGAGATAGTATACTCGTAACTAGTATGTATGTATAAAGAAAGAAAAAAAAACCACGGTTAGGTGGTATATACAATTATGGACGGGCTGCCGAGTGCCGACACAGAGGTAGCCACAGCCGTGAACTACCGCACTGTACTGTGTCTGCTGCTAATATAGACTGGTTGATAAAGAGATAGTATACTCGTAACTAGTATGTATGTATAAAGAAAGAAAAAAAAACCACGGTTAGGTGGTATATACAATTATGGACGGGCTGCCGAGTGCCGACAAAGAGGTAGCCACAGCCGTGAACTACCGCACTGTACTGTGTCTGCTGCTAATATAGACTGGTTGATAAAGAGATAGTATACTACTAATATTATATATACTGGTGGTCAGGTCACTGGTCACTAGTCACACTGGCAGTGGCACTCCTGCAGCAAAAGTGTGCACTGTTTAATTTTAATATAATATTATGTACTCCTGGCTCCTGCTATAACCTATAACTGGCACTGCAGTGCTCCCCAGTCTCCCCCACAATTATAAGCTGTGTGAGCTGAGCACAGTCAGATATATATATACATTGATGCAGCACACTGGGCTGAGCAGTGCACACAGATATGGTATGTGACTGAGTCACTGTGTGTATCGTTTTTTTCAGGCAGAGAACGGATATATTAAATAAAACAAACAACTGCACTGTCTGGTGGTCACTGTGGTCGTCAGTCACTAAACTCTGCACTCTCTTCTACAGTATCACAGCCTCAGGTCAATCTCTCTCTCTCTCTCTCAACCCTAATCTAAATGGAGAGGACGCCAGCCACGTCCTCTCCCTATCAATCTCAATGCACGTGTGAAAATGGCGTCGACGCGCGGCTCCTTATATAGAATCCGAGTCTCGCGATAGAATCCGAGCCTCGCGAGAATCCGACAGCGTCATGATGACGTTCGGGCGCGCTCGGGTTAACCGAGCAAGGCGGGAAGATCCGAGTCGCTCGGACCCGTGAAAAAAAACATGAAGTTCGTGCGGGTTCGGATTCAGAGAAACCGAACCCGCTCATCTCTACTGACAATACAGTACTGTACATTGTAAATAACAAGATTGTCTAATATAGAGTAAAGTACTGTATTGCCATTACTACACTGTAAAGTATTCAGTATTTGTTTTGTAATACTGTCCTTTTTTTCCCACAGAACAGTTGCAGCGTGCCATCCAGCTCCTGCGGGTGGTGGTCCACCTCTTAGTGGACCACTTTTTTAATTTGTTATTAAGAGCATTTTAATTTTTTTTTTTTTTTTAATAAATATGTTTGTTATTGTACTCCATTGTATAGTATCTTTTTCTACTGTATAAGATAGGCATACTGTACACCATACAATTATCTGGCAGATAATCTGCAAGATCTGGCTGTTTGTAATGAAATTCTCTCCTAATTTAGCTGTGGTGTACCTCCTGAGTGTGCTGGGGTGCTTTCTGGCCAGTTTGGGGTGATTTGGAGCAAGTTTGGTCGGCCATCTGGCCGACATGTGCTGTCGACTGTTTGGCAAACATGTGTTTTCCCTCCAGCATGTGTGTGTCAGGCATTTTGTGTGTGTCAGGCATTTTGTGTGTGTCAGGCATTGCTGTGTGGTTCCACAAATGTTAGCGTGTCAAAGTGCTGACCACTGACACCACTACAGTATTTCACTTTGGACCGCATGCCTTTTGTGGAACCACACAGCCCAGCATGACTTATTGCTGGGCTGTGTGGTTCCACAAATGTTAGCGTGTCAAAGTGCTGACCACTGACACCACTATTTCACTTTGGACCGCATGCCTTTTGTGGAACCACACAGCCCAGCATGACTTATTGCTGGGCTGTGTGGTTCCACAAATTTTCTTGGAAAACAAATGAACATGAGTGTCTTTACTTTAATACTTTTTTTTTTTTCCCCCACAGATATCTATATACACAAGAAAAGAATGTAACGAAGAACAAACTACTTTTTTGTTTTAATTAACTTTCAAACTTTATTTAAAAAAAACACCTTTTTTTTCTTCAATAAACTTTTAAAAATAGAAGTTTCCTGTGGTTTTTATTAAAATATGAAATGCAAGATGCCTAACCAAGTTGTTTTACATACAGTATACCACTCTTAATTGAATTCCCATCATACAGTAGTACTAATTTTTAACAGTACAGGAAGTTGGGAATACAAACATTGGAAACCACGTCATGTTTATTTTAAGAAACACTTTATTTACGGACAAAATCATTTGGAACATGTAACATCACACATACTGTATTGTAATAAGAAAGCCAACATCACACATACTGTACGGTACTTTAATCAAAAGGTAACAGCACAAATACAGTAACAATATCAACTTTAACATTTTTATAATTTATTTTTTTGTGGTGGTGGTGCGGGGTAATGGTTTTTGTACTTTATTTTTAGGTTTTGCTTTTTTGAATTATTTTTCGTTTTTGTCTTTTGCTTTTTAACACTGTCGCATACGGACACCAGAATAGAGGACTGACAACAGCAGCCCCTGGATGGAAACGCAGCCCAAGGCCCCAGATGGACACAGCACAATGGACTCGGCTGCTACTGGATAGATACAGCAGCGCCCAAAAAATCAACAGGAATAAAAGGGGCAACTTGTACCAGGCCCTTACATTACCAGGAATGTGGTGAGCCAAGTTCATGCACTCCCCTTTGAGTAACCGAGCTGCTCCAAGTGGATTCAGCACAGTGCATGCAGCCCCAGAAAATGTACAGGTCATACAGGTACATTGACACAATTTTTTAGCTTCAGCTGTGTGAAGCTGATGTGCTGAAGCTAGGAGGTAGGTAATGATCTGGTTTCATCATAGTGGAGCTTCCAAGTCATTTTCCTCTTCGTTCTCAGCGCAGCGTTTATGGTATCCCTTATCTTCCTCTTTTCTGGATCACCAATCCTCACGCGGCGTTCACACCTAGCCATGATGTCATGTACCAGATTTTTGGGCAGCGGAAGTTTGCCCTTGGAACCATCAAAGTTCACACGATTGGCCCACGTCAAGTATTTGTCGTACTGTACATGGTGCTGGAACAGAGAATATGCGTATTTCTGAATATGTCCATTTGAAGCTCTGTACAGATGGTCGTCCAGGGAAGTTGAGATGACAGCCAGGGCAATATTGTTCAGAGAGCCTCCGAATGTATTGAGAAGTGGCCTGTGAGCAGGTGTGCTGGTCATCATTGGTGTTCCTGGCAACAGCACACTTGAATCCAGGCCTCTGCGGTCGTCCAGCCCGCTGCGGTCGTCCAGCCCTCTGCGGTCCTCCAGGCCTCCTCTGCGGTCCTACAGGCCTCCTCTGCGGTCCTCCAGGCCTCCTCTGCGGTCCTCCAGGCCTCCTCTGCGGTCGTCCAGGCCTCCTCTGCGGTCGTCCAGGCCTCCTCTGCGGTCGTCCAGGCCTCTTCTGCGGTCCTCCAGGCCTCCTCTGCGGTCGTCCAAGCCGCTGACTTCGTCCAGTCCGCTGCTGTGGTCCAGGCCTCTGCGGTCCTCCAGGGCTCCTCTACGGTCGTCCAGGCCTCCTCTACGGTCGTCCAGGCCTCCTCTGCGGTCCTCCAGGTTTCCTCTGCGGTCCTCCAGGTTTCCTCTGCGGTCCTCCAGGTTTCCTCTGCGGTCCTCCAGGTCTCTTCTGCGGTCCTCCAGGCCTCCTCTGCGGTCGTCCAAGTCGCTGACTTCGTCCAGTCCGCTGCTGTGGTCCAGTCCGCTGCTGTGGTCCAGGCCTCTGCGGTCCTCCAGGTTTCCTCTGCGGTCCTCCAGGTTTCCTCTGCGGTCCTCCAGGTTTCCTCTGCGGTCCTCCAGGTTTCCTCTGCGGTCCTCCAGGTTTCCTCTGCGGTCGTCCAGGCCTCCTCTGCGGTCGTCCAGGCCTCCTCTGCGGTCGTCCAGGCCTCCTCTGCCGTCGTCCAGGCCTCTTCTGCGGTCCTCCAGGCCTCCTCTGCGGTCGTCCAAGCCGCTGACTTCGTCCAGTCCGCTGCTGTGGTCCAGGCCTCAGCGGTCCTCCAGGGCTCCTCTACGGTCGTCCAGGCCTCCTCTACGGTCGTCCAGGCCTCCTCTGCGGTCCTCCAGGTTTCCTCTGCGGTCCTCCAGGTTTCCTCTGCGGTCCTCCAGGTCTCTTCTGCGGTCCTCCAGGTCTCTTCTGCGGTCCTCCAGGCCTCCTCTGCGGTCGTCCAAGTCGCTGACTTCGTCCAGTCCGCTGCTGTGGTCCAGTCCGCTGCTGTGGTCCAGGCCTCTGCGGTCCTCCAGGTTTCCTCTGCGGTCCTCCAGGTTTCCTCTGCGGTCCTCCAGGTTTCCTCTGCGGTCCTCCAGGTTTCCTCTGCGGTCCTCCAGGTTTCCTCTGCGGTCGTCCAGGTTTCCTCTGCGGTCCTCCAGGCCTCCTCTGCGGTCGTCCAAGCCGCTGACTGCGTCCAGTCTGCTGCTGTGGTCCAGGCCTCTGCGGTCCTCCAGGCCTCCTCTACGGTCGTCCAGGCCTCCTCTACGGTCCTCCAGGTTTCCTCTGCGGTCGTCCAGGTCTCTTCTGCGGTCCTCCAGGCCTCCTCTGCGGTCGTCCAAGTCGCTGACTTCGTCCAGTCCGCTGCTGTGGTCCAGGCCTCCTCTACGGTCGTCCAGGCCTCCTCTGCGGTCCTCCAGGTTTCCTCTGCGGTCGTCCAGGTTTCCTCTGCGGTCCTCCAGGTCTCTTCTGCGGTCCTCCAGGCCTCCTCTGCGGTCGTCCAAGCCGCTGACTTCGTCCAGTCCGCTGCTGTGGTCCAGGCCTCTGCGGTCCTCCAGGGCTCCTCTACGGTCGTCCAGGTCTCCTCTGCGGTCGTCCAGGTCTCCTCTGCGGTCCTCCAGGCCTCCTCTGCGGTCGTCCAAGCCGCTGACTTCGTCCAGTCCGCTGCGGTCCTCCAGGCCTCCTCTGCGGTCCTCCAGGCCTCCTCTGCGGTCCTCCAGGCCTCGGTCGTCCAGGCCGCTGACTTGAACCGCTTGGTGGTGTGTTGCAATTATGGTGCGGCAAACTCCAACTTGCCATTCTTCCCTCGTTTGTTCAATGACTTTCTTCATGGCTTCTACCATCTGTTCCTTTATGCCTTCTTTAAGGCCAGCCACATCGGTCTGCAGCTGATTGACCTGTCCACCAACTTCTGACTCCATATTGGTCACCTTACTGAGTAGCTCCTTTAGTAAAACAGGACAGGTACACTGGCAGTCCTGCACTTTGGTGTTCACATCTGTGAAATGCAACCTTCTTCGTGGTGAATGTGTCATGTCTTCTTGTCCAGGGGTGGCTACATGGTCCAAAAAAGAAGCTTCCTGATGCAGCGTGTTTGTCACGTCCTCTAGCACCGGTATTTCCAGATTCATTGGCTGAACACTGTGATCTGCAGGAGATGGAACAATTACATCATTTGCCACACCACATATCAGCTCCAACTTATTATTCTTTGCCTTGGCATTTTTTCGTGGTTTCACCACATTTTCTTTCTGAGCCGCCTTGGCAGTTTTCTTCTTCTTTTGTGGGACTACTGCAGCAAGTTTCTGTGCCACTGATGGGTGGGTTTTGGCACTCCCGTAAAATCTGGTAGTCTGTATTCTTTGTCTTTTGTCTAAAAATATAAAAACCACAATAAGAAAACATGTAAAGCACAGCATGCTAAAAATAGCAAACAACTGTACATTTTCAAATAAAGTGCACAACAGTAAAGTGCAAATACTGTACAGTATTATACTTTTTTCCCTGTGCCTCCCAACATGAACCTCTGCAGGAGGGACAGAATGCTCTGTTACGGACTTCAGTTTAAATATACAGTATGATTACCATCACCTGTGCGAACAACTATACTGTACAGTAGTTACTGTATTTGATAAGATAGGTGTTTCACCACAAGTGATAGCAATCATTCAGTACTACTGCACATAGTACACCGGGATAAGCGAGGTCTATGTACATTACGTTATACCGAGCTGGATCGCTTAGCAACCTGACAAAATGGCCGCCGACCGTGAACTCCCAGCACGTGGCAGCGCTTGGATATGGAGTGAGATACAGTATGGTACAGTCCAGGGGGCAATGCTGAAGGAGCGTCACAATCCCCTAGCTCAATTACCAGAGCCATCTTAACAGCAGTGTGGGCCCCTGGACACAGCAATGCACTGGGGCCCCTACCCACCCACCAGCGGAAGGGGTGGGGGGAGCTATCAGCGGCAGCTTTGATGTTCCGCGGGGGATAGGGGGGGTTCTATCTTTCGCTCAGTATGTACAGTAGGACCTGGAGAAATAATTTCTGCTAATTATTCCTTTACTGCACAGATGGGGCAGGAAGGAGAACACTAAACTGTAGAAGGGGGCATTGTGCTGAATGAAGGGGCCCTGGTACATGACTTCCAGGGTGGTAGGGGGTGTTTAATACACAGGGGAGGAGTGGATAATGGAGTGGGCTTAATATTCATCATTTTCCGGGGGTCAGGGCAGCGTGCTTTACTGCAGATATCTCCAGTTCCTGGAAATACTGTAGATTTCTTAGCTCTAATGGGGAAAAAAAAAACTAGAGTCCCACCTGTCAGGAGGTACTGGGGACACTTGTCAGGAGATACTGGGGACACCTGTCAGGACGTACTGGGGACTTGGGGATCAGACTTTAGAAGCCAGAGCAATCCACCGACAAAAATATAAAACTGCATATTACAGTAGGAGTGTGGAGCTGGAGCAGGGAACAGCTGCTTGAAGGCTGATATCTCTGGTTCTGGGCATAGTAGAGGCAAGCTGCCAGTGTCCACTGAAAGGGGGGAGTCACAGCTTTTGGAGTATACCCTCCGAAAAACTCTAAGGCAAAAAGAAACCTAGATATCTGGCTGTGAAAAACAATTAACAGGTTTGGATGGGGACCACTGCTTTGAAGCCTGCTATCTCTGGTTCCCCAGGGCCGATTTTCAAAAATCTGGTACCCCTGGAAAGAGGGGACCCTCAGCTATCAGACTAGGTCCCTTTTACTCCTGGGGCCCTTGGGCAAGAGCCCATTGAGCCCATATGAAAAGACGGCCCTGTCAATTACACCGGCGAGGTCTATGCACATTACGGTATACCGAGCTGGATCGCTTAGCAACCTGACAAAATGGCCGCCGACCGTGAACTCCCAGCACGTGGCAGCGCTCGGATATGTAGTGAGATACAGTATGGCATACATTTCACACTCCAGGGGGCAATGCTGAAGGAGCGTCACAATCCCCTAGCTCAATTACACCGGGATAAGCGAGGTCTATGCACATTACGGTATACCGAGCTGGATCGCTTAGCAACCTGACAAAATGGCCGCCGACCGTGAACTCCCAGCACGTGGCAGCGCTCGGATATGTAGTGAGATACAGTATGGCATACATTTCACACTCCAGGGGGCAATGCTGAAGGAGCGTCACAATCCCCTAGCTCAATTACACTGGGATAAGCGAGGTCTATGCACATTACGGTATACCGAGCTGGATCGCTTAGCAACCTGACAAAATGGCCGCCGACCGTGAACTCCCAGCACGTGGCAGCGCTCGGATATGTAGTGAGATACAGTATGGCATACATTTCACACTCCAGGGGGCAATGCTGAAGGAGCGTCACAATCCCCTAGCTCAATTACACTGGGATAAGCGAGGTCTATGCACATTACGGTATACCGAGCTGGATCGCTTAGCAACCTGACAAAATGGCCGCCGACCGTGAACTCCCAGCACGTGGCAGCGCTCGGATATGTAGTGAGATACAGTATGGCATACATTTCACACTCCAGGGGGCAATGCTGAAGGAGCGTCACAATCCCCTAGCTCAATTACACTGGGATAAGCGAGGTCTATGCACATTACGGTATACCGAGCTGGATCGCTTAGCAACCTGACAAAATGGCCGCCGACCGTGAACTCCCAGCACGTGGCAGCGCTCGGATATGTAGTGAGATACAGTATGGCATACATTTCACACTCCAGGGGGCAATGCTGAAGGAGCGTCACAATCCCCTAGCTCAATTACACTGGGATAAGCGAGGTCTATGCACATTACGGTATACCGAGCTGGATCGCTTAGCAACCTGACAAAATGGCCGCCGACCGTGAACTCCCAGCACGTGGCAGCGCTCAAATATGGAGTGAGAGATGGTATACATTTTAAAATACACCGGGATAAGTTGTACAGGCCAGGGAGCAATGCACAGGGACATTCATCATTTACGTATATAAATAATTGTAAACCGTAAATGAAAGAATTACCGGTCAAATACTGTATGACGAAACTGTGTCAATGAGCTGGAACACGTGAGTCTAGCAGAAGTTTTCGAAGGCAGAAACAGAGAGCAAATTATCAGGAGATTTCTGAAAGGTCGGAGAAGATCCAGACAGCAAGTCTGCCTACGAGGAAACAGCTTTGCAAAGTGGGTAGCGGGCGGTGACTGAGACGCTCTTTTATTCACATTCAAAAGTACAGTATGCTCTGTGATTGGTGTAAGGATGAATGCGCCTATATTGGCACCAATCACAGCGGTAAGAATTCCTTTTGTGTGAATGTGAATAAAAGAGCGTCTCAGTCACCGCCCCGCTACCCACTTTGCAAAGCTGTTTCCTCGTAAGCAGACTTGCTGTGTGGATCTTCTCCGACCTTTCAGAAATCTCCTCATAATTTGCTCTCTGTTTCTGCCTTCGAAAACTTCTGCTAGGCTCACGTGTTCCAGCTCATTGACACAGTTTCGTCATACAGTATTTGACCGGTAATTCTTTCATTTACGGTTTACAATTATTTATATACGTAAATGATGAATGTCCCTGTGCATTGCTCCCTGGCCTGTTCAACTTATCCCGGTGTATTTTAAAATGTATACCATCTCTCACTCCATATTTGAGCGCTGCCACGTGCTGGGAGTTCACGGTCGGCGGCCATTTTGTCAGGTTGCTAAGCGATCCAGCTCGGTATACCGTAATGTGCATAGACCTCGCTTATCCCAGTGTAATTGAGCTAGGGGATTGTGACGCTCCTTCAGCATTGCCCCCTGGAGTGTGAAATGTATGCCATACTGTATCTCACTACATATCCGAGCGCTGCCACGTGCTGGGAGTTCACGGTCGGCGGCCATTTTGTCAGGTTGCTAAGCGATCCAGCTCGGTATACCGTAATGTGCATAGACCTCGCTTATCCCAGTGTAATTGAGCTAGGGGATTGTGACGCTCCTTCAGCATTGCCCCCTGGAGTGTGAAATGTATGCCATACTGTATCTCACTACATATCCGAGCGCTGCCACGTGCTGGGAGTTCACGGTCGGCGGCCATTTTGTCAGGTTGCTAAGCGATCCAGCTCGGTATACCGTAATGTGCATAGACCTCGCTTATCCCAGTGTAATTGAGCTAGGGGATTGTGACGCTCCTTCAGCATTGCCCCCTGGACTGTGAAATGTATGTCATACTGTATCTCACTACATATCCGAGCGCTGCCACCTGCTGGGAGTTCACGGTCGGCGGCCATTTTGTCAGGTTGCTAAGCGATCCAGCTTGGTATACCGTAATGTGCATAGACCTCGCTTATCCCGGTGTAATTGAGCTAGGGGATTGTGACGCTCCTTCAGCATTGCCCCCTGGACTGTGAAATGTATGCTATACTGTATCTCACTACATATCCGAGCGCTGCCACGTGCTGGGGGTTCACGGTCGGTGGCCATTTTTAGTGTGCATAGAACTCGCTTATCCACATAGGCCCCTGTGTTTTTAACTACTATATTGAGATGCACATTTCTAGGCCTACAGTATTTAATATACAGTAAGCAGCATTGTTGTTAGGCAATAATTGAAGAATTTACATACAGTACTGACATGTACTGTATGTAATGCTTGTACATCATGTCAGTCGACCCTTATGCTGTACACTACTGTAAGTCTCACAGGGCCCATGCACTTCCAAGGAGGGTTATTTACTGTACTGTATCTGTTTCATACAGGAAACTAATTGCAGTCCATAACACTGAAGTGGTATTTTCAGTACTGTACAGTATACAATACTTAAATTTGAACATCAGGTACTGGATAGTAAACATGTACAGTATTAACTTCTATCATAAAACTCTTATGCATTTTCAGATGTGTAAATTTTAGACTACAGTATTCACAAATGTTTTTTCTCCATACAGGAATTATAGTTGGACAACATGCCAGTAACTATCAACAAAACGATGAGCAAGATAATCGCCAACATGAAAAAAGAAAATAAAACCATCAAAGCGATCCATGCATGGCTCAAGGAAAGTGGCATTATAGTCACTTTAGAAACGGTGCGCTATCATGCATTCGAGAGAACAACGCCCAGATTAGTATTTCCTACAAAATGCACATGGTACGTACACTACTGTAATGTTTAAATGACTTGCTTTATACCATAAACAATTTTTTTGAAATAAAATAAAAACTTCATCAATTGTAACTGTGATTGTGCTGTTCATGAATTCATATTTTTCATACTGTATTGTACTGTAGGAGAGTGCAACAAATTGTGGAGGAACTAACTCGTGAGGATGATGAGCGTACTGCTCTGCAAATAAAACGAATTCTCCATTCCAAGTATGACCTGGACATATCGGCCACCAGCATCAGAAGGATGCGACGGAAAATGGGATGGACCTTTGGCGCAACAAGGTAAAATACTGAAAGCAGTATAAACCATACAGTAAATGCACTGTTAATAATCCCTTGATACGTGATATAATAATGCCATAAATCATTATACAGAGTGTGTACTTTATACTATATACAGTATGTGTGTGTGTATATACTGTATATATTCTATCCCAAAAGAGATACCTACTGTATAGGCACTCAGAGACAGCAATGAAGCATTGCCGGCTTATTGTGATGATTACATACTGTATACTGTGTGTGTGTGTGTGTGTGTGTGTGTGTGTGTGTGTGTGTGTGTGTGTGTATGTACAGTATGTATATATATATTACTCTGTATGTACCTTAATGTACTGTATGTACAGTTTAATGTATACAGTAGGTATATAATACAGTATACTGCACATACAGTCTACTGTATATACAGTAATCTGTAAATCTGTAATTTCATAACTGTATCTGATTTCATTATTTTTGGCTCTTCACAGGATATCTCCAATGATAAGAGATGTGAATAAAGAAAAGAGAGTGGAACAGGCACGGCGATGGATTGAGAGTGGTGAAACATTTGATGATGTCATTTTCACAGATGAATCGTCTGTTGCCCTTGAGCGGTTCTCCAGAATGTTATTCAGGAAACGTAACCATATCTCTTTAAAACCACGCCCAAAGCATCCATTGAAAGTCCATGTATGGGGAGGCATATCACGATTAGGAGCTGGTCCCCTATTATTTTTCGAAGGTACAGTACTATACTTTATTCTGTGCCTGTGTTCTGTAAAAATACATGCTGTACTGTAGAGTACGTGTAACTGCACAATAAAAGGAGTTGCTTATTAATGAACAACATTTTTTGATTTCTGTAGGAATCATGGATAAGAAATTTTTCCAAGAAACAATAGTAGAGGAATGTATGGTGCCATTTGTGAATAAATATTACCCAACTCACCAAAGGATATTCCAAGACAATGATCCTAAACACTCCGCCTCAGCCAAATTTATGGAAGAGAAAGGTATGAATTGGGAACGCACACCACCAGAGTGAGTATTCTTTCAACAGTGTACAAGTAAAATTTTGGATAGCACTCTAGTACTGTAAAAAAAAAATTTGTTTAATAAACAGTACAATATTGTATGTTTAATTTTCTCTATTTACTGTAATGTAATTAATTTTTTCTATACGCTTTTTTTTTATTTTTATATAGATCACCAGACATGAACCCAATCGAATTAGTGTGGGCTCAATTGAAGAGGTACGTTAGGAGTGTTGCAAAGCCAACAACAAAACAGCAACTGGTGGATGGGATAAAGAAATTTTGGCTAGAAGTACTCACACCTGAACATTGTAATAATTATATAAATCACCTGTATAAAGTATTACCTGTTGTAGTCGAAAGAAATGGTCAAGCCACAAATATGTAGTTCTGTACTGTATTTTCTGTTTAAAATTTTAAATTGGTGCATTATTAAAAAAAATTATAAAATTGCCTTTGTCTGATTATTGCATAAACTAATGTAGAATATTATACAGTAGTAATGTTATTGATGTGTATGAACAGTTATTTTCAGTTTTATAAGTCCTGAATAAGAGTACTGTACATTTTGATCAGTGCAGTACATGGAATCGGATGAGCGCCTTATCCACCCTAAGGGGTGTTTCCCAACGCGCCCTAACTTATGGCGGGAAAGGGTATACCGCCAATAATTTTCTATCGGGGGAAACCCACGCATCATCACACACTTCATTTAATTTATCTGATTCAGGAAAAACTACAGGTAGTTTTTTCACATCCCACATAATACCCTTTTTTGTGGTACTTGTAGTATCAGAAATATGTAACACCTCCTTCATTGCCCTTAACGTGTGGCCCTAAAGGAAAATACGTTTGTTTCTTCACCGTCGACACTGAAATCAGTGTCCGTGTCTGGGTCTGTGTCGACCGACTGAGGTAAATGGGCGTTTTACAGCCCCTGACGGTGTTTGAGACGCCTGGACAGGTACTAATTTGATCGCCGGCCGTCTCATGTCGTCAACCGGCTTGCAGCGTGTTGACATTATCACGTAATTCCATAAATAAGCCATCCATTCCGGTGTCGACTCCCTAGAGAGTGACATCACCATTACAGGCAATTTGCTCCGCCTCCTCACCAACATTTTCCTCATACATGTCGACACACACGTACCGACATACAGCACACACATAGGGAATGCTCTGATAGAGGACAGGACCCACTAGCCCTTTGGGGAGACAGAGGGAGAGTTTGCCAGCACACACCAAAATGCTATAATTATACAGGGACAACCTTTATATAAGTGTTCCTCCCTTATAGCATTTAATATATATTCATATCGCCAAATCAGTGCCCCCCCCTCTGTTTTAACCCTGTTTCTGTAGTGCAGTGCAGGGGAGAGCATGGGAGCCTTCCCACCAGCATTTCTGTGAGGGAAAATGGCGCTGTGTGCTGAGGAGAATAGGCCCCGCCCCCTTTTCGGCTGGCTTCTTCTCCGGAGTTTGTGATATCTGGCAGGGGTTAAATACATCCATATAGCCTCAAGGGCTATATGTGATGTATTTTTCGCCATACAGGTATTATACATTGCTGCCCAGGGCGCCCCCCCCCCCGCGCCCTGCACCCTCCGTGACCGCTGTGTGAAGTGTGCTGACAACAATGGCGCACAGCTGCAGTGCTGTGCGCTACCTGATGAAGACTGAAAGTCTTCTGCCGCCTGGTTCCGGACCTCTTCAATCTTCAGCATCTGCAAGGGGGGTCGGCGGCGCGGCTCCGGGACGAACCCCAGGGCGAGACCTGTGTTCCGACTCCCTCTGGAGCTAATGGTGTCCAGTAGCCTAAGAAGCCAATCCATCCTGCACGCAGGTGAGTTCACTTCTCTCCCCTAAGTCCCTCGATGCAGTGAGCCTGTTGCCAGCAGGACTCACTGAAAATAAAGAACCTAAAAACTTTTTCTAAGCAACTCTTTTAGAGAGCCACCTAGATTGCACCCTGCTCGGACGGGCACAAAAACCTAACTGAGGCTTGGAGGAGGGTCATAGGGGGAGGAGCCAGTACACACCATGTGATCCTAAAAGCTTGCTTTTGTGCCCTGTCTCCTGCGGAGCCGCTAATCCCCATGGTCCTGACGGAGTCCCCAGCATCCACTAGGACGTTAGAGAAACTGCTAGCGAGCAATCAACTCAGAATGACCCCCATAGTGTATTGCAAGAAAATATCTGTAAATCCAATGGTACCGTAAGTGCGGTATATACTCGCACTTCTTTGCGGGGTGAGAACATCTCCCCTAAGTGAAGTCAGCCCTATGAATAGAGTTTGTGTGATCCCTGTGCAGCAGTCACAGAAAGGGTTCATCTCTGCAGTTTGTCACTCAAATTACATTGCTGCATTTTTTCTAGAAGTGGATCTGAGAGCTGTTACCCGCAGACCAGCTACAATAATTATCCTGGGTACTCACTAGACCAGTGGTTCTCAAACTGCACCCTGGGGTGCCTCAGGACACTTGCAGGGGTGCCTTGGATTGGTGGTCCAGGACCAATTCAAAATATTTATAGTTAGTGTTATAGGCAAAACCAGTGCTGTTGGCTGGCAATCATAACATATGTGCACAAGCAGAAGCAAATCCTGTCCCCTACCAAAGGGCCAGTGCTAGGGTGTTTGGCGCCTCCCTGCAAACTATTAATTTGGGCCCTCTCTCCAATACTTAATAAAGGGACAGTGCGCTCCTTAAAAAAAGAAGGTGTGGTATCACAAGGAAGGGGCATGGCCACACAATAGCACCCCAAATCAAAATACGCCACACAGTAGCACTATCTTATTGTCATTACACCGCATGTAATAATAATAATAATAATAATAATACCCACAGTCGCAGTGCCCTTTATACACATAACCACCATATCAGTGCAGCTTACACACATAATGCCAACAGTAGCAGTGCCCCTTCTACACATGCCCACGGTGGCAATCCTTTACATGGCAAATATCAACCTGGTTTTGCCATGTAAAGGATTGCCACTTTAAAAACAAACAATCAAACAAAAACAAAAAAAACAACAGGAAAAAACACAAAATCTCTCACTTTCTGATTCTCACACCCTATTACATTCCTCCCTATATATTTAAATGTTTCTATTACTGTATGTTCCCTCTTCCCTTCTCCAAACTATACACATCAACATTTTTTAGTATTTCCAGGTAAGTTTTGTGATGTAGGCCATGCACAATTTTAGTTGCCCTAATGTATTTACAGCTTTCTGGAGATATGGCTTCTGGAACTGAACACAGGATTCTAAATGTGGCTGTACCAAGGACCTATACAGTGGCATTACAGGTTGAGTATCCCTTATCCAAAATGCTTGGGACCAGAGGAATTTTGGATATCGGATTTTTCTGTATTTTGGAATAATTGCATACCATAACGAGATATTATGGTGATGGGACCTAAATCTAAGCACAGAAGGCATTTATGTTTCACACCTTATACACACAGCCTGAAGGTCATTTTAGCCAATATTTTTTATAACTTTGTGCATTAAACAAAGTGTGTGTACATTCACAGAATTCATTTATGTTTCATATACACCTTATACACACAGTCTGAAGTTCATTTAATACAATATTTTTAATAACTTTGAGTATTAAACAAAGTTTGTGTACACTGAGCCATCAAAACACAAAGGTTTCACTATCTCAGTCTCACTCAAAAAAGTCCGTATTTCGGAATATTCCGTATTTCGGAATATTTGGATATGGGATACTCAACCTGTATTACTTTTTTCTGCTACTGGTTCTTTAACCTATGCAAACAAGCATCTGACTTGCCTTTCCTATTGCTTTGTTACATTGCTTACCTGAAATAGTAATACTTAGATAGCTTTCCTCTTGCCATTATAATGCCCTTAATATTATAGTTAGCCTTTGCATTTTTGAGACGTGTATGATTTTGCATTTTTTGGCATTAAATGTTGCCATGTTCTTGACCATTCCTCTAGTCCAGGGGCGGAACTGCCAGAGACAACGGAGTCAGTTGCCGCCGGGCTCCAGCCCTGAAGGGGCTTCCTCCATTGCCCCCCGGCTGTTACGTGCCCTTCCTACTAAATAGACAAAGGCGCTACCAGCAGGGTCTCGCAGTTTGTACATTCCATGCCGTAACACCCTTCTTTCCACCTTCACAATGAAGCTATTGGTACTTTGCAAAAAAAAAAAATTATTAGCATTGCAACTCAGCAGATCAATGCATTGTGCAGCCACACACTCCATATATCTGCTCAGCCACAAAGCTGATTATTTCTTCACAAAGTACAAGGTGAGCTCCAAATAGAATTCTCTAGCTTAGATTATACCTTTCTATGCAAGGGTAAATAGCTTAATTGTTTGACTGCAATGCCACAGGAAATGGTTTGGATCCAAGACAGTGTGACTGAATAATAAAGAAACCTTAAGATGAGTTCATGAATGTTGTATAAGTATTAGTGAGAGAAGGGGTCAGGAGCATGCTAGGCTGCAAAAAATAAGGTAGGCTGCAAGTGAAAGTAATGATCTCCTATATATTTTCCCAGATCTGTCACTCTGTGTGGCTAACTCTGGGGGAAGTCACAGCAATGGGCGGAGACTGCAACTGCAGGACGATACACCAGTGCCAGCAGCAGACCGTAACAAAGTGACAGATCAGGGAGAATATATAGGAGGTAGGGAGGTGGCCATGGTACATGGCTGGCCAAGGAACACTAGCTCATGTACCCCTTTACCACTGAGGCTGGCCACCAAGGATGGACCTGTCACCAGTGCACATGCAATAACCTCTTCTGCTGCCCTCTTTGCAACTCAGATTGCCCAGTGCTCCCCTTTGCTAACAGTCCACAAAGTTTCCCCATCTCACGATCTGCCTCCTCACCCCTACTTTCAGCTCTACAGCACACGCGCATATCATACAAGATCCCATCATGCGTACGTAGGTCTGAAATGCAAGAGGGAGGTTTGGGGGAGATTGGCATGCGCCAGCAACACCACACAGCTCACTGTGACCACAGTGGAGAGGCGCTGCAACAGGACAATACACCAACCTCGGAGCAAGGAACTGCGTCGGTCAGGAGGAGAACTATTTCAATAGCATAAAAAGGTTAATGCGTCCCACCCTATGGACACCAGACTCATCAAGTCACTGTTGCCAGAGTCTCATACAATGACTCTGAACCTCTAAGCACACTATTTGACTGTCCACACCCTGCTGTGCCTATTACCCATCTCCTCCACCACCCTCAACACTGACCCACACATCATTCACCCACAAAGATACAATAAAGGTAGTTTGGATAAATTAGCTAAATGAAATGGATTTAACCAATTTATCTAAATGACCATTTTTGGATGTTTTCCAGTGTTTGTGAGCAAATGGTCAATTGTCATTTGCTGCCACATATTAGCATAATTTTGTTTCAACTAGAAAAAAAAATTGGACAGATAATCTAAGTGTGGATCCAGTTTAAAGGTCCGTATTCACGGCCCGATTTTGGGGAGAGATGTGTGCTGAGCGAACTGCTCAGCACACATCTCTCCCCCCGCTCAGCACAGCGTGATGTGTGCTGAGCGTACGGGGGGTGGGGGGGCGCTCATTTCACCCCCTGTGTAGGGCATTCTGTGTGTATCCAGCTTAACAGGTGTGAGCATCATACAACTACTGACTTGCGAGTAACTATACAGCAGCTCCATACCTTGTGACTTGAAGAAACACCAGTTAACCCCGGGAATGCTGCAGTCAAAGCAACAATTCCTCTTCTTACATTCCGCTGCACTTATTGTGGGGTAGCCGCAATCCCTTCTGCTGTACGGTTCCACATTACATTGTTTCTTGTCACTTCCTGTTGATGCAGTAAGGAAACATCCAGGAATTACAGCAGCTTAGTTTTTTTTTTTTTTTTAACTGGGGCAATTTAGCTAGATCACAGGGCAATTTAGCTCCTTTGGTCCTTTTTTAGGACCAGTTAATCAGACAGTTGAGCAAACTGAAAAACAGCTAACAGGAAATTTCCACTTAAATGGTATTTTCTAATCTTATCTGACCATGACTAAGAATAAAGGATACACAAGATAAACTCTTAGAGCCATGGACCTTATCCATGTTTAAGCTCCATCAAATCTGTAATCAATAGCACTACATGCTCCCACTTTACCACTGTACTATATACTCTACCTGTGTTTTTAAGGTAAAAACACCATTTAACCCCAGTGACACTTGAATTAAAGCAGCAGCCTCTGGAATAGCATTCCTTAGCATTAATCCCAGGAAATCTGCAATCTTCACGCTCTTTGATAGCCATGCTACATTGCTGTTTACTTGGATGGAGCAGAGAGCACAACATCAGGACATAGGAAATATTACAATGCATGATAAGAAAGGTGTGAGCTCTACAGCAAGGCCTCTAACCCTTTGCCAGTGCCAAATACATAGGGCTTAACTCAGATCTGATCACAGCAGCAAATTTATTAGCTAAAACCATGTACACTGCAGGGGGGGGGGTGTATAATATGTGCAAAGAGAGTTAGATTTTGGTGCGGTGTGTTCAAACTGAAATCTAAATTGCAGTGTAAAAACAAAACAGCCAGTATTTACCCTGCACACAAACAATATAACCCACCTAAATCTCTCTGCAAATGTTATATCTGCCCCCCCCACCCCCCATCCCTGCAGTGCACATGATTTTGCCCACTAGCTAACAAATTTGCTGCATCTGGGAATTACAGCAGCTTAATATTTCTTTTTACAGAAGGTTCAGCAAATTAAATTATTTAGTGAAATACTGTAATCATAACAGTTACAGGGATATTGTAGGTAGATTTATTGTCAGTGGATAAATGTAAAAATTAAACCCTTAGGCATAGTTCCAAAATGCTGTCATTGCAATCCAGATTTTAAGGATATCATGCTTGAGCACAGGTGACTTAATTAGAACTTCGGTCAATGTGAATTAACCATTGGACTCAACCATGGTTATCCTTAAAACCCAGGGGTCTATTTAAGATCGATCTTAATCGATGTTGGGCTTCCAGGTTGAAAAAAACACACACATTTACTAACATTTTAAAATTTATATAAAAAAATCATCTGTTCGTAAATGCAGTGCACATGGTTTTGCCCAACTGCTAACAAAAATCCTGCTGCGATCAACTCAGAATTACCCCCCATGGCCCTCATTCCGAGTTGTTCGCTCGCAAGCTGCTTTTAGCAGCATTGCACACGCTAAGCTGCCGCCTACTGGGAGTGAATCTTAGCATCTTAAAATTGCGAACGAAAGATTTGCAATATTGCGATAAGACATCTCTGTGCAGTTTCTGAGTAGCTCGAGACTTACTCTGCCAGTGCGATCAGTTCAGTGCTTGTCGTTCCTGGTTTGACGTCACAAACACACCCAGCGTTCGCCCAGACACTCCTCCGTTTCTCCAGCCACTCCCGCGTTTTTCCCAGAAACGGTAGCATTTTTTCCCACACGCCCCTAAAGCGGCCTGTTTCCGCCCAGAAACACCCACTTCCTGTCAATCACATTACGATCACCAGAACGATGAAAAAACCGTGAGTAATATTCCTAACTGCATAGCAAATTTACTTGGCGCAGTCGCAGTGTGAACATTGCGCATGCGCATTAAGCGGAAAATCGCTGCGATGCGAAGAAAATTACCGAGCAAACAACTCGGAATGACCACCTATGTGCACTGCAGGGAAGGCAGATTTAACATGTGCAGAGAGAGTTAGATTTGGGTGTGGTGTGTTCAATCTGCAATCTAATTTGCAGTGTAAAAATAAAGCAGTCAGTATTTACCCTGCACAGAAACAAAATAACTCACCCAAATCTAACTCTTTCTGCACATGTTATATCTGCCTCCCCTGCAGTACACATGGTTTTGCCCAACTGCTAACAAAATTCCTGCTGCGATCATCTTGGAATTACCCCCATCGATTGATGTTTTCACACTGCTCGTGTATATAAGACATAGGGCCTAATTCAGTTTGGATCGTAATACGCGTTCCAACCGCAAAAACTATGAAGAGGATGGGGGCATATACGCAGGGTCCATCCTGTGCGTGTGCCTACATTTTCTCCGGGTGCCCCGCAGAAAATGCGAATGCCTCTGCCTGTCAATCAGTAGAGGGCGTACCTTCGCAGGTATATCGCGATCATGAGCCATGTCTCCCATTTTTGTCATTATAGGTGCTCTGTGAGCTGCTGGCCATGCCCCAGCCCCTCTGTCTCCCGTGAATAGACATTGAGGCTTATTCAGACCAGATCGCTTCAATTTATTTTCACCCAGCGGGCAATCTGGTCTGCACTGCACATGCGTATGCACCACAATGCGTAAGTGCGACGGTCCGGAGATCACAAGAAGATTGACAAGAAGAGGGTGTTTGTGTGGGTGGCAACTGAATGTTTCTAGGGAGTGTCCGGAAAAACACTGGAGGGACCCGGCGTTTTGTGGGAGGATTTGTGACGTCACCTCAATGGCTGAGTAAGTGCTGAGCTGTGCAGCTCTTGTGCACATGTGATCACACACCTGGACAGCAAATTTTCCCTTCCGCTGTAGGCGGCAACTACCTGATTACAGGGATGCAAAAAACACACCCTAGCGATCAGGTCTGAATTACCCACAATGTGCATATTTGCAGAGCAACAAACTACAGGGAGCCTTCCACCCCCCCCCCTTCCCCATGGGAAGGGGGGGGGGGGTTGTTTGGGTTAGCTGGACATTCCCCAAAAAAGTGACTGTCCTGCAAAAATTGGGATAGTTGGGAGGTATGTTCAAATACATTTATTGTTTTGCATGCAGGGTAAATACTGGCTTCTTTGACATTTAGCCACAAATGCTGCACAGCTGAATTACAGTATTACACTGCAATTAACAGTTATGCTAGGACATTCCCCCTCCCAAATCTACCTCTCTCTGCATGTTACATCTGTCCCACAGTGGCGTGCGGTGAGGTCAGTGGCTAGTGAGGCACTACAGCCATAATGTCCGCCGAATCCTGCCGATGACCCTTAGCCAATGCCCGCTACTGCCTCTGAGCCGATACCCGCTGCCACCGCCAATGGCTTACAAACTCGCCCACAATCAACTGACCCAGCCCTCCACCACTAATTTCTATCTCAGTCCGATGCCGCCAATGCCCGCTGCCTGCCTGCTCATTGTTCTCGTTATATATTATAAATTTTTAAAGAAAAAAAAAATGAGTGTTTGGGACTGGGAAGGGTGAGGGAGGAGGACATGAATGCAATTTTGTTGTCCAGGGCTTCCATTAACTTAAAGGAGAAGGGTCTGAATGGGTTAAAAAAAATGCGTGAGGTCCCCCCTCCTTAGTATAACCAGCCTCGGGCTCTTTGAGCCGGTCCTGGTTATTTAAATACTGGGGGAAAAATTGGACAGGGGTTCCCCGTATTTAGACAACTAGCACCGGGCTCTTAGACCGGTCCAGGTTCCAAAAATACGTGGGACAATAGATGTAGGGGTCCCCCATATTTTTAAAACCAGCACCGGGCTCCACTAGCCAGAGAGATAATGCCACAGCCGGGGGACACTTTTATGTAGGTCCCTGCGGCCCTGGCATTACCCCTCCAACTAGTCACCCCTGGCCGGGGTTCCCTGGAGGAGTGGGGACCCCTTAAATCAAGAGGTTCCTCCCCTCGAGGCACCCAAGGGCCAGGGGTGAAGCCCGAGGCTGTCCCCAGCACCCCTGTGTGGTGGGTGCCGGGCTGATAGCCATGTGTGTAAAAAAAGAATCTTGTTTTTTCGTTGTGGTACTACAAGGCCCAGCAAGCCTCCCCCGCTTGCTGGTACTTGGAGAACCTCAAGTACCAGCAGGCGGGGAAATAACGGGCTTGCTGGTACCTGTAGTTCTACAACAACAAAAAATACCCAAATAAAAACACAAACACACACAGCGTGACAGTAAAATTATTGAGACAGGCTGTAGCATGTGGGTGCATGTAACCCTATAAAAGTGATGGATTGGGTGACTATTACAATACCCACTGTTGCTGTCTGAAAAATGATGGATTTATAGATTGCTCTGCCGAGACATGTTTTTTTCTAAAATGCACCACAGGTATGGATGGATAGTATACTTGACGACACAGAGGTAGGTAGAGCAGTGGCCTACTGTACCGTACTGCTATATATTATATTATTTATTATTATTATCCTTTATTTATATGGCGCCACAAGGGTTCCGCAGTGCCCAATTACAGAGTACATAAACAAATAATCAAACAGGAAAACAGCAACTTACAGTTGACGACAATATAGGACAAGTACAGGGTAAATAAACATAGCTACATCAGCAGATGACACTGGAATAAGTATCAGGTGGCAGAAGACTGCTGGATTTGGTGCAGCTGAAGATTATTAAAGTAAGAAAAGAGTAAGCACATGAGGGAAGAGGGCCCTGCTCGTGAGAGCTTACATTCTAAAAGGGAGGGGTAGACAGACAGGGGTGAGACAGATGGGGTACATAGAGAGCATGGAACAGAGGTTTAGGATGAGATTTGGCTGGGTTTGGTGAAGAAGTGGGTCTTGAGAGCCCGTTTGAAGTTTTGTAGAGAGGTGGAGAGTCTGAGGGGGAGTGGTAGGGAATTCCAGAGAAGTGGTGCAGCACATGAAAAATCTTGGAGGTAGGAGTGGGAGGAAGTAATCCGTAGGCAGGAGAGTCGGTGTGCATTAGCAGAGCGAAGAGGACGGGTGGGAGTGTAAAGCGAGATAAGATCAGAGATGTAGATGGGAGAGGAGTGGGTGAGGGCTTTGTAAGCAAGTGTGAGAAGCTTGAAATGGATTCTGAAAGGGAAGGGGAGCCAGTGAAGGACTAGTAAGAGAGGAGAGGTGGACGTAGTGCGTTTGGTGAGGAAAATGAGCCGGGCAGCAGCATTGAGGATAGATTGGAGTGGAGAGAGGTATTTGTCAGGAATGCCAGTCAGGAAGAGATTACAGCAGTCCAGTCTGGAGATGACTAGTGAGTGGATAAGAGTCTTAGTAGCATCCTGGGTCAGAAAGGGTCTGATCCTGGAAATATTTTTTAGATGAAAACGGCAGGTTTGTGAGAGGTGCTGAATGTGTGGTTTGAAGGAGAGGGAGAAGTCAAGGATTACTCCAAGACAGCGCGCTTGGGGGGTAGAGGAGATAGTAGTGCGATTGTAGGAGGTGAGATTATGCGGGAGGGAGGGAAGATGATCAGCTCGGTCTTAGACATGTTAAGTTTAAGAAAGCGCTGGGACATCCAGGAAGAGATAGCAGAGAGACAGTTGGAGATACGAGTGAGGAGAGTAGGGGAGAGGTCTGGAGAGGAAAGATAGATTTGAGTGTCATCAGCATAGAGATGATATTGGAAACCAAAAGAACTAATGAGCTTACCTAGTGAGGACGTATAGAGAGAGAAGAGAAGAGGACCAAGGACAGAACCTTGGGGTACCCCTACAGTTAGTGGAAGTGAGGGGGAGGTGGAGTCATGAGAGGAGACAGAGAATGAACGGTCAGAAAGGTAGGACGACAACCAAGAGAGGGCAGTGTTACGCAGACCAATGGAGTGAAGGATTTGCAGTAGGAGAGGATGGTCCACAGTGTCAAAAGCAGCAGAGAGATCAAGTAGAATAAGTAGAGAGTAGTGTCCCTTAGATTTAGCAGCATGGAGGTCATTGCATACTTTTGTAAGGGCAGTTTCAGTGGAGTGGAGAGGACGGAAGCCAGACTGGAATGGGTCAAGCAGTGAGTGTGAGGAAAGAAAGGAAGTAAGGCGGTTGTAGACAATACGCTCAAGGAGTTTGGAGGCAAAAGGGAGGAGAGAGATGGGTCGGTAGTTGGAGAGAGTGTTTGGATCAAGGGTAGGTTTTTTAAGAATAGGAGAGATGAGAGCGTGCTTGAAGGCAGAGGGGACAGTGCCTGATGAGAGGGAGAGATTGAGAAGGTGGGAAAGATGGGAACAAGCAGAAGAAGAGAGGTGGCAAAGGAGGCGGGAGGGGATAGGGTCAAGTGGGGAGGTGGTGAGGGGACAGGAACGAATGAGGGCCATGACTTCCTCTCCAGATGCATGGGAGAAAGATGACAGAGTTGGTACGAGGGATGGGGAGGGTTGGTAAGGGATGGGAGAAGGCTGGTTACTGATAGTCTGGTGTGATGTGATGTCCTGACGTATGGAGTCAATTTTGGATGTGAAGTAAGTGGCAAAGTCAAGAGCAGAGAGTGAGGAAGGGAGACGAGGTGGAGGTGGGCAGAGGAGTGAGTTGAGAGTGGCAAAGAGGCGCCGGGGGTTGGAAGACTGGGAGGAGATGAGGTTCTTGAAGTATGACTGTTTAGCAAGAGAAAGGGCAGCACTGAAGGATGAGAGCATAAGTTTGAAATGGAGGAAGTCTGCCTTAGAGCGTGATTTCCTCCAGTGTCGCTCAGCAGTACATGAGCATTTTTGCAGATATCTGGTGCATTTGGTGTGCCAGGGTTGAGGTGTTAATTTGCAAGGGTGAATAGTGGTTGGTGGAGCAACAGAGTCAAGAGCAGAAGTAAGGGAAGCATTGTATGTGGAAGTGGCTTGTTCAGGGCATGAGAGAGAGAGAATAGGAGAGAGAAGTGAGTCAAACAGGGAGGAAAGGAATGTGGTGTCAATAGCTTCAATGTTACGCTTAGTGATGGTAGCCTTAGGAGGTAGAGATGGGGAAGTCGAGAGAGATAGGTTGAAGGAGAGCAGGTGGTGGTCAGAGAGGGGAAATGGGGAGTTGGAAAAATCAGAAATATCACAGCGGTGAGTGAAGACCAGATCCAGTGAGCTCCCATTCACATGGGAGGGTGAGGAGGTCCACTGGGAGAGACCAAGTGAAGAGGTGAGGTTAAGGAGTTTAGAGGCAGGGGATTGTGTGGGGATGTCAATAGGGATGTTGAAATCGCCTAGGATAATGGTGGGAATGTCAGAAGAGAGGAAGTGAGGAAGCCAGGAAGCAAAGTTGTCGATGAATTTGGAAGCAGTGCCAGGGGGGCGGTAAATGACAGCTACTCTAAGATGGACTGGTTGGAAGAGGCATATGGCGTGGACCTCAAATGTAGAGAATATAAGGGATGGTTCTGGTGGTATGAGTTGGTAGGAGTAACTAGAAGGTAAAAGGACCCCAACACCACCCCCATGGCGACCCCCAGGTCGGGGTGTGTGTGTGAATGTAAGGCCCCCAGCAGAGAGAGCAGCAGCAGAAGTAGTGTCAGAGGGCGTAATCCAAGTTTCAGTAATGGCTAGTAGGTGTAGGGAGTTGGAAATGAAAAGGTCATGAGTGGGGACCAGTTTGTTACAAACAGATCTGGCATTCCAGAGGGCACAGGATAGGGGGTATGAGTTTGTGGGAGAGATGTGAATTAGATTTTCAGGGTTGCTGTAGCGATGAGGTGGGATTAACTTTGAGGGCAGGGATGATGAGAGAGTAGTGATGGTACGGGTGCCTGAGCTAGGAGGGGAAACTGCAGGAGGTGGGCAGGGAGGGAGGTCAGTGTGATGTGGATGGGGGTGTGGGGAGGTGACAGGGAAGGGAGAGAGGGAGCAGGGCTGAGTTGTGGGGTAGCAGGACCATGGGGCAGAGGTGAATGAAAGTGGGGTAACAGGAAAGGTGGGGGAAGGAAACAGAGGGATGGAGGGGAGACAGAGGAAGGGAGAGAGGAGGAGGTGGAGGAGACTAGTGGGGAAGGATAAAGATACATTATTAGGTAGACACTGAGTGATGTGGGGAGTATAAGAAAACCTTGACATAGTGTTAAGTAGGTAAATAGGTTGAAGTAGTGGAAGTAGGAGAGGAGACTGTAAGGCAATCCGAGCAGAAGAATTGCAGAAATGCAGGTGAGAAAAGCAGTGTAGGCTCAAGGGGTGTAGATTTAGTATGAAATGAGTCAAAAGCGTAGATAAAGTGGGTGCAGAAATGTATTTGGAGTGTAAGAAATGAAAGGATTGTGAGAGGTTTAAGAAGCAATGGTAATTATGTTAGATGTTTTAAGTGTTTGCAGGTAAAATTGCATTGGTGCAGCTGTGCTTAAAAAACAAAATTACAATAATACAGATACAGGCATTTGTAGGTGAAATGGATGGTTTATGAAATGTCCAAGTAAGGTAGTTCTGTGCTATGTAATCAGATGCAACAATCAGGAGGTGAGTGATCTGAGGAGTAAGTGTTATGATTCCTGTACTCCAGACCGGAGAAGATCTTATGGCAGGGATCTGAGTACAGGAACAATATGCTGGTAGTGGGAGCTGGAGAGCCTAGTAACCCCTGGCGCCCTAACTCCGTTGTCTCGCCCGTGTTATCAGAAATCCCCTGCGAGACTATGGTTGCTTGAGCCCATGGCAGCCGCGTTCGAAGGGCGGATTATGTCTGCCCAACCCCGATGCCCCCGCAGGTCTTAATGGGAGACAAGGGGAAATCCGAGACAGGGTGATAACAAGGGGCCCTCTGACTAAGCAACCAGGCCAGGGGTTACAAGCTAACTAACTTAAATCTAAAGGTATGTGCGGACTAGCCGCCAGGGAAAAGGACAACCAAAGATCCACTGATCCTACACTCCTATCCGGCACCGCTGGACACCAGAGTGGATCTGTGGAAGCGGAATCCTCCGCAAAAGCTCCAGAACACAATTAAACAAAATAATAAACAGTAAGCGGACAAGCCGCAACACACGGCTGCGCCGCGACTCACGAACACCACCAGATGTTAAAGGTGCTCGGTCAGACTCCAGGAACAGATGGTAAACTTCCGAGTACAGGATCTCTGAGGACAGGAACAACTGAATAGACCGGGACTGGGAACTCTCTGCAGCAGACACAGGCAAACAGGAAGCTCAGGAACTAGCAGGAACCAAGCTCAGAACTCAAGCAGACTGAAAACCCAGAAATATCACCAGCGTCTGTGAACTGCAATCAGCCAGCATATAACAGAGAGGCCTAATTAATAATCCAGAGCAGCTGGCCTATTGCATGATTCCAGCTGACAAGATGCAATTAGCAGCCAGGTGAGGCTGAACACATGGAACAAGCTGCAATTACACAGACTAACCAGCGGCAGCAGACAAGAGCATACTAAAACAGAGCAACAGGAAATCCTGGCATGCAAGACAACTTAATAAACATAAAATAGAAATGAACCACTACCTGTGGTTCATAACAGTATCCCCTCCTTAAGGGTGAGCTCCGAGCACCCCATGATACCCACGGGGAACATAAACAGAAGTATAACATAAAATACAGAACCAAAATGCAAAACAGGAATGAGCCACAGCCGTGGCTCATAACATTACCCCCCTCTTGAGGAGGGGTCAAAAGACCCCAAAATTCAGACTATCCAGAACAAGGGATACAAAAAAAAACCTGACACATTGGTCAAACAGACACGAAAACAGAAACAAGCTGCAACCACAGCTTGTAACAGTGCCCTCCCCCTGACGGTGGCCACTGGACACAAGATAAGGAAAAAAAAATCTTTTTTTTTTTTTTTTATCAAGGCAAGAGTCAAAAATTATTTCTTTTTCTTCTTCTTCTTTTTACAAAGCTCTTTAGGTCTGACCAAGGTAATTCCCCAAACATTGTCTGAACTGATGGTACCACCCAACAAGGCTGCGTTCAAATCAGAGACAGGTTTCTTACCCTTGGGAGCTGAACTTTCTGGCAAAGTACTATTATTAGAAGAAGAAGAAGTCAGAAAAGCACATCCTGCAGTCAAAACAACGGGCTGGGACTCTTGTGCCGAGTTTACAGTATTTGGTGGAATCTCAGCAGACAAGACGGGTGACTTAGAGGAACCTGAACCAATTTCTTTGGAACCATATCTTTTAATAATTGCATTACTGAATGCTGGGGGATCCTGAAGAATGGGATCTTCAGCTTTCATTAGGCTAGTCGCCCACTCAAAAGGCTCTCCTTTAAAAGAATAAATAAGATAGAGCACAAGGTTCTCTGGAGTGATGCCCAGAAATGGTCTAGACAACATAATAATGTAATAGTGTTTGTAAAGCGCCAGAAATTGGGCTAAGTCCCCATCAAAGATTATGGATGTTGAGATATCAGAGTCAGGATCTGTTTCCTTCCCATCTGACTGACTGAAGTGCTTTGCTAGGACCTGGTCACTATTGCCCTTACTTGAGGCTGAGACTCTCTGAACCCCACCCGGGGCAGTGACTTTCTGAACCCCACCCGGGGCAGTGACTTTCTGAACCCCACACGGGGCAGTGACTTTCTGAACCCCACACGGGGCAGTGACTTTCTGAACCCCACCCGGGGCAGTGACTTTCTGAACCCCACACGGGGCAGTGACTTTCTGAACCCCACACGGGGCAGTGACTTTCTGAACCCCACACGGGGCAGTGACTTTCTGAAGCCCACACGGGGCAGTGACTTTCTGAACCCCACCCGGGGCAGTGACTTTCTGAACCCCACCCGGGGCAGTGACTTTCTGAACCCCACCCGGGGCAGTGACTTTCTGAACCCCACCCGGGGCAGTGACTTCCTGAACCCCACCTGGGGCAGTGGCCTCCGGGAACCCCGCTGGGGCAGTGGCCTCTGGGAACCCCGCTGGGGCAGTGGCCTCCGGGAACCCCGCTGGGGCAGTGGCCTCCGGGAACCCCGCTGGGGCCGTGGCCTCCGGGAACCCCGCTGGGGTCAGCACCTCGGATTCTTTTACTGGGACCGGGCCGTTGGCCTCCCTGACTGGGATCGGGCCATCGGCCTCCCTCTCTGAGTCGATAATTATCGAAAGTTCTCCCGGGACTATGACTTCCGGGACTTTTGCTGAAGCAATAACGTTCAGATCCTCCACTAATGCTATGCTTCTTAAGTTCTTTCCTGGGGAAGCGACTTCTAGACCCTTCTTTGGGGCTGCGTCTCTCGAGACCCCACTTGGGGATATTACTTCAAAGATCCCTTCTGGGGTTTTGCTTCTCGAGTTCCCTTCAAGAACTATGGTTTTAGATACCCTTTCTGGGATTGCGCTTTTCAAAGCCCTACCTGGGGTAACAGCTTCTGAGACCCCTTCCGGTATGGACACCTGAACTATAATATTTGATGTCCCTCTATAAGCTAGGGCATCGGGTACCGCTCCAGCACTCTGGGCATCGGGTACCGCTCCAGCACTCTGGGCATCGGGTACCGCTCCAGCACTCTGGGCATCGGGCACCGCTCCAGCACTCTGGGCATCGGGCACCGCTCCAGCACTCTGGGCATCGGGCACCGCTCCAGCACTCTGGGCATCGGGCACCGCTCCAGGACCCTGGGCATCGGGCACCGCTCCAGGACCCTGGGCATCGGGCACCGCTCCAGGAACCTGGGCATCGGGCACCACTCTAGGAACCTGGGCATCGGGCACCACTCTAGGAACCTGGGCATCGGGCACCACTCTAGGAACCTGGGCATCGGGCACCCCTCCAGGGACTTGCAACTCCGCTTCCACAGGAACCCCAAGAGAGGAGAGAAACATTCCCCTTTGATTCCTGAATCTATAATGGGGCTCCCTTGCCCAAGGACCCCAATTATAGGACAGAGAGCTTTTTTGTGTGGGTTGTGTGACAAGTACCTCTGCCACAGTAGAGACAGGAGTAGGTCTTGTATCATGACTCAACTTGGCCAGAGGGCAAGACTCGTCACCACACTTTGGCTTGCGCAACTCACAGGTCTGCAGATAATGGCCTAAACCCCCACAATATAGGCATAAGTTTAAGTTTCTGCGACGCAGACGCTCCTCTTCTGAGAGCCTGGGCCGCAGAAAACTTTTAAACCTTTTCTCTTCAATTAAACCAGAGGATTCTCTTGTCACCATACTGTGAACAAGAGTCTCTTTAGAGATAGATGTACTCTCAACGACTTCTGGCAAAATGAGCAAGATTTTAGTCAGAAGGTTTTGCAGTTGCTTTAGGGATTGCTGCCAAACTTGTAGTCGCTCTGGTCTCAAAGCACTGAATACAGAGTTCAGGGCTTCGAGAGATGCCTGCAGGGCTTGCATAGTAGACATAGGAGGATTTAAGACAAGGCAAGACAAGGCAAGACAAGACAAGACAAGACAAGACAAGACAAGGCAAGACTAAATTTTGCTAAACAAATCAAGATTTTTTTTTTATTTTTTTTTAAACACCGGACTGGATTCTAAACACCGGACTGGATTCTAAACTCCGGACTGGATTCTAAACACCGGACTGGATTCTAAACACCGGACTGGATTCTAAACACCGGACTGGAATCTGCACACTGAATTCTAGACAGGACTGGATTCTAGACTAGACACTGGACTGGGCCAAAAAAGAAAAAAAGTTTTATTTCTTTTTTGTGGTATGGCTGGTGATAATGTTATGATTCCTGTACTCCAGACCGGAGAAGATCTTATGGCAGGGATCTGAGTACAGGAACAATATGCTGGTAGTGGGAGCTGGAGAGCCTAGTAACCCCTGGCGCCCTAACTCCGTTGTCTCGCCCGTGTTATCAGAAATCCCCTGCGAGACTATGGTTGCTTGAGCCCATGGCAGCCGCGTTCGAAGGGCGGATTATGTCTGCCCAACCCCGATGCCCCCGCAGGTCTTAATGGGAGACAAGGGGAAATCCGAGACAGGGTGATAACAAGGGGCCCTCTGACTAAGCAACCAGGCCAGGGGTTACAAGCTAACTAACTTAAATCTAAAGGTATGTGCGGACTAGCCGCCAGGGAAAAGGACAACCAAAGATCCACTGATCCTACACTCCTATCCGGCACCGCTGGACACCAGAGTGGATCTGTGGAAGCGGAATCCTCCGCAAAAGCTCCAGAACACAATTAAACAAAATAATAAACAGTAAGCGGACAAGCCGCAACACACGGCTGCGCCGCGACTCACGAACACCACCAGATGTTAAAGGTGCTCGGTCAGACTCCAGGAACAGATGGTAAACTTCCGAGTACAGGATCTCTGAGGACAGGAACAACTGAATAGACCGGGACTGGGAACTCTCTGCAGCAGACACAGGCAAACAGGAAGCTCAGGAACTAGCAGGAACCAAGCTCAGAACTCAAGCAGACTGAAAACCCAGAAATATCACCAGCGTCTGTGAACTGCAATCAGCCAGCATATAACAGAGAGGCCTAATTAATAATCCAGAGCAGCTGGCCTATTGCATGATTCCAGCTGACAAGATGCAATTAGCAGCCAGGTGAGGCTGAACACATGGAACAAGCTGCAATTACACAGACTAACCAGCGGCAGCAGACAAGAGCATACTAAAACAGAGCAACAGGAAATCCTGGCATGCAAGACAACTTAATAAACATAAAATAGAAATGAACCACTACCTGTGGTTCATAACAGTATCCCCTCCTTAAGGGTGAGCTCCGAGCACCCCATGATACCCACGGGGAACATAAACAGAAGTATAACATAAAATACAGAACCAAAATGCAAAACAGGAATGAGCCACAGCCGTGGCTCATAACATTACCCCCCTCTTGAGGAGGGGTCAAAAGACCCCAAAATTCAGACTATCCAGAACAAGGGATACAAAAAAAAACCTGACACATTGGTCAAACAGACACGAAAACAGAAACAAGCTGCAACCACAGCTTGTAACAGTGCCCTCCCCCTGACGGTGGCCACTGGACACAAGATAAGGAAAAAAAAATCTTTTTTTTTTTTTTTTATCAAGGCAAGAGTCAAAAATTATTTCTTTTTCTTCTTCTTCTTTTTACAAAGCTCTTTAGGTCTGACCAAGGTAATTCCCCAAACATTGTCTGAACTGATGGTACCACCCAACAAGGCTGCGTTCAAATCAGAGACAGGTTTCTTACCCTTGGGAGCTGAACTTTCTGGCAAAGTACTATTATTAGAAGAAGAAGAAGTCAGAAAAGCACATCCTGCAGTCAAAACAACGGGCTGGGACTCTTGTGCCGAGTTTACAGTATTTGGTGGAATCTCAGCAGACAAGACGGGTGACTTAGAGGAACCTGAACCAATTTCTTTGGAACCATATCTTTTAATAATTGCATTACTGAATGCTGGGGGATCCTGAAGAATGGGATCTTCAGCTTTCATTAGGCTAGTCGCCCACTCAAAAGGCTCTCCTTTAAAAGAATAAATAAGATAGAGCACAAGGTTCTCTGGAGTGATGCCCAGAAATGGTCTAGACAACATAATAATGTAATAGTGTTTGTAAAGCGCCAGAAATTGGGCTAAGTCCCCATCAAAGATTATGGATGTTGAGATATCAGAGTCAGGATCTGTTTCCTTCCCATCTGACTGACTGAAGTGCTTTGCTAGGACCTGGTCACTATTGCCCTTACTTGAGGCTGAGACTCTCTGAACCCCACCCGGGGCAGTGACTTTCTGAACCCCACCCGGGGCAGTGACTTTCTGAACCCCACACGGGGCAGTGACTTTCTGAACCCCACACGGGGCAGTGACTTTCTGAACCCCACCCGGGGCAGTGACTTTCTGAACCCCACACGGGGCAGTGACTTTCTGAACCCCACACGGGGCAGTGACTTTCTGAACCCCACACGGGGCAGTGACTTTCTGAAGCCCACACGGGGCAGTGACTTTCTGAACCCCACCCGGGGCAGTGACTTTCTGAACCCCACCCGGGGCAGTGACTTTCTGAACCCCACCCGGGGCAGTGACTTTCTGAACCCCACCCGGGGCAGTGACTTCCTGAACCCCACCTGGGGCAGTGGCCTCCGGGAACCCCGCTGGGGCAGTGGCCTCTGGGAACCCCGCTGGGGCAGTGGCCTCCGGGAACCCCGCTGGGGCAGTGGCCTCCGGGAACCCCGCTGGGGCCGTGGCCTCCGGGAACCCCGCTGGGGTCAGCACCTCGGATTCTTTTACTGGGACCGGGCCGTTGGCCTCCCTGACTGGGATCGGGCCATCGGCCTCCCTCTCTGAGTCGATAATTATCGAAAGTTCTCCCGGGACTATGACTTCCGGGACTTTTGCTGAAGCAATAACGTTCAGATCCTCCACTAATGCTATGCTTCTTAAGTTCTTTCCTGGGGAAGCGACTTCTAGACCCTTCTTTGGGGCTGCGTCTCTCGAGACCCCACTTGGGGATATTACTTCAAAGATCCCTTCTGGGGTTTTGCTTCTCGAGTTCCCTTCAAGAACTATGGTTTTAGATACCCTTTCTGGGATTGCGCTTTTCAAAGCCCTACCTGGGGTAACAGCTTCTGAGACCCCTTCCGGTATGGACACCTGAACTATAATATTTGATGTCCCTCTATAAGCTAGGGCATCGGGTACCGCTCCAGCACTCTGGGCATCGGGTACCGCTCCAGCACTCTGGGCATCGGGTACCGCTCCAGCACTCTGGGCATCGGGCACCGCTCCAGCACTCTGGGCATCGGGCACCGCTCCAGCACTCTGGGCATCGGGCACCGCTCCAGCACTCTGGGCATCGGGCACCGCTCCAGGACCCTGGGCATCGGGCACCGCTCCAGGACCCTGGGCATCGGGCACCGCTCCAGGAACCTGGGCATCGGGCACCACTCTAGGAACCTGGGCATCGGGCACCACTCTAGGAACCTGGGCATCGGGCACCACTCTAGGAACCTGGGCATCGGGCACCCCTCCAGGGACTTGCAACTCCGCTTCCACAGGAACCCCAAGAGAGGAGAGAAACATTCCCCTTTGATTCCTGAATCTATAATGGGGCTCCCTTGCCCAAGGACCCCAATTATAGGACAGAGAGCTTTTTTGTGTGGGTTGTGTGACAAGTACCTCTGCCACAGTAGAGACAGGAGTAGGTCTTGTATCATGACTCAACTTGGCCAGAGGGCAAGACTCGTCACCACACTTTGGCTTGCGCAACTCACAGGTCTGCAGATAATGGCCTAAACCCCCACAATATAGGCATAAGTTTAAGTTTCTGCGACGCAGACGCTCCTCTTCTGAGAGCCTGGGCCGCAGAAAACTTTTAAACCTTTTCTCTTCAATTAAACCAGAGGATTCTCTTGTCACCATACTGTGAACAAGAGTCTCTTTAGAGATAGATGTACTCTCAACGACTTCTGGCAAAATGAGCAAGATTTTAGTCAGAAGGTTTTGCAGTTGCTTTAGGGATTGCTGCCAAACTTGTAGTCGCTCTGGTCTCAAAGCACTGAATACAGAGTTCAGGGCTTCGAGAGATGCCTGCAGGGCTTGCATAGTAGACATAGGAGGATTTAAGACAAGGCAAGACAAGGCAAGACAAGACAAGACAAGACAAGACAAGACAAGGCAAGACTAAATTTTGCTAAACAAATCAAGATTTTTTTTTTATTTTTTTTTAAACACCGGACTGGATTCTAAACACCGGACTGGATTCTAAACTCCGGACTGGATTCTAAACACCGGACTGGATTCTAAACACCGGACTGGATTCTAAACACCGGACTGGAATCTGCACACTGAATTCTAGACAGGACTGGATTCTAGACTAGACACTGGACTGGGCCAAAAAAGAAAAAAAGTTTTATTTCTTTTTTGTGGTATGGCTGGTGATAATGTTATGATTCCTGTACTCCAGACCGGAGAAGATCTTATGGCAGGGATCTGAGTACAGGAACAATATGCTGGTAGTGGGAGCTGGAGAGCCTAGTAACCCCTGGCGCCCTAACTCCGTTGTCTCGCCCGTGTTATCAGAAATCCCCTGCGAGACTATGGTTGCTTGAGCCCATGGCAGCCGCGTTCGAAGGGCGGATTATGTCTGCCCAACCCCGATGCCCCCGCAGGTCTTAATGGGAGACAAGGGGAAATCCGAGACAGGGTGATAACAAGGGGCCCTCTGACTAAGCAACCAGGCCAGGGGTTACAAGCTAACTAACTTAAATCTAAAGGTATGTGCGGACTAGCCGCCAGGGAAAAGGACAACCAAAGATCCACTGATCCTACACTCCTATCCGGCACCGCTGGACACCAGAGTGGATCTGTGGAAGCGGAATCCTCCGCAAAAGCTCCAGAACACAATTAAACAAAATAATAAACAGTAAGCGGACAAGCCGCAACACACGGCTGCGCCGCGACTCACGAACACCACCAGATGTTAAAGGTGCTCGGTCAGACTCCAGGAACAGATGGTAAACTTCCGAGTACAGGATCTCTGAGGACAGGAACAACTGAATAGACCGGGACTGGGAACTCTCTGCAGCAGACACAGGCAAACAGGAAGCTCAGGAACTAGCAGGAACCAAGCTCAGAACTCAAGCAGACTGAAAACCCAGAAATATCACCAGCGTCTGTGAACTGCAATCAGCCAGCATATAACAGAGAGGCCTAATTAATAATCCAGAGCAGCTGGCCTATTGCATGATTCCAGCTGACAAGATGCAATTAGCAGCCAGGTGAGGCTGAACACATGGAACAAGCTGCAATTACACAGACTAACCAGCGGCAGCAGACAAGAGCATACTAAAACAGAGCAACAGGAAATCCTGGCATGCAAGACAACTTAATAAACATAAAATAGAAATGAACCACTACCTGTGGTTCATAACAGCATCCCCTCCTTAAGGGTGAGCTCCGAGCACCCCATGATACCCACGGGGAACATAAACAGAAGTATAACATAAAATACAGAACCAAAATGCAAAACAGGAATGAGCCACAGCCGTGGCTCATAACAGTAAGTGACTCACATTTGTTATTAGTTCTTCAGTTTTCTTTGTTTTGTTAGATTGGTGTGCTTCTGTTTTCCTTCTTTTTCACTTCGATTGAACGCTGATTGAACACTGCTGTTATGTGTCAATTTTATCACGCTTTGATAAAAATGCACGCTTAGATCAATAAATGCACAGCCAAATGGCTTTGCACAGCCTACACCATTGGACTTAAGTAGAAGACTATTACAAGTGAAACCAATAATTGAAATCTGTAACCACACCCCACCCCCTCAAATGCCAGGCAATAAATTACCTTAAAAACAACAACCAGGCATTCCACAAAGATTAAACTGGGTCTATATCATTCAAAACTTTAAAAAAGTACTTCAAAATCACATACTATGCAATAATGTTTCAATTTGCATAACCCAGCAGAATTAGCTTTGCATATATAGATATAGTGCAGCAGAATATATTGGTGGTTGTAGTCAATTGTAATTAACTGTAGGTGACAAGAAGAGAAGAAACGTTAATTCACAATCGATATCAGCTGAAGATAAATTAACGCTGATTGAACGCTGCTGTTATGTGTCAATTTTATCACGCTTTGATAAAAATGCACGCTTAGATCAATAAATGCACAGCCAAACGGCTTTGCACAGCCTACACCATTGGACTTAAGTAGAAGACTATTACAAGTGAAACCAATAATTGAAATCTGTAACCACACCCCACCCCCTCAAATGCCAGGCAATAAATTACCTTAAAAACAACAACCAGGCATTCCACAAAGATTAAACTGGGTCTATATCATTCAAAACTTTAAAAAAGTACTTCAAAATCACATACTATGCAATAATGTTTCAATTTGCATTACCCAGCAGAATTAGCTTTGCATATATAGATATAGTGCAGCAGAATATATTGGTGGTTGTAGTCAATTGTAATTAACTGTAGGTGACAAGAAGAGAAGAAACGTCAATTCACAATCGATATCAGCTGAAGATAAATTAACGCTGATTGAACGCTGCTGTTATGTGTCAATTTTATCACGCTTTGATAAAAATGCACGCTTGGATCAATAAATGCACAGCCAAACGGCTTTGCACAGCCTACACCATTGGACTTAAGTAGAAGACTATTACAAGTAAAACCAATAATTGAAATCTGTAACCAAACCCCCCCCACCTCAAATGCCAGGCAATAAATTACCTTAAAAACAACAACCAGGCATTCCACAAAGATTAAACTGGGTCTTTATCATTCAAAACTTTAAAAAAGTACTTAAAAATCACATACTATGCAATAATGTTTCAATTTGCATTACCCAGCAGAATTAGCTTTGCATATATAGATATAGTGCAGCAGAATATATTGGTGGTTGTAGTCAATTGTAATTACTCAGCAGAATTAGCTTTGCATATATAGATATAGTGCAGCAGAATATATTGGTGGTTGTAGTCAATTGTAATTACCCAGCAGAATTAGCTTTGCAAATATAGATATAGTGCAGCAGAATATATTGGTGGTTGTAGTCAATTGTAATTACCCAGCAGAATTAGCTTTGCATATATATAGTGCAGCAGAATATATTGGTGGTTGTAGTAAATTGTAATTACCCAGCAGCAGCTCTACTGCACTCAACATCACCAGTGCTCACAATATATATAATGCTATATACTATGCCATAGTGGTGCTTACTATATAACACCTCCTACTGCGTTCCCCCTGGCAATGAGCATGACACCCAGAGAGTGAAACCCCTGGCAATGAGCATGACACCCAGCACGTGATACTCTTGGCGTTGAGCAGTTTTTGTAAAAGTAATTAGAAGCTTTACTGTTGGGCATAGTGTATCACAGATATTGTGGTGTGTGACATAATATGTTCCAAAGGGCATTAATGTGTGGGGCTTAACATGGTGGAAATTACTGTACTTTTTTCCCTGTGGTGGCCGAGGTCTGTTGGTGCAGGGTCAAGAACTAGGGTGTAAGGTAGTCTTTGCCTGCAAGGCTACGCTCATTTTATGGAGTCCATACCCATACATTTAAGTGTGGCATATACCTGCGCTTGCTCGCGGGGTGAGAACATCTCCCTAATTGAATTCAGCGATATGAATAGAGGTTGTGCAGCAGCCACAGAAAGGGTTAATCTCTGCAGCTTGTCACTAAATTACATTGTTGCAATTTTAGCTGGGAGCTGCAATAATTACTCTAATACATAACACAGCCAACACTTCTATATTCACACAATATACTGCATGGTGAATATAGAAGTGGTGCTTGCTAAACAGCACCTCCTACTGCATTCCTCATCACCGCTGGTCACACTCATATCAGGCCCATAATGCTGTCTACTATGCCATAGTGGTGCTTACTATATAACACCAGGTGCTGTGCAGTGGTCAAAACACACTAACTGGTCCCATGCTGTTGTTGAACTAAAGGCCTATACACACGATGAGATTCGGTCTATGCTAATAGGTTTCAAAAGGTTACATAAAAGCTACTTTATGTATTTATTCATTAAAATTTTTAAGTTGTATTTTACAACCATACAATGATATGATATATAATGTATCGTATAATCATTACATAATGTTGATGGCATTGAATTGTCTCTGCCTTGACTAGTGGCAGCAGCTTCAGCACTAGGTGGAAGTGGATCTTGATCTTTCCCTATTTTACCCTCCACCTTTTTGTTCTCCATTTTTTAATGTGTGGAATTATATGCCAGTAATATATCTGGAATTAGACGGTGGTAATGTCTGGAATTAGATACCACTAGATAGATACCAGATATCACTGTGACTGGAATGATGACATATGCACAGTGACAGGACACTACCACAGCACCCTACAGCAGCCATATGCGGCACAAGACACTGGAGTATTAGTAATGTACTGTAGTATACTGAGCACCACAAGACAATGAGCAGTGATACGGAGCACTGATGAGATTACTAGAACTGACACTGAGCAGCCAGATGCAGCACTGGACTATTAGTAATGTTCTGTAGTATACTGAGCACCACAATGCAGCACAAGACAATGAGCAGTGATACTGAGCACTGATGAGGATACTAGAACTGACACTGAGCAGGAGAGACACACTACAATTTCATCTTGCGCCTCTTTTTTTATTTATCTTTGCATCATGTGCTGTTTGGGGCTATTTTTTTAAGTGCCATCCTGTCTGACACTGCAGTGCCACTCCTAGATGGGCCAGGTGTTTGTGCTGCCCACTTGGGTCGCTTAGCTTAGTCATCCAGGGACCTTGGTGCAAATTTTAGGACTAAAAATAATATTGGGAGGTGTGAGGTGTTCAGAATAGACTGGAAAGGAGTAGAAATTATGGTTATTGAGCTTAATACTATAGGATCAAAATTACCCCCAAATTCTATGATTTTAGCTGTTTGAGGTTTTAAAAAAAAATCACCCGAATACAAAACCCGAAAGGGTGGTTTTGCCAAAACGCGTCCGTATCCAAAACACAACTGCGGATCCGAAACCAAAACCAAAACATGAAACACGAAAAATGCCCGCTGCACATCTCTAGTTAGGGGAGAAGCATGTAGCCTTGTAGACTATGCACAGCTATATCTAGAAAAATATACGATCTAATCTTTAACCAACCAATGCAAGAAAGTATTTAATGTGAAAATACGAAACACTAGACTAATTGGAGGTGCGCCCTAAAGCAAATTACAATGTTAGGATTAGGGGGTTCGGAAAGACCTCTAGTGTAAACACTACTATATACATTTTAAGATAGGAAGGTACAAATTACATATTCACATTGCATCTATGGGCTGGATTCAAATGTCCCTTTCCTCCCTCAATCGTGCCCGTCAGCAGCTATTCTAATGTTGCTGCCAACGGGTGCGACATGTTTATTTCAGCTCGCTACCCCCAGGGGAAACAAGCTGAAATGTGTGCAAAGAGACCCATTTGGGCAACCAAACGGTGTCTTTTCATGATCGCGCCCATTACTTTATTCAGGTTTAGGTGCTTTGTGCACCTAAACCAGAGTGTAATGGGCGCAATAATTGAGGGCATTTGAATTTCCCTTATATGTGTGTGTGTGTGTGATATACACACAGACACACATACTGTATTTCTTTATATAATGGACACCTCAGTTTCTATTCATTCGTGTCCTGCCCCCTACTCTGTCAGACCCCTTCCCCTCTACTTTTCTGACCCCAAACGCCACTCATTCTTGTTGAGTGCTGGTGGGCCCATTCAGAATTTTGCTATGGGGCCCACAAAGGTCTAGTTACGCCACTGGGCAGGGTTGTAGAGGAGGCGGTGCAAGGCATCCTGTGAACAGTCAAAGCTTTAGCCTGTTGGTGCCTTGGATCAAGATCCAACTCTACACCCCGATGTTAGTGTAGTGCCTTTTGGGGTTAAGGTTTTACAGAAAGTTACAGGTTTTTTTAATTTAGTAAAATATGCCCCATTTTAAAGATAGGGCATTTACATTTGTTGCACCTATGCGGTACATAGCAGCCTGCAGGGCATGTACAGTGGCTTCATTTGGGTGCACATACATTGCCGGCTCCTGGTCGCAAACTGAAATTATTGTGTGTAAGTGGAATTAGCGGTGTTTATGTCATACAGGGGGTGGGGGAGGTTTGTGGTTGGTGGGGGGCACGCTGTGTGATTATTATCCTGCATCTATACATACATGCGCTAACACCTGGACATACACTGATGTACCCACACCTAATATCCATACATACACGCCCTGACACCTGGACATACACCAACATTCCCACACCTGCATCTATACATACACATGCTGACACCTGGACATACACCAACATACAAGCACCTGCATCTATATATACACGCGCTGACAAATGGACATACACCGACGTACCCACACTTGCATCTATACATACATGCACTGACATCTGGACATACAAGCACCTGCATCTATACATACACGCGCTGACACCTGAACCTACACTGACGTTCCCACACCTGCATCTATACATACACATTCTGACACCTGGACATACACAGACGTACCCACACCTGCATCTATACATACACGCGTTGACACCTGGACGTACACTGACGTACACACACCTACATCTATATATGCATGGATGCAAATGTGGGTACGTCTGTATACGTCCAGGTGTTAGCTAGAGATGAGCGGGTTCGGTTTCTCTGAAACCGAACCCGCACGAACTTCATGTTTTTTTCACGGGTCCGAGCAGACTCGGATCCTCCCGCCTTGCTCGGTTAACCCGAGCGCGCCCGAACGTCATCATGACGCTGTCGGATTCTCGCGAGACTCGGATTCTATATAAGGAGCCGCGCGTCGCCGCCATTTTCACACGTGCATTGAGATTGATAGGGAGAGGACGTGGCTGGCGTCCTCTCCATTAGAAATTAGATTAGAAGAGAGAGAGAGATTGTGCAGAGTCAGACAGAGTTTACCACAGTGACCAGTGCAGTTGTTGTTAGTTAACTTTTATTTATTTTAATATATCCGTTCTCTGCTATATCCGTTCTCTGCCTGAAAAAAAACGATACACAGCAGCAGCCAGTCACACAGTGTGACTCAGTCTGTGTGCACTCAGCTCAGCCCAGTGTGCTGCACATCAATGTATAAAAGGCAAAGCTTATAATAATTGTGGGGGAGACTGGGGAGCACTGCAGGTTGTTATAGCAGGAGCCCCCAGGAGTACATAATATTATATTAATTTAAAATTAAACAGTGCACACTTTTGCTGCAGGAGTGCCACTGCCAGTGTGACTAGTGGTGACCAGTGCCTGACCACCAGTATAGTAGTATATTGTTGTATGTATTGTATACTATCTCTTTATCAACCAGTCTATATTAGCAGCAGACACAGTACAGTGCGGTAGTTCACGGCTGTGGCTACCTCTGTGTCGGCAGTCGGAACTCGGCAGGCAGTCCGTCCATCCATAATTGTATTACAATATATACAACCTAACCGTGGTATTTTTTTTTCTTTCTTTATACCGTCGTCATAGTGTCATACTAGTTGTTACGAGTATACTACTATCTCTTTATCAACCAGTGTACAGTGCGGTAGTTCACGGCTGTGGCTACCTCTGTGTCGGCAGTCGGCAGGCAGTCCGTCCATCCATAATTGTATTATTATTAAAATATATACCACCTAACCGTGGTTTTTTTTCCATTCTTTATACCGTCATAGTGTCATACTAGTTGTTACGAGTATACTACTATCTCTTTATCAACCAGTGTACAGTGCGGTAGTTCACGGCTGTGGCTACCTCTGTGTCGGCAGTCGGCAGGCAGTCCGTCCATCCATAATTGTATTATTATTATAATATATACCACCTAACCGTGGTTTTTTTTTCATTCTTTATACCGTCGTCATAGTGTCATACTAGTTGTTACGAGTATACTACTATCTCTTTATCAACCAGTGTACAGTGCGGTAGTTCACGGCTGTGGCTACCTCTGTGTCGGCAGTCGGCAGGCAGTCCGTCCATCCATAATTGTATTATTATTATAATATATACCACCTAACCGTGGTTTTTTTTTCATTCTTTATACCGTCATAGTGTCATACTAGTTGTTACGAGTATACTACTATCTCTTTATCAACCAGTGTACAGTGCGGTAGTTCACGGCTGTGGCTACCTCTGTGTCGGCAGTCGGCAGGCAGTCCGTCCATCCATAATTGTATTATTATTATAATATATACCACCTAACCGTGGTTTTTTTTTCATTCTTTATACCGTCGTCATAGTGTCATACTAGTTGTTACGAGTATACTACTATCTCTTTATCAACCAGTGTACAGTGCGGTAGTTCACGGCTGTGGCTACCTCTGTGTCGGCAGTCGGCAGGCAGTCCGTCCATCCATAATTGTATTATTATTATAATATATACCACCTAACCGTGGTTTTTTTTCCATTCTTTATACCGTCGTCATAGTGTCATACTAGTTGTTACGAGTATACTACTATCTCTTTATCAACCAGTGTACAGTGCGGTAGTTCACGGCTGTGGCTACCTCTGTGTCGGCAGTCGGCAGGCAGTCCGTCCATCCATAATTGTATTATTATTATAATATATACCACCTAACCGTGGTTTTTTTTTCATTCTTTATACCGTCATAGTGTCATACTAGTTGTTACGAGTATACTACTATCTCTTTATCAACCAGTGTACAGTGCGGTAGTTCACGGCTGTGGCTACCTCTGTGTCGGCAGTCGGCAGGCAGTCCGTCCATCCATAATTGTATTATTATTATAATATATACCACCTAACCGTGGTTTTTTTTTCATTCTTTATACCGTCGTCATAGTGTCATACTAGTTGTTACGAGTATACTACTATCTCTTTATCAACCAGTGTACAGTGCGGTAGTTCACGGCTGTGGCTACCTCTGTGTCGGCAGTCGGCAGGCAGTCCGTCCATCCATAATTGTATTATTATTATAATATATACCACCTAACCGTGGTTTTTTTTCCATTCTTTATACCGTCGTCATAGTGTCATACTAGTTGTTACGAGTATACTACTATCTCTTTATCAACCAGTGTACAGTGCGGTAGTTCACGGCTGTGGCTACCTCTGTGTCGGCAGTCGGCAGGCAGTCCGTCCATCCATAATTGTATTATTATTATAATATATACCACCTAACCGTGGTTTTTTTTCCATTCTTTATACCGTCGTCATAGTGTCATACTAGTTGTTACGAGTATACTACTATCTCTTTATCAACCAGTGTACAGTGCGGTAGTTCACGGCTGTGGCTACCTCTGTGTCGGCAGTCGGCAGGCAGTCCGTCCATCCATAATTGTATTATTATTATAATATATACCACCTAACCGTGGTTTTTTTATACCACCTAACCGTGGCAGTCCGTCCATAATTGTATACTAGTATCCAATCCATCCATCTCCATTGTTTACCTGAGGTGCCTTTTAGTTCTGCCTATAAAATATGGAGAACAAAAAAGTTGAGGTTCCAAAATTAGGGAAAGATCAAGATCCACTTCCACCTCGTGCTGAAGCTGCTGCCACTAGTCATGGCCGAGACGATGAAATGCCAGCAACGTCGTCTGCCAAGGCCGATGCCCAATGTCATAGTACAGAGCATGTCAAATCCAAAACACCAAATATCAGAAAAAAAAGGACTCCAAAACCTAAAATAAAATTGTCGGAGGAGAAGCGTAAACTTGCCAATATGCCATTTACCACACGGAGTGGCAAGGAACGGCTGAGGCCCTGGCCTATGTTCATGGCTAGTGGTTCAGCTTCACATGAGGATGGAAGCACTCAGCCTCTCGCTAGAAAACTGAAAAGACTCAAGCTGGCAAAAGCACCGCAAAGAACTGTGCGTTCTTTGAAATCCCAAATCCACAAGGAGAGTCCAATTGTGTCGTTTGCGATGCCTGACCTTCCCAACACTGGACGTGAAGAGCATGCGCCTTCCACCATTTGCACGCCCCCTGCAAGTGCTGGAAGGAGCACCCGCAGTCCAGTTCCTGATAGTCAGATTGAAGATGTCAGTGTTGAAGTACACCAGGATGAGGAGGATATGGGTGTTGCTGGCGCTGGGGAGGAAATTGACCAGGAGGATTCTGATGGTGAGGTGGTTTGTTTAAGTCAGGCACACGGGGAGACACCTGTTGTCCGTGGGAGGAATATGGCCGTTGACATGCCAGGTGAAAATACCAAAAAAATCAGCTCTTCGGTGTGGAGGTATTTCACCAGAAATGCGGACAACAGGTGTCAAGCCGTGTGTTCCCTTTGTCAAGCTGTAATAAGTAGGGGTAAGGACGTTAACCACCTCGGAACATCCTCCCTTATACGTCACCTGCAGCGCATTCATAATAAGTCAGTGACAAGTTCAAAAACTTTGGGTGACAGCGGAAGCAGTCCACTGACCAGTAAATCCCTTCCTCTTGTAACCAAGCTCACGCAAACCACCCCACCAACTCCCTCAGTGTCAATTTCCTCCTTCCCCAGGAATGCCAATAGTCCTGCAGGCCATGTCACTGGCAAGTCTGACGAGTCCTCTCCTGCCTGGGATTCCTCCGATGCATCCTTGCGTGTAACGCCTACTGCTGCTGGCGCTGCTGTTGTTGCCGCTGGGAGTCGATGGTCATCCCAGAGGGGAAGTCGTAAGCCCACTTGTACTACTTCCAGTAAGCAATTGACTGTTCAACAGTCCTTTGCGAGGAAGATGAAATATCACAGCAGTCATCCTACTGCAAAGCGGATAACTGAGGCCTTGGCATCCTGGGTGGTGAGAAACGTGGTTCCGGTATCCATCATTACTGCAGAGCCAACTAGAGACTTGTTGGAGGTACTGTGTCCCCGGTACCAAATACCATCTAGGTTCCATTTCTCTAGGCAGGCGATACCGAAAATGTACACAGACCTCAGAAAAAGAGTCACCAGTGTCCTAAAAAATGCAGCTGTACCCAATGTCCACTTAACCATGGACATGTGGACAAGTGGAGCAGGGCAGGGTCAGGACTATATGACTGTGACAGCCCACTGGGTAGATGTATGGACTCCCGCCGCAAGAACAGCAGCGGCGGCACCAGTAGCAGCATCTCGCAAACGCCAACTCTTTCCTAGGCAGGCTACGCTTTGTATCACCGCTTTCCAGAATACGCACACAGCTGAAAACCTCTTACGGCAACTGAGGAAGATCATCGCGGAATGGCTTACCCCAATTGGACTCTCCTGTGGATTTGTGGCATCGGACAACGCCAGCAATATTGTGTGTGCATTAAATCTGGGCCAATTCCAGCACGTCCCATGTTTTGCACATACCTTGAATTTGGTGGTGCAGAATTTTTTAAAAAACGACAGGGGCGTGCAAGAGATGCTGTCGGTGGCCAGAAGAATTGCGGGACACTTTCGGCGTACAGGCACCACGTACAGAAAACTGGAGCACCACCAAAAACTACTGAACCTGCCCTGCCATCATCTGAAGCAAGAAGTGGTAACGAGGTGGAATTCAACCCTCTATATGCTTCAGAGGTTGGAGGAGCAGCAAAAGGCCATTCAAGCCTATACAATTGAGCACGATATAGTAGGTGGAATGCACCTGTCTCAAGTGCAGTGGAGAATGATTTCAACGTTGTGCAAGGTTCTGATGCCCTTTGAACTTGCCACACGTGAAGTCAGTTCAGACACTGCCAGCCTGAGTCAGGTCATTCCCCTCATCAGGCTTTTGCAGAAGAAGCTGGAGGCATTGAAGAAGGAGCTAACACGGAGCGATTCCGCTAGGCATGTGGGACTTGTGGATGCAGCCCTTAATTCGCTTAACAAGGATTCACGGGTGGTCAATCTGTTGAAATCAGAGCACTACATTTTGGCCACCGTGCTCGATCCTAGATTTAAAGCCTACCTTGGATCTCTCTTTCCGGCAGACACAGGTCTGCTGGGGTTGAAAGACCTGCTGGTGACAAAATTGTCAAGTCAAGCGGAACGCGACCTGTCAACATCTCCTCCTTCACATTCTCCCGCAACTGGGGGTGCGAGGAAAAGGCTCTGAATTCCGAGCCCACCCGCTGGCGGTGATGCAGGGCAGTCTGGAGCGACTGCTGATGCTGACATCTGGTCCGGACTGAAGGACCTGACAACGATTACGGACATGTCGTCTACTGTCACTGCATATGATTCTCTCAACATTGATAGAATGGTGGAGGATTATATGAGTGACCGCATCCAAGTAGGCACGTCACACAGTCCGTACTTATACTGGCAGGAAAAAGAGGCAATTTGGAGGCCCTTGCACAAACTGGCTTTATTCTACCTAAGTTGCCCTCCCACAAGTGTGTACTCCGAAAGAGTGTTTAGTGCCGCCGCTCACCTTGTCAGCAATCGGCGTACGAGGTTACATCCAGAAAATGTGGAGAAGATGATGTTCATTAAAATGAATTATAATCAATTCCTCCGCGGAGACATTGACCAGCAGCAATTGCCTCCACAAAGTACACAGGGAGCTGAGATGGTGGATTCCAGTGGGGACGAATTGATAATCTGTGAGGAGGGGGATGTACACGGTGATATATCGGAGGGTGAAGATGAGGTGGACATCTTGCCTCTGTAGAGCCAGTTTGTGCAAGGAGAGATTAATTGCTTCTTTTTTGGGGGGGGTCCAAACCAACCCGTCATATCAGTCACAGTCGTGTGGCAGACCCTGTCACTGAAATGATGGGTTGGTTAAAGTGTGCATGTCCTGTTTTGTTTATACAACATAAGGGTGGGTGGGAGGGCCCAAGGATAATTCCATCTTGCACCTCTTTTTTCTTTTCTTTTTCTTTGCATCATGTGCTGATTGGGGAGGGTTTTTTGGAAGGGACATCCTGCGTGACACTGCAGTGCCACTCCTAGATGGGCCCGGTGTTTGTGTCGGCCACTAGGGTCGCTAATCTTACTCACACAGCTACCTCATTGCGCCTCTTTTTTTCTTTGCGTCATGTGCTGTTTGGGGAGGGTTTTTTGGAAGGGACATCCTGCGTGACACTGCAGTGCCACTCCTAGATGTGCCCGGTGTTTGTGTCGGCCACTAGGGTCGCTAATCTTACTCACACAGTCAGCTACCTCATTGCGCCTCTTTTTTTCTTTGCGTCATGTGCTGTTTGGGGAGGGTTTTTTGGAAGGGCCATCCTGCGTGACACTGCAGTGCCACTCCTAGATGGGCCCGGTGTTTGTGTCGGCCACTAGGGTCGCTTATCTTTCTCACACAGTCAGCTACCTCATTGCGCCTCTTTTTTTCTTTGCGTCATGTGCTGTTTGGGGAGGGTTTTTTGGAAGGGCCATCCTGCGTGACACTGCAGTGCCACTCCTAGATGGGCCCGGTGTTTGTGTCGGCCACTAGGGTCGCTAATCTTACTCACACAGCTACCTCATTGCGCCTCTTTTTTTCTTTGCGTCATGTGCTGTTTGGGGAGGGTTTTTTGGAAGGGACATCCTGCGTGACACTGCAGTGCCACTCCTAGATGGGCCCGGTGTTTGTGTCGGCCACTAGGGTCGCTTATCTTACTCACACAGCGACCTCGGTGCAAATTTTAGGACTAAAAATAATATTGTGAGGTGTGATGTGTTCAGAATAGGCTGAAAATGAGTGTAAATTATGTTTTTTGAGGTTAATAATACTTTGGGATCAAAATTACCCCCAAATTCTATGATTTAAGCTGTTTTTTAGGGTTTTTTGAAAAAAACACCCGAATCCAAAACACACCCGAATCCGACAAAAATAATTCGGTGAGGTTTTGCCAAAACGCGTTCGAACCCAAAACACGGCCGCGGAACCGAACCCAAAACCAAAACACAAAACCCGAAAAATTTCAGGCGCTCATCTCTAGTGTTAGCATGTGTATGTATAGATGTTAGGTGTGGGTACATCAGTGTATGTCCAGGTGTCAGCACATGTATGTATAGATTCACATGTGGGTAAGCCGGTGTACGTCCACGTGTCAGCATGTGTAGGTATAGATGCAGGTGTGGGTACGTTGGTGTACGTTTAGGGGTCAGCGTGTTTATGTATAGATGTTGGTGTGTGTATGTCAGTGTACGTACAGATATAGGTGTGTGTATGTATGTATGTATGTATGTATATGTGTAGAGGAAGGTGTGATACATACATATAACACATACATGATAGATAGATACATACATATATCACACACACGATAGATAGATAGATAGATAGATAGATAGATAGAACACATACATACAAGATAGATACATACATACATACATGATAGATACATATATATACACACACATACGATAGATAGATAGATAGATAGATAGATAGATATATCACAAACATATATGATTCATACATATATCACACACACATACATGATACATACATGAGAAAGACCTGGGATGGTGATGAGGCCAGGGCCCCCTGCTGATGTTGCGTTGAGGAAGGCAGTGTTCCAGGGCGGATGCCAGTCGGGGAGAGCGCCGCGCAGCCCGGGAAAAATACTGCTGAGGAGCTACATCTGGAAGAGCCCCTGGGAGGGAGAGTGCCACATGCCCCATCCTGCGTGGCAGACTCTGCAGGCCTGCACATGACAAGGGAGGTCTCTGGCCACACATACTCACCCTTCTGCTGAAGCCCCGCTGCTGTCCCCATCAGCGCTCTCCAGCGGTGAGCGGGGCCAGAATGAACCTCAACCTGTGAGAACTATCTTCATGATCAAGAGATCTCATATGCAAGATAAGTATGTGTTGGGATAGGGCTGGGGAGGGCGGCTGCTCGGGCACCCCCCCGTCAAGTTAAGGAGATTTAACTGAGGAAGCACAAGGGAACTCTCGTCTGGGGACAACAACTGCAGGGAGACCACATCTTTTCAGATGAACATGGGAGGGCGGAAGGCTGCCTAATACTGAAGCACCCTCAGACATTAAACCATATGCAACAACTATTGCAAGCATTCCTGGGGGAAGGTCTGCAGCAGACGGATTTGCATACGGTGATGTCATCCAAGCAGTGGGCCAAAGTTGGCTGGAACCCTCATCTGTATATGAAAAGAGAAAAGGGGCATGCAGGGCATGGCGGCCTTTTGCGGCGCTTGTATAACCCCAAGTTTGCATTAAACACCCCCACCCTCCTTCGGTGTGGGGCTCATGTTGGCCATGCCCAAGCCCCTGAAGCATTCAAGCTGATTTCTTGCAGCAGCTGGGCACTGTAACAGCTTCAGAGCTGCTCTACAAGACAAGTAAAAGGGTGTGGGCCCTGCAGCACCACCAGTAGTTTGCATACACACATATATAGGACAGCATCTCTTATATGCCCCAGGGTCAATAAAATAGTATCCTTGTCTAGACTATCCATCCCCTCAGATAAGGTATTTGTCCATGCCGCTAAAGCACTACACACCCAGGCCGACGCAATTGCCGGTCTGAGTAAGGTACCTGAATGTGTATAAATGGACTTCAGGGTAATCTCCTGTTTGTGGTCAGCACACTCTTTGAGGGCAGCCGTATCCTGGGACGGGAGGGCTACCTTCTTGGATAAGCGTGTTAATGCTTTGTCCACCCTAGGGGAGGATTCCCATCGTAACCTATCCGTTGATGGGAAAGGATACGCCATAAGAATCCTTTTTGAAATCTGCAGTCTTTTATCTGGAGATTCCCAAGCTTTTTCACATAACTCGTTCAGCTCGTGTGAGGGGGGAAAGGTTACCTCAGGCTTCTTTCCCTTGTACATATGTACCCTCTTGTCAGCGACAGGGGGTTCCTCTGTGATGTGCAAAACATCTTTTATTGCCATAATCATAAATCGAATGGATTTTGCCAATTTTGGCTGTAACTTTGCATCATCGTAATCGACACTGGAGTCAGAATCCGTGTCGGTATCTGTGTCAACAATCTGGGATAGTGGGCGCTTATGAGACCCTGACAGTCCCTGCAACATAGGATCAGGCATGGGTTGAAACCCTGACTGTCCCAAAGCTTCTGCCTTGTCTAATCTTTTGTGCAATGAGTTTACACTAGCATTTAAAACATTCCACATATCCATCCAATCAGCTGTCGGCGGAGACACCACATTCATTTGCTCCCGCTCCTCTCTAATATAGCCTTCTTCCTCAGACATGTCGACACACGTGTACCGACACACTACACACACAGGGAATGCTTTTTCTGAAGACAGTTTCCCCACAAGGCCCTTTGGAGAGACAGAGAGAGAGTATGCCAGCACACCCCCCAGCGCTATATAACCCAGGAATAAAACAGTAACTTAATGTTTGCCCAGTAGTGCTGCTGTATGTAATTTGCGAATTATGTGCCCCCCCCACCCCTCTTTTCAACCCTCTTGTCTAACGTGGTATAAGCAGGGTAGAGTCCGGGGAGCTTCCTCTCAGCGGTGCTGTGGAGAAAAAATGGCGCTGGTGAGTGCTGAGGGAGAAGCCCCGCCCCCTCGGAGGCGGGCTTCTGTCCCGCTTAAACTGTAAAATTGGTGGGGGCTTATACATATATAAAGTGCCCAGCTGTATATATGTTATATTTTTGCGAAAGAGGTTTATATTGCTGCCCAGGGCGCCCCCCCTGCGCCCTGCACCATTACAGTGACCGGAGTATGTGAGGTGTATGGGAGCAAAGGCGCACAGCTGCAGTGCTATGCGTTACCTCAGTGAAGATCATGAAGTCTTCTGCCGCCTCTGAAGTCTTCTTTTTTTCTCATACTCACCCGGCTTCTATCTTCCGGCTCTGCGAGGGGGACGGCGGCGCGGCTCTGGGACGGACGGCGAGGGTGAGATCCTGCGTACCAATCCCACTGGAGCTAATGGTGTCCAGTAGCCTAAGAAGCAGGACCTTGCAACTCAGAGAGTAGGGCTGCTTCTCTCCCCTCAGTCCCTCGATGAGGGAGTCTGTTGCCAGCAGTGCTCCCTGAAAATTAAAAACCTAACAAAATACTTTCTGTCAGAAAGCTCAGGAGAGCTCCTGAAAAGCACCCAGTCTCCACTGGGTACAGTATCAAACTGAGTTCTGGAGGAGGGGCATAGAGGGAGGAGCCAGTGCACACCCAGAACTAAAGTCTTTCTTAAAGTGCCCATGTTTCCTGCGGAGCCCGTCTATCCCCATGGTCCTTACGGAGTCCACAGCATCCTCTAGGACGTTAGAGAAAATAGGATTTTAATACCTACCGGTAAATCCTTTTCTCTTAGTCCGTAGAGGATGCTGGGCACCCGTCCCAGTGCGTACTGTGTCTGCAGTTATTAAATGGCCCTTAACTCCAGAACATTTATGTGGAGATGAAAACATCCAAGGAAGACTTGACCATCTTCCTTGGATGTTTTCCCCCTGTGTGACTGCTCTCCAGCCTCGGAGGGTGGCATCCGTGGTCCCTAGGATCCCGTCCTGGATCCCGAACCATCGCCCCTCTAGGTGGTGAGAACTGTGCAGCCACCAATGGAGTGAGATTCTGGTCTTGGAAGACAGGATTATCCTCCGGTGCATGTGTAGGTGGGATCCGGACCACTTGTCCAACAGGTCCCACTGGAACACTCTGGCATGGAACCTGCCAAACTGAATGGCCTCGTAGGCCGCAACCATCTTCCCCAGCAACTGAATGCATTGATGGATTAACACTCTTGCTGGTTTCAGAATTTGTTTGACCAGACTCTGGATCTCCAGAGCCTTTCCACTAGAAGAAAACCTCTTCTGTGTCCAGTATCACTCCCAAAAACAACAACCGCGTCATTGGGACCAACTGCGATTTTGGCAAGTTTAGGAGCCAACCATGTTGTTGAAGAACTGTCAGGGAGAGTAGATGTTTTGCACCAACTGGTCCCTGGATCTCGCCTTTATCAGGAGATCATCCAAGTACGGGATAATTGTGACTCCTTGCTTGCGAAGGAGAACCATCATTTCCGCCATCACCCTGGTGAAAATCCTCGGAGCCGTGGACAGACCAAACGGCAACGTCTGAAATTGGTAATGACAATCCTGAATTGCAAACCTCAGGTAGCTTGATGCAGTGGCTAAATGGGAACATATAAGTAGGCATCCTTTATGTCTACCAAAACCATGAAATCTCCTTTATCCCCCGGACTGGAGATCACTACCCTGAGAGATTCCATCTTGAAATTGAATTTCTTTAGGTAGAAATTAAGGGATTTCAGATTTAAGATTGGTCTGACTGAGCCGTCCGGCTTCGGGACCACGAAGAGGCTTGAATAAAAACCTTCTCCCTGCTGACTAAGGCTGATTTGAACAATCGGTGAGGGGGAACGTCTTGAAACCCCAGTTTGTACCCTTGGGACACTATTTGTAAAACACACGAGTCCAGGTCCGAATGAATCCAGAACTGACTGAAGAGTTTTAGACGTGCCCCCCACTGGTGCGGGCTCCTGCAAGAGAGCCCCAGCGTCATGCAGTGGATTTGGCAGAAGCAGAGGACGATCTCTGCTCCTGCGATCTTGAAGAGGCTACAGACCTCTTCCCTCTTTTCCTTCCTCTACCTGCAAAGAAAGGGGAATCTTAACTTCTTGCATATCTATTGGGCCGAAATGACTGCGTCAGATAATGATGCGTCTTCATCCGTTGAGAGGGAACATAGGGCAAGAAGGATGACTTACCTGCGGGAGCTGCCGAGATCAAATTAACTAGGCCGTCGCCAAACAAGGCTTCACCTTCATAGGGAAGAGACTCCCTTTCTTCTTGGAGTCAGCATCAGCATTCCCTTGGTGAATCCACAATGCCCTCCTATCCGAGACTGCCATGAAATTGGCCCGTGAGCACTTGTGCCCGGTGTAGGATTTTTAAATATGTGTAGTTTACTGTATGCAAGGGTTTAAAACCTTTTAGGAACTGAGCTCTAAGGTGTATTACATGTAGTTTAAAAAAAACAAAAAAGGTTTATTTTATGGCAGTAGTTTCCAAACTGGGGTTCTTGCACTGGTAGCATAGTTTGGTGGTCCAGGACCAATTAAAATTATTTATACTTTATTAAATTGGCAAAACCATTCCCTCACAACATAACTGAACCTGAGGATGACATGCTATAAACACAATTTACTTAATTTTATATTTTTTTCTGAATTTCTCAATAAAAAAAACTTTGGCCTAGGGGTGCCGTGAAACAAATTTTGATACTCTAGGGCAGGGGTGTCAAACCCATGGGCCGCATGCCGCCCCCAATGCATCCTTTTGTGGCCCACAGGCCGGGGTCCGGCAGGGGTCCTTTTGTGGCCCGATCACCTTGCTTAGAGCGAGGGCAGGAGAGTGCAGCCAGAGTCTTTGCTTTCTATGTGCGGCACCATCTTCCCGAAGAGATCACCGGGAAGATAGTGCCCCTTCCACTGGCTACAGCACAGGTATACTGGGGTGGGGTAGCAAACTGGGGGCCCCAATGGGCCCCTCCAGCAGTCCCTCTACCAAAACACGTCTTTTGGTGGTTTTGCGGTGTTGTTATAACTACATGGTGACGATACTGTAGCACAGAGATTTTCAACCATTTACAACTCACGTCACACAGAACAAGATTTAAATATTGACAAGGCACACTGAAATATAATGGTGATGCATGGTGCAGTATCGTGTCCTAGGATGTCATGTCGCAGCTTCTCCATAGGTAACGCCTGAACAGGCCCAGTGACAGGGGGGACAAAGGGGACACTTGTTCAGGGCTCCAAGTATTAAGAACAGAAATAATGGGGCCACAGTGCCAATATTGCTTTTTAAAGTGTATCCACCAACTGCTCAATTTAAGCAGGAAAACAATTAACAGGCCAACTAAACCCTCCCCCCTCCTTTTACCCCATCACTTTGTCCAGTCCCTGTGGTCCATACTGTATTGCCATTATTATGCATGTTGCTGTGCTGGCCCTTTTCTGAATGTCCCTGCCACCGCCACCGAAGAGCTGGATAGCCCAGTATGAAAACCACCTGCCGGCCTCACTGACGGTCCGAGTCAAAGGCTCCATTTTTTTTTAAAGATCCCTCTGCCAAGTTAAGGGGGGGTTGAGGGGGCCCCAGAGATATCAGTGTACTGGGCCCCGAGATTTCTGTTGCTGGCCCTGACCCTCAGGGCGTATCTACCCCTTGGCCAGGATGGCACTTGCCAGGGGCACCATCCAGCTGTGCCAACCGTGGCTAAGGGATAGAGTTCTGCAGTCTCGAAAGGGCGCTATGGCAATCAGCGTGGGACTGACCAATTAGACGGTGAGGGAAGGATACTGAAATTGTCCCAACCCTGTTACAGTTTGAAACGCCCCTCAACTGCTGTCCACTGCTTCACTCCTAGCTCTGCCCCTTTGAAATTATTAATCCCTACCCCCCGGTAGGCGGAGTTCTCCAGGCCCATACTCAGGAGTCACCACTGCTGTACATTATGTGCCGGTTGTAGAGGCAGAGCGGGGAACATCAGAGAACGCCACAAATTACACAGTGGGCAAGGAGATGGCTGGAGACAGCTGCACAGCCATGCCTTGCAAGTTCGAGAGAGCTGTTGAATTTCAGCACTTCAAGTCAGAGCCTGCCCCCTGCTGCCCAAGCAGTCCGTGACAGTTAGTGTCGAGGAGGGGGGGATTTGTGCATGTGTGCTATCAGTGTGTGTGTGGGGGGGGTGGGGGGGTGGAGGATGTGTGTGACTGTGAGGGAGCTGTCAGTGTCAGTGGGGAGAGGAGCAGGAGGGAGTTGTCAGTGTGTGGAAGTGATGAGAGTTGTCAGTACTGGGGAAATATGTGTGTGTGTGTGTGTGTACTAGATTTAGGAGTGTGTGTTTGTGAGAGGTTTGAGTTGGGGAATTAGAGTTCATACAGTAATTAAATGTTTTCATATTGAGAACTACATCTCCCAGCATATACAGTGTGCTGGGGATGCTAACAAGCTTTATTTAAAAGTTTAAAAAACATTGCTTTTATGACTGCAATGGTTAAAAAGGGAGAGCTATAAATCAATTTATCAGTGAATGATCGCAGTTTGAGCTGTTACATTTTACTGAACCACCTATCCCTCCACACTCACTACCTGTCCTCAGGATACATTTACCATCCCGGCAGACGGTATACCGGCGGACATTTGACCGATGTTGGAATCCTGACACCACTTGGGAGACTGGTGCCGGCACACAGACAGCCGACATCCCGAAGGCGAGTATTGGAGGGAGGGTTAGGACCGGGGGAGGGGGTGTTAGGGAAGGCACTAGGAGGGGGGGGGGTTAGTCCTAGCTGCCACCCCCTGAGGGTTAGCCCTATCCGCCACCCCCCCAGAGGGTTAGGATTAGGTATCATGTGACTGCTGGAATCCCAAGCGCCGGATGCCATACCCAACCCCCTTTACTTTTTCAGGCATTTCTATCTCTCCTCTCTCTATGGTGTTCCGATTGCCCACTTTCCCTTGTGCTTTTCTCTCTCTCTCCTTTGTTTAGAGCATCAGTTTCTGTAGTCCACTTTATCCTTATTTTTTCCAGTGTTTCACTATCTCTCTGATGTAATGAGGATGTATGGTCTAGAGGGATCAGTAATGCATTGTACTGTATAGAGGCGTCAGGGATGTAGCGTAGGGTATAGAGGCGTCAGGAATGTAGCGTAGGTTATAGAGGCATCAGGAATGTAGCGTAGGGAATAGAGGCATCAGGGATGTAGCGTAGGGTATAGAGGCGTCAGGGATGTAGCATAGGGAATAGAGGCGTCAGGGATTTAGTTTAGGGAATATAGGCATCAGGGATGTACTAGCAGGTATATAGGGGTCAGTGTACTGTATAGAGGGGTCAGTAATGCAGTGATGGTTATAGAAAGGTCAGTGATGTAGTGTAGGGTATAGAGGGGTCAGTTATGTAGTGTGGGGTAAAGAGGGGTCAGTAAAGATACTAAACTGAAGTACTTAGAACACTTCTTGAATTAAGACACAACCTGCAAGAAAAAGTATGCAATATGGGTGAAAAGGCAAATGTCAGAGGTCTGATACAAGTGACCAGCTCCACACCTTGCACCACATAGCGTTATGTTAAACTGGGATATGTTCTTTTTTGGTGTGTGTGTGTGTGTGTGTGTGTGTGTGTGTGGTGGGGGGGGGGGGGGGGTGCCAAAGGAAATTTTTGCCATTGGCTCCTTTGGTCTAGAACCAGCCCTGATCACAAAATATTTTTGTCTGAGCAGACTGGACACTGATCAGCGTTGGCTCATTCTCAGCCCCCCGCCCAGCCTCTGCTGCCAACAGACTGCTATTAGCTAGTTAACCTTCTACCTTCCCTATCTATGACACAGACTGCTGCTAATGCTACCAGAATGTTCCCAGTGGCTTCACACCAACAGTGAATCCCAGCCGATGATGTAGGGCAGCGTGTGGGGGAGGGGGTCAGTTGCTGTGGCTCCAACATGGTAACCGCCAATGGACTGCAATGCTTTATCAAATGGGGGGGCGCCAGTCCCTTACTTTGCCAGGGGCGCTTGGACCCCTAGCTACACCTCTGTTGACCCTAACCGATACCCCTAAACTAACCATAACTCCTGCAGTAAAAATCCATGTTTCTATGTATATAGGGGGTCATTCCGAGTTGATCGCTTGCTGCCGTTGTTCGCTGCGTAGCAATCAGTTGAAAAAAAATGGCTAATCTGTGCATGCGCATGCTCCATAATGTGCATGCGCATCGTACGGGTACAAAGTCCATTGTGGTTTTGCACTAGTTCTAGCGATTATTCCAATCACAGAACAGGCCACAAGGAGATTGACAGAAAGAGGGCGTTTCTGGGTGTCAACTGACCGTTTTCAGGGAGTGCTTGGAAAAATGCAGGCGTGGCCGAAGAAATGCAGACGTGGCTGGGCATTCGCTGGATGGGTGTGTGACATCAAAAGCCGTCCCTCGGTTGTTAGAATCAACGCACACGAAGTGTAACTACAGTGCTGGTCTTATTTTGAAACGATTTTGCAGGCGCTCTGCTGCTCAAGTGTTCGCACTTCTCCAAAGTGAATATACACTCTCCAGTGGGCAGCGACAATGCGTTTGCATGGCTGCTAAAAACTGCTAGCGAGCAATCAACTCAGAATGACCCCCATAGTGTATTGCAAGAAAATATCTGTAAATCCAATGGTACCGTAAGTGCGGTATATACTCGCACTTCTTTGCGGGGTGAGAACATCTCCCCTAAGTGAAGTCAGCCCTATGAATAGAGTTTGTGTGATCCCTGTGCAGCAGTCACAGAAAGGGTTCATCTCTGCAGTTTGTCACTCAAATTACATTGCTGCATTTTTTCTAGAAGTGGATCTGAGAGCTGTTACCCGCAGACCAGCTACAATAATTATCCTGGGTACTCACTAGACCAGTGGTTCTCAAACTGCACCCTGGGGTGCCTCAGGACACTTGCAGGGGTGCCTTGGATTGGTGGTCCAGGACCAATTCAAAATATTTATAGTTAGTGTTATAGGCAAAACCAGTGCTGTTGGCTGGCAATCATAACATATGTGCACAAGCAGAAGCAAATCCTGTCCCCTACCAAAGGGCCAGTGCTAGGGTGTTTGGCGCCTCCCTGCAAACTATTAATTTGGGCCCTCTCTCCAATACTTAATAAAGGGACAGTGCGCTCCTTAAAAAAAGAAGGTGTGGTATCACAAGGAAGGGGCATGGCCACACAATAGCACCCCAAATCAAAATACGCCACACAGTAGCACTATCTTATTGTCATTACACCGCATGTAATAATAATAATAATAATAATAATACCCACAGTCGCAGTGCCCTTTATACACATAACCACCATATCAGTGCAGCTTACACACATAATGCCAACAGTAGCAGTGCCCCTTCTACACATGCCCACGGTGGCAATCCTTTACATGGCAAATATCAACCTGGTTTTGCCATGTAAAGGATTGCCACTTTAAAAAACAAACAATAAAAAAAAAAAAACAACAGGAAAAAACACAAAATCTCTCACTTTCTGATTCTCACACCCTATTACATTCCTCCCTATATATTTAAATGTTTCTATTACTGTATGTTCCCTCTTCCCTTCTCCAAACTATACACATAATCTTTTAGTATTTCCAGGTAAGTTTTGTGATGTAGGCCATGCACAATTTTAGTTGCCCTAATGTATTTACAGCCTTCTGGAGATATGGCTTCTGGAACTGAACACAGGATTCTAAATGTGGCTGTACCAAGGACCTATACAGTGGCATTACAGGTTGAGTATCCCTTATCCAAAATGCTTGGGACCAGAGGAATTTTGGATATCGGATTTTTCTGTATTTTGGAATAATTGCATACCATAACGAGATATTATGGTGATGGGACCTAAATCTAAGCACAGAATGCATTTATGTTTCATATACACCTTATACACACAGCCTGAAGGTCATTTTAGCCAATATTTTTTATAACTTTGTGCATTAAACAAAGTGTGTGTACATTCACAGAATTCATTCATGTGTCATATACACCTTATACACACAGTCTGAAGTTCATTTAATACAATATTTTTAATAACTTTGAGTATTAAACAAAGTTTGTGTACACTGAGCCATCAAAAAACAAAGGTTTCACTATCTCAGTCTCACTCAAAAAAGTCCGTATTTCGGAATATTCCGTATTTCGGAATATTTGCATATGGGATACTCAACCTGTATTACTTTTTTCTGCTACTGGTTCTTTAACCTATGCAAACAAGCATCTGACTTGCCTTTCCTATTGCTTTGTTACATTGCTCACCTGAAATAGTAATACTTAGATAGCTTTCCTCTTGCCATTATAATGCCCTTAATATTATAGTTAGCCTTTGCATTTTTGAGACGTGTATGATTTTGCATTTTTTGGCATTAAATGTTGCCATGTTCTTGACCATTCCTCTAGTCCAGGGGCAGAACTGCCAGAGACAACGGAGTCAGTTGCCGCCGGGCTCCAGCCCTGAAGGGGCTCCAGCCCTAAAGGGGCTTCCTCCATTGCCCCCCGGCTGTTACGTGCCCTTCCTACTAAATAGACAAAGGCGCTACCAGCAGGGTCTCGCAGTTTGTACATTCCATGCCATAACACCCTTCTTTCCACCTTTTTCAAGACCCAGCCCAGCAGCCTCGCCGCTGCCACCACCGCTAGCTGCAGCACTGCCAGCGGTGGGGTGCCCCTGCTTCTTCTCACACCACAGATAGCTGGGCAGCACTGCAACTGCCTGCCTGATTGCTCCGCCCCCTTCCGGCTCCCAAGCACCTCTGCTGCCCAGTGATCCAGGAGCCTGCTGCTAGGAAGAAGTGGCCGAGCTTCAGCAAGCGAGTCTGGACACTGGCGGAGGAAGCCATGATAACCAGATAATGGGGAGTGGAGAGCCAGTTCCAAGGTAATACTTTATACAGCTGGTTGAGATCCTGGTCGTGGATATGGATTCCAAGAAAACCCTGGAGGTGCTTCCTTTCAAGGGAGACACTCTCTTTGGAGAAGACCTCAATAAGATTGTAGCTGATCTGGCTACTGCTAAAACAGCTTGCCTACCTCGTATGACTCCTACCACGCAGAAGGCTAAAAGTACTTTCCCTTGGCCCTTTCATCCCTCAGGTAAAGCGTACCCAAGGTCAGGCATACCCAAAGCAAGCTCATGCTTCCAGACCTGCCAAGCCCAGACTGAAGCAAGCCTGGGCTGCCCATCAGCCTGCTTCCAAAACGGACAAGCCTGCCGCATGACGGTGCAGGCCTCCCTCTGGGGGATCCCAGGGTGGGGGGCCCGACTTCTAGGTTTGGCATAGAAAGGTATAATTCTAAGCTAGAGAATTCTGTTTGGAGCTCACCTTGTACTTTGTGAAGAAATAATCAGCATTGTGGCTGAGCAGATACATGTAGTGTGTGGCTGCAAACTGCATGGATCTGCTGCGTTGTAATGCTGATACTTTTTTTTTGCAAAGTACCAATAGCTTCATATAATGTTCACGATTTTTATGCAGGATCAAATAGCTCAATAGGTAGGGTGTTTGATTAGAATTCAACAGGTTATAGGTTTGAATCCTGGGTATGGTAGTTTGAGATGTGTTATTTAATAAAGTATGTTGTTCTGACTGCTGGGATATCATACTAAATAAATGGAGTTGATCAATTTTTTTTTTAAATTTTTTTTTAAACTAGGGACAATTTCCAGATACTTTTCTTTATAACTGAGATTGCCCCCTGGAACTTCACATCAGTTGACAACTATGCATGAGTGGGCAGTGCTTGCTCTGGATCTGCCCACCCATTTATGTGCCGTCATAAAAGAAAGCACAACTGACAGTTATCCTGGGCGTACACTACACAATTACCTGTCAGGCTATCTATCCAGTCTGGATGGATGGAATGAAAATCTGGTAATGTATAGTAGCAAATGTCAATTAACCATTTGCTCCCAAACACTAGAAAAGTGGTCAAAAATGGTCATTACACAAATTGGTTAAACCCAAAATTTAACCAATTTGTTTAGGGGACCATGTTTGTCCATTTTCTAGTGTTTGAGAGTAAATCGTTGATGGTCATTTGCTCATATAGATAACCGGATTTCTATTCCAACCAGCCAGTGTTGGAGATATGGTCTGCCAGATTACATAATGCATACCAGAGCCATAACTAGACTTTTTGGTGCCCTGTGACAGAGAATTATATGCCCCCCCCCTCCCCTCCCCATTTTTGCAATATGGACAAAAGGCGCATGCCTTGTGGGGAAGGGGCATAACAAGATTGGTCTCAGAGAAAGCACATGAGATATGAAGATATATCTAGTATACTTGACACTCAATGGTTTGTGGTATTGCCGGGGTGCCCTCCTTAAATGCATATACAGTCACACATGGCGTGTTTGTGCAAATGGCATATCAGCAGTCAGCACTAACTGGTGACATGCCATTTGTACAAGTAAGCCATGTGTGACTAATATATAAACATACTTTATTAAATAACACCTCAAACTATCATACCCAGGATTCAAATCTATAACCTGTTGAATTCTAATCAAACACCCTACCCATTGAGCTACTTGATCCTGCATCTATTCTAACCTCCAAAAACAGATTCAGTTGCATTTTCCAGCGTGTTTTGTTTGCGCCTTTGCAAATGTCTTACATCGACAAACTTATTTAGTACTATTTTGCAAATAGGGTTACATTGTCGCAACATTGTGTGAAAACAAGGTGATATCTAATTAGCACACAGGTAAGGAATTAAGAAAATCTTTATTTAAGGGTGAAGATGTTTCTCACAAAATCGTTGCCCCAATGCATCATTGAAATTCAAGCTGGAAAGATGATTTTAATATATCACTTGTACATTTTGTATTGCTCTTCTGGTGACAATGTAGTTTGTTTTTGTCAATTACCATTTTAATAATAGGGTAAAGAAAATTAAGTGGATTTTTGAAAGAAAACAATACTGTCAATATACTATTATAACAAATTAAAATGGTAAAAGTTATTGTACTTTAAGTAAAAATAAAAGAGCAAAAATATCAATCCCAGTTTTGGATTACTTTAATTAACAAAAAAAATGCATATAGCAAAGGATAGTTTCAATCTGCCGATCTCTGGGTTATGGGCCCAGCATGCTTCCATTGCAGTACTCTGCTGCACATGTAAGTGCAAGAGATCCTGAAGCACTCACTCATCATGGGAAAGTACCAATGTGTTTCTTCATTGGTTGATGGAAGAAACATCTTACAAAAACTCTCCAGATTATTGACTTTTTAAAGTTTTTCTAGGAAACGTTCTTGATGAATGCTTATTAGCCTTTGTCAGTATGTACTTCTTGCAAAGTGTCTCTGTGGTGCAATTGGTTAGTGTGTAAGGTTATTAACCAAAAGGTTGGTGGTTCAATCCCACCCAGGAACGTAATTGACCTTGTGATCAGATTTTGGTGATATTTAAGTAGACAAGTCAAAATTTCAAACCCCCTCTTATTGTGTAGGGTACCTGGCCTTCTCTGATGTAATCAGAGTTAGATTTGATTCAGTGATTTTATAAAAAACAGCTAGGAAGCACAATTTAGCAGTGGGTTGCAGAGAAAAAAAATATGCTGGCAAAAAAATCAAATTGCGTGATTAAACAGCTCTTCATTTTCTGGCTTTATTTTTATGCTAACAAATTTGTTCTCTGAAAAGTGTCCACAAAGCCAAGTCTCTGATTAACACCTTTGTAGGGATGGTTTTTCACCTATTACTAAATTAAACTTGCTTCATTGGAAAGGCAGCAAGATGCATCCTCATTTCAATGTCTACTGAAATAATACAGGTTGACACCAGGAAACATTAACGCCACTGCATCCTTGCTGCTTTCTCATGTGGAAGTCTGTTTAATGTGAAAACAAGGTGATATCTAATTAGCACACAGGTAAGGAATTAAGAAAATCTTTATTTAAGGGTTAAGATGTTTCTCACAAAATCGTTGCCCCAATGCATCATTGAAATTCAAGCTGGAAAGATGATTTTAATATATCACTTGTACATTTTGTATTGCTCTTCTGGTGACAATGTAGTTAGTTTTTGTCAATTACCATTTTAATAATAAGGTAAAGAAAATTAAGTGGATTTTTGAAAGAAAACAATACTGTCAATATACTATTAAAACAAATTAAAATGGTAAAAGTTATTGTACTTTAAGTAAAAATAAAAGAGCCAAAATATCAATCCCAGTTTTGGATTACTTTAATTAACAAAAAAAAAAAGCATACAGCAGAGGATAGTTTCAATCTGCCTACCTCTGGGTTATGAGCCCAGCATGCTTCCATTGCTGTACTCTGCTGCACATGTAAGTGCAAGAGATCCTGAAGCACTCACTCATCATGGGAAAGTACCAATGTGTTTCTTCGTTGGTTGATGGAAGAAACATCTTACAAAAACTCTCCAGATTATTGACTTTTTAAAGTTTTTCTAGGAAACGTTTTAGATGAATGCTTATTAGCCCTTGTCAGTATATACTTTCGCAATGTGTCTCTGTGGCGCAATCAGTTAGTGTGTACGGCTATTAACCAAAAGGTTGGTGGTTCAATCCCACCCAGGTACGTAATTGACATTGTTATCAGATTTTGGTGATCTTTAAGTAGACAAGTCAAAATTTCAAACCCCCTGTTATGGTGTAGGGTACCTGGCCTTCTCTGGTGTAGTTAGATTTGATTCAGTGATTTTATAAAAACAGATAGGAAGCACAATTTAGCAGTGGGTTGCAGAGAAAAAGAAATATGCTGGCAAAAAAATCCATTTGAGTGATTAAACAGCTCTTCATTTTCTGGCTTTATTTTTATGCTAACACATTTGTTCTCTGAAAAGTGTCCACAAAGCCAAGTCTCTGATTAACACCTTTGTAGGGATGGTTTTTCACCTATAACTAAATTAAACTTGCTTCATTGGAAAGGCAGCAAGATGCATCCTCATTTCAATGTCTACTGAAATAATACAGGTTGACACCAGGAAACATTAACGCCACTGCATCCTTGCTGCTTTCTCATGTGGAAGTCTGTTTAATGTGAAAACAGGGTGATATCTAATTAGCACACAGGTAAGGAATTAAGAAAATCTTTATTTAAGGGTGAAGATGTTTCTCACAAAATCGTTGCCCCAATGCATCATTGAAATTCAAGCTGGAAAGATGATTTTAATATATCACTTGTACATTTTGTATTGCTCTTCTGGTGACAATGTAGTTTGTTTTTGTCAATTACCATTTTAATAATAGGGTAAAGAAAATGAAGTGGATTTTTGAAAGAAAACAATACTGTCAATATACTATTAAAACAAAATAAATGGTAAAAGTTATTGTACTTTAAGTAAAAATAAAAGAGCCAAAATATCAATCCCAGTTTTGGATTACTTTAATTAACAAAAAAAAATGCATATAGCAGAGGATAGTTTCAATCTGCCTACCTCTGGGTTATGGGCCCAGCATGCTTCCATTGCAGTACTCTGCTGCACATGTAAGTGCAAGAGATCCTGAAGCACTCACTCATCATGGGAAAGTACCAATGTGTTTCTTCGTTGGTTGATGGAAGAAACATCTTACAAAAACTCTCCAGATTATTGACTTTTTAAAGTTTTTCTAGGAAACGTTTTAGATGAATGATTATTAGCCTTTGTCAGTATGAACTTTTGCAAAGTGTCTCTGTGGCGCAATCAGTTAGTATGTATGGCTATTAACCAAAAGGTTGGTGGTTCAATCCCACCCAGGGACCTAACTGACCTTGTTATCAGATTTTGGTGATCTTTAAGTAGACAAGTCAAATTTCATACCCCCTGTTATGGTGTAGGGTACCTGGCCTTCTCTGATGTAATCAGAGTTAGATTTGATTCAGTGATTTTATAAAAACATCTAGGAAGCACAATTTAGCAGTGGGTTGCAGAGAAAAAGAAATATGCTGGCAAAAAAATCAAATTGCGTGATTAAACAGCTCTTCATTTTCTGGCTTTATTTTTATGCTAACAAATTTGTTCTCTGAAAAGTGTCCACAAAGCCAAGTCTCTGATTAACACCTTTGTAGGGATGGTTTTTCACCTATTACTAAATTAAACTTGCTTCATTGGAAAGGCAGCAAGATGCATCCTCATTTCAATGTCTACTGAAATAATACAGGTTGACACCAGGAAACATTAACGCCACTGCATCCTTGCTGCTTTCTCATGTGGAAGTCTGTTTAATGTGAAAACAAGGTGATATCTAATTAGCACACAGGTAAGGAATTAAGAAAATCTTTATTTAAGGGTGAAGATGTTTCTCACAAAATCGTTGCCCCAATGCACCATTGAAATTCAAGCTGGAAAGATGATTTTAATATATCACTTGTACATTTTGTATTGCTCTTCTGGTGACAATGTAGTTAGTTTTTGTCAATTACCATTTTAATAATAAGGTAAAGAAAATTAAGTGGATTTTTGAAAGAAAACAATACTGTCAATATACTATTAAAACAAATTAAAATGGTAAAAGTTATTGTACTTTAAGTAAAAATAAAAGAGCCAAAATATCAATCCCAGTTTTGGATTACTTTAATTAACAAAAAAAAAAGCATACAGCAGAGGATAGTTTCAATCTGCCTACCTCTGGGTTATGAGCCCAGCATGCTTCCATTGCTGTACTCTGCTGCACATGTAAGTGCAAGAGATCCTGAAGCACTCACTCATCATGGGAAAGTACCAATGTGTTTCTTCGTTGGTTGATGGAAGAAACATCTTACAAAAACTCTCCAGATTATTGACTTTTTAAAGTTTTTCTAGGAAACGTTTTAGATGAATGCTTATTAGCCCTTGTCAGTATATACTTACGCAATGTGTCTCTGTGGCGCAATCAGTTAGTGTGTACGGCTATTAACCAAAAGGTTGGTGGTTCAATCCCACTCAGGTACGTAATTGACATTGTTATCAGATTTTGGTGATCTTTAAGTAGACAAGTCAAAATTTCAAACCCCCTGTTATGGTGTAGGGTACCTGGCCTTCTCTGATGTAATCAGAGTTAGATTTGATTCAGTGATTTTATAAAAACAGATAGGAAGCACAATTTAGCAGTGGGTTGCAGAGAAAAAGAAATATGCTGGCAAAAAAATCCATTTGAGTGATTAAACAGCTCTTCATTTTCTGGCTTTATTTTTATGCTAACAAATTTGTTCTCTGAAAAGTGTCCACAAAGCCAAGTCTCTGATTAACACCTTTGTAGGGATGGTTTTTCACCTATTACTAAATTAAACTTGCTTCATTGGAAAGGCAGCAAGATGCATCCTCATTTCAATGTCTACTGAAATAATACAGGTTGACACCAGGAAACATTAACGCCACTGCATCCTTGCTGCTTTCTCATGTGGAAGTCTGTTTAATGTGAAAACAAGGTGATATCTAATTAGCACACAGGTAAGGAATTAAGAAAATCTTTATTTAAGGGTGAAGATGTTTCTCACAAAATCGTTGCCCCAATGCATCATTGAAATTCAAGCTGGAAAGATGATTTTAATATATCACTTGTACATTTTGTATTGCTCTTCTGGTGACAATGTAGTTTGTTTTTGTCAATTACCATTTTAATAATAGGGTAAAGAAAATGAAGTGGATTTTTGAAAGAAAACAATACTGTCAATATACTATTAAAACAAAATAAATGGTAAAAGTTATTGTACTTTAAGTAAAAATAAAAGAGCCAAAATATCAATCCCAGTTTTGGATTACTTTAATTAACAAAAAAAAATGCATATAGCAGAGGATAGTTTCAATCTGCCTACCTCTGGGTTATGGGCCCAGCATGCTTCCATTGCAGTACTCTGCTGCACATGTAAGTGCAAGAGATCCTGAAGCACTCACTCATCATGGGAAAGTACCAATGTGTTTCTTCGTTGGTTGATGGAAGAAACATCTTACAAAAACTCTCCAGATTATTGACTTTTTAAAGTTTTTCTAGGAAACGTTTTAGATGAATGCTTATTAGCATTTGTCAGTATGTACTTTTGCAAAGTGTCTCTGTGGCGCAATCAGTTAGTGTGTAAGGCTATTAACCAAAAGGTTGGTGGTTCAATCCCACCCAGGGACGTAATTGACCTTGTTATCAGATTTTGGTGATCTTTAAGTAGACAAGTCAAATTTCATACCCCCTGTTATGGTGTAGGGTACCTGGCCTTCTCTGATGTAATCAGAGTTAGATTTGATTCAGTAATTTTATAAAAACATCTAGGAAGCACAATTTAGCAGTAAGTTGCAGAGAAAAAGAAATATGCTGGCAAAAAAATCAAATTGCGTGATTAAACAGCTCTTCATTTTCTGGCTTTATTTTTATGCTAACAAATTTGTTCTCTGAAAAGTGTCCACAAAGCCAAGTCTCTGATTAACACCTTTGTAGGGATGGTTTTTCACCTATTACTAAATTAAACTTGCTTCATTGGAAAGGCAGCAAGATGCATCCTCATTTCAATGTCTACTGAAATAATACAGGTTGACACCAGGAAACATTAACGCCACTGCATCCTTGCTGCTTTCTCATGTGGAAGTCTGTTTAATGTGAAAACAAGGTGATATCTAATTAGCACACAGGTAAGAAATTACGAAAATCTTTATTTAAGGGTGAAGATGTTTCTCACAAAATCGTTGCCCCAATGCATCATTGAAATTCAAGCTGGAAAGATGATTTTAATATATCACTTGTACATTTGTATTGCTCTTCTGGTGACAATGTAGTTTGTTTTTGTCAATTACCATTTTAATAATAGGGTAAAGAAAATTAAGTGGATTTTTGAAAGAAAACAATACTGTCAATATACTATTAAAACAAATTAAAATGGTAAAAGTTATTGTACTTTAAGTAAAAATAAAAGAGCCAAAATATCAATCCCAGTTTTGGATTACTTTAATTAACAAAAAAAAAAAAGCATACAGCAGAGGATAGTTTCAATCTGCCTACCTCTGGGTTATGAGCCCAGCATGCTTCCATTGCTGTACTCTGCTGCACATGTAAGTGCAAGAGATCCTGAAGCACTCACTCATCATGGGAAAGTACCAATGTGTTTCTTCGTTGGTTGATGGAAGAAACATCTTACAAAAACTCTCCAGATTATTGACTTTTTAAAGTTTTTCTAGGAAACGTTTTAGATGAATGCTTATTAGCCCTTGTCAGTATATACTTTCACAATGTGTCTCTGTGGCGCAATCAGTTAGTGTGTACGGCTATTAACCAAAAGGTTGGTGGTTCAATCCCACCCAGGTACGTAATTGACCTTGTTATCAGATTTTGGTGATCTTTAAGTAGACAAGTCAAAATTTCAAACCCCCTGTTATGGTGTAGGGTACCTGGCCTTCTCTGATGTAATCAGAGTTAGATTTGAATCACTGATTTTATAAAAACAGCTAGGAAGCACAATTTAGCAGTGGGTTGCAGAGAAAAAGAAATATGCTGGCAAAAAAATCCATTTGAGTGATTAAACAGCTCTTCATTTTCTGGCTTTATTTTTATGCTAACAAATTTGTTCTCTGAAAAGTGTCCACAAAGCCAAGTCTCTGATTAACACCTTTGTAGGGATGGTTTTTCACCTATTACTAAATTAAACTTGCTTCATTGGAAAGGCAGCAAGATGCATGCTCATTTCAATGTCTACTGAAATAATACAGGTTGACACCAGGAAACATTAACGCCACTGCATCCTTGCTGCTTTCTCATGTGGAAGTCTGTTTAATGTGAAAACAAGGTGATATCTAATTAGCACACAGGTAAGGAATTAAGAAAATCTTTATTTAAGGGTGAAGATGTTTCTCACAAAATCGTTGCCCCAATGCATCATTGAAATTCAAGCTGGAAAGATGATTTTAATATATCACTTGTACATTTTGTATTGCTCTTCTGGTGACAATGTAGTTAGTTTTTGTCAATTACCATTTTAATAATAGGGTAAAGAAAATTAAGTGGATTTTTGAAAGAAAACAATACTGTCAATATACTATTAAAACAAATTAAAATGGTAAAAGTTATTGTACTTTAAGTAAAAATAAAAGAGCCAAAATATCAATCCCAGTTTTGGATTACTTTAATTAACAAAAAAAACAAAGCATACAGCAGAGGATAGTTTCAATCTGCCTACCTCTGGGTTATGAGCCCAGCATGCTTCCATTGCTGTACTCTGCTGCACATGTAAGTGCAAGAGATCCTGAAGCACTCACTCATCATGGGAAAGTACCAATGTGTTTCTTCGTTGGTTGATGGAAGAAACATCTTACAAAAACTCTCCAGATTATTTACTTTTTAAAGTTTTTCTAGGAAACGTTTTAGATGAATGCTTATTAGCCTTGTCAGTATATACTTTCACAATGTGTCTCTGTGGCGCAATCAGTTAGTGTGTACGGCTATTAACCAAAAGGTTGGTGGTTCAATCCCACCCAGGTACGTAATTGACCTTGTTATCAGATTTTGGTGATCTTTAAGTAGACAAGTCAAAATTTCAAACCCCCTGTTATGGTGTAGGGTACCTGGCCTTCTCTGATGTAATCAGAGTTAGATTTGAATCACTGATTTTATAAAAACAGCTAGGAAGCACAATTTAGCAGTGGGTTGCAGAGAAAAAGAAATATGCTGGCAAAAAAATCAATTTGAGTGATTAAACAGCTCTTCATTTTCTGGCTTTATTTTTATGCTAACAAATTTGTTCTCTGAAAAGTGTCCACAAAGCCAAGTCTCTGATTAACACCTTTGTAGGGATGGTTTTTCACCTATTACTAAATTAAACTTGCTTCATTGGAAAGGCAGCAAGATGCATCCTCATTTCAATGTCTACTGAAATAATACAGGTTGACACCAGGAAACATTAACGCCACTGCATCCTTGCTGCTTTCTCATGTGGAAGTCTGTTTAATGTGAAAACAAGGTGATATCTAATTAGCACACAGGTAAGGAATTAAGAAAATCTTTATTTAAGGGTGAAGATGTTTCTCACAAAATCGTTGCCCCAATGCATCATTGAAATTCAAGCTGGAAAGATGATTTTAATATATCACTTGTACATTTTGTATTGCTCTTCTGGTGACAATGTAGTTAGTTTTTGTCAATTACCATTTTAATAATAGGGTAAAGAAAATTAAGTGGATTTTTGAAAGAAAACAATACTGTCAATATACTATTAAAACAAATTAAAATGGTAAAAGTTATTGTACTTTAAGTAAAAATAAAAGAGCCAAAATATCAATCCCAGTTTTGGATTACTTTAATTAACAAAAAAAAAAAAGCATACAGCAGAGGATAGTTTCAATCTGCCTACCTCTGGGTTATGAGCCCAGCATGCTTCCATTGCTGTACTCTGCTGCACATGTAAGTGCAAGAGATCCTGAAGCACTCACTCATCATGGGAAAGTACCAATGTGTTTCTTCGTTGGTTGATAGAAGAAACATCTTACAAAAACTCTCCAGATTATTGACTTTTTAAAGTTTTTCTAGGAAACGTTTTAGATGAATGCTTATTAGCCCTTGTCAGTATATACTTTCGCAATGTGTCTCTGTGGCGCAATCAGTTAGTGTGTACGGCTATTAACCAAAAGGTTGGTGGTTCAATCCCACCCAGGTACGTAATTGACCTTGTTATCAGATTTTGGTGATCTTTAAGTAGACAAGTCAAAATTTCAAACCCCCTGTTATGGTGTAGGGTACCTGGCCTTCTCTGATGTAATCAGAGTTAGATTTGATTCACTGATTTTATAAAAACAGCTAGGAAGCACAATTTAGCAGTGGGTTGCAGAGAAAAAGAAATATGCTGGCAAAAAAATCCATTTGAGTGATTAAACAGCTCTTCATTTTCTGGCTTTATTTTTATGCTAACAAATTTGTTCTCTGAAAAGTGTCCACAAAGCCAAGTCTCTGATTAACACCTTTGTAGGGATGGTTTTTCACCTATTACTAAATTAAACTTGCTTCATTGGAAAGGCAGCAAGATGCATCCTCATTTCAATGTCTACTGAAATAATACAGGTTGACACCAGGAAACATTAACGCCACTGCATCCTTGCTGCTTTCTCATGTGGAAGTCTGTTTAATGTGAAAACAAGGTGATATCTAATTAGCACACAGGTAAGGAATTAAGAAAATCTTTATTATAGGGTGAATATGTTTCTCACAAAATCGTTGCCCCAATGCATCATTGAAATTCAAGCTGGAAAGATGATTTTAATATATCACTTGTACATTTTGTATTGCTCTTCTGGTGACAATGTAGTTTGTTTTTGTCAATTACCATTTTAATAATAGGGTAAAGAAAATGAAGTGGATTTTTGAAAGAAAACAATACTGTCAATATACTATTAAAACAAATTAAAATGGTAAAAGTTATTGTACTTTAAGTAAAAATAAAAGAGCCAAAATATCAATCCCAGTTTTGGATTACTTTAATTAACAAAAAAAAATGCATATAGCAGAGGATAGTTTCAATCTGCCTACCTCTGGGTTATGGGCCCAGCATGCTTCCATTGCAGTACTCTGCTGCACATGTAAGTGCAAGAGATCCTGAAGCACTCACTCATCATGGGAAAGTACCAATGTGTTTCTTTGTTGGTTGATGGAAGAAACATCTTACAAAAACTCTCCAAATTATTGACTTTTTAAAGTTTTTCTAGGAAACGTTTTAGATGAATGCTTATTAGCCTTTGTCAGTAGGAACTTTTGCAAAGTGTCTCTGTGGCGCAATCAGTTAGTATGTATGGCTATTAACCAAAAGGTTGGTGGTTCAATCCCACCCAGGTACCTAATTGACCTTGTTATCAGATTTTGGTGATCTTTAAGTAGACAAGTCAAATTTCATACCCCCTGTTATGGTGTAGGGTACCTGGCCTTCTCTGATGTAATCAGAGTTAGATTTGATTCAGTGATTTTATAAAAACACCTAGGAAGCACAATTTAGCAGTGGGTTGCAGAGAAAAAGAAATATGCTGGCAAAAAAATCAAATTGCGTGATTAAACAGCTCTTCATTTTCTGGCTTTATTTTTATGCTAACAAATTTGTTCTCTGAAAAGTGTCCACAAAGCCAAGTCTCTGATTAACACCTTTGTAGGGATGGTTTTTCACCTATTACTAAATTAAACTTGCTTCATTGGAAAGGCAGCAAGATGCATCCTCATTTCAATGTCTACTGAAATAATACAGGTTGACACCAGGAAACATTAACGCCACTGCATCCTTGCTGCTTTCTCATGTGGAAGTCTGTTTAATGTGAAAACAAGGTGATATCTAATTAGCACACAGGTAAGAAATTACGAAAATCTTTATTTAAGGGTGAAGATGCTTCTCACAAAATCGTTGCCCCAATGCATCATTGAAATTCAAGCTGGAAAGATGATTTTAATATATCACTTGTACATTTGTATTGCTCTTCTGGTGACAATGTAGTTTGTTTTTGTCAATTACCATTTTAATAATAGGGTAAAGAAAATTAAGTGGATTTTTGAAAGAAAACAATACTGTCAATATACTATTAAAACAAATTAAAATGGTAAAAGTTATTGTACTTTAAGTAAAAATAAAAGAGCCAAAATATCAATCCCAGTTTTGGATTACTTTAATTAACAAAAAAAAAAAAGCATACAGCAGAGGATAGTTTCAATCTGCCTACCTCTGGGTTATGAGCCCAGCATGCTTCCATTGCTGTACTCTGCTGCACATGTAAGTGCAAGAGATCCTGAAGCACTCACTCATCATGGGAAAGTACCAATGTGTTTCTTCGTTGGTTGATGGAAGAAACATCTTACAAAAACTCTCCAGATTATTGACTTTTTAAAGTTTTTCTAGGAAACGTTTTAGATGAATGCTTATTAGCCCTTGTCAGTATATACTTTCGCAATGTGTCTCTGTGGCGCAATCAGTTAGTGTGTACGGCTATTAACCAAAAGGTTGGTGGTTCAATCCCACCCAGGTACGTAATTGACCTTGTTATCAGATTTTGGTGATCTTTAAGTAGACAAGTCAAAATTTCAAACCCCCTGTTATGGTGTAGGGTACCTGGCCTTCTCTGATGTAATCAGAGTTAGATTTGATTCACTGATTTTATAAAAACAGCTAGGAAGCACAATTTAGCAGTGGGTTGCAGAGAAAAAGAAATATGCTGGCAAAAAAATCCATTTGAGTGATTAAACAGCTCTTCATTTTCTGGCTTTATTTTTATGCTAACAAATTTGTTCTCTGAAAAGTGTCCACAAAGCCAAGTCTCTGATTAACACCTTTGTATGGATGGTTTTTCACCTATTACTAAATTAAACTTGCTTCATTGGAAAGGCAGCAAGATGCATCCTCATTTCAATGTCTACTGAAATAATACAGGTTGACACCAGGAAACATTAACGCCACTGCATCCTTGCTGCTTTCTCATGTGGAAGTCTGTTTAATGTGAAAACAAGGTGATATCTAATTAGCACACAGGTAAGGAATTAAGAAAATCTTTATTATAGGGTGAATATGTTTCTCACAAAATCGTTGCCCCAATGCATCATTGAAATTCAAGCTGGAAAGATGATTTTAATATATCACTTGTACATTTTGTATTGCTCTTCTGGTGACAATGTAGTTTGTTTTTGTCAATTACCATTTTAATAATAGGGTAAAGAAAATGAAGTGGATTTTTGAAAGAAAACAATACTGTCAATATACTATTAAAACAAATTAAAATGGTAAAAGTTATTGTACTTTAAGTAAAAATAAAAGAGCCAAAATATCAATCCCAGTTTTGGATTACTTTAATTAACAAAAAAAAATGCATATAGCAGAGGATAGTTTCAATCTGCCTACCTCTGGGTTATGGGCCCAGCATGCTTCCATTGCAGTACTCTGCTGCACATGTAAGTGCAAGAGATCCTGAAGCACTCACTCATCATGGGAAAGTACCAATGTGTTTCTTTGTTGGTTGATGGAAGAAACATCTTACAAAAACTCTCCAGATTATTGACTTTTTAAAGTTTTTCTAGGAAACGTTTTAGATGAATGCTTATTAGCCTTTGTCAGTAGGAACTTTTGCAAAGTGTCTCTGTGGCGCAATCAGTTAGTATGTATGGCTATTAACCAAAAGGTTGGTGGTTCAATCCCACCCAGGTACCTAATTGACCTTGTTATCAGATTTTGGTGATCTTTAAGTAGACAAGTCAAATTTCATACCCCCTGTTATGGTGTAGGGTACCTGGCCTTCTCTGATGTAATCAGAGTTAGATTTGATTCAGTGATTTTATAAAAACACCTAGGAAGCACAATTTAGCAGTGGGTTGCAGAGAAAAAGAAATATGCTGGCAAAAAAATCAAATTGCGTGATTAAACAGCTCTTCATTTTCTGGCTTTATTTTTATGCTAACAAATTTGTTCTCTGAAAAGTGTCCACAAAGCCAAGTCTCTGATTAACACCTTTGTAGGGATGGTTTTTCACCTATTACTAAATTAAACTTGCTTCATTGGAAAGGCAGCAAGATGCATCCTCATTTCAATGTCTACTGAAATAATACAGGTTGACACCAGGAAACATTAACGCCACTGCATCCTTGCTGCTTTCTCATGTGGAAGTCTGTTTAATGTGAAAACAAGGTGATATCTAATTAGCACACAGGTAAGAAATTACGAAAATCTTTATTTAAGGGTGAAGATGTTTCTCACAAAATCGTTGCCCCGATGCATCATTGAAATTCAAGCTGGAAAGATGATTTTAATATATCACTTGTACATTTGTATTGCTCTTCTGGTGACAATGTAGTTTGTTTTTGTCAATTACCATTTTAATAATAGGGTAAAGAAAATGAAGTGGATTTTTGAAAGAAAACAATACTGTCAATATACTATTAAAACAAAATAAATGGTAAAAGTTATTGTACTTTAAGTAAAAATAAAAGAGCCAAAATATCAATCCCAGTTTTGGATTACTTTAATTAACAAAAAAAAATGCATATAGCAGAGGATAGTTTCAATCTGCCTACCTCTGGGTTATGAGCCCAGCATGCTTCCATTGCTGTACTCTGCTGCACATGTAAGTGCAAGAGATCCTGAAGCACTCACTCATCATGGGAAAGTACCAATGTGTTTCTTCGTTGGTTGATAGAAGAAACATCTTACAAAAACTCTCCAGATTATTGACTTTTTTAAGTTTTTCTAGGAAACGTTTTAGATGAATGCTTATTAGCATTTGTCAGTATGTACTTTTGCAAAGTGTCTCTGTGGCGCAATCAGTTAGTGTGTAAGGCTATTAACCAAAAGGTTGGTGGTTCAATCCCACCCAGGGACGTAATTGACCTTGTTATCAGATTTTGGTGATCTTTAAGTAGACAAGTCAAATTTCATACCCCCTGTTATGGTGTAGGGTACCTGGCCTTCTCTGATGTAATCAGAGTTAGATTTGATTCAGTGATTTTATAAAAACAGCTAGGAAGCACAATTTAGCAGTGGGTTGCAGAGAAAAAGAAATATGCTGGCAAAAAAATCCATTTGAGTGATTAAACAGCTCTTCATTTTCTGGCTTTATTTTTATGCTAACAAATTTGTTCTCTGAAAAGTGTCCACAAAGCCAAGTCTCTGATTAACACCTTTGTAGGGATGGTTTTTCACCTATTACTAAATTAAACTTGCTTCATTGGAAAGGCAGCAAGATGCATCCTCATTTCAATGTCTACTGAAATAATACAGGTTGACACCAGGAAACATTAACGCCACTGCATCCTTGCTGCTTTCTCATGTGGAAGTCTGTTTAATGTGAAAACAAGGTGATATCTAATTAGCACACAGGTAAGGAATTAAGAAAATCTTTATTTAAGGGTGAAGATGTTTCTCACAAAATCGTTGCCCCAATGCATCATTGAAATTCAAGCTGGAAAGATGATTTTAATATATCACTTGTACATTTTGTATTGCTCTTCTGGTGACAATGTAGTTTGTTTTGGTCAATTACCATTTTAATAATAGGGTAAAGAAAATGAAGTGGATTTTTGAAAGAAAACAATACTGTCAATATACTATTAAAACAAATTAAAATGGTAAAAGTTATTGTACTTTAAGTAAAAATAAAAGAGCCAAAATATCAATCCCAGTTTTCGATTACTTTAATTAACAAAAAAAATGCATATAGCAGAGGATAGTTTCAATCTGCCTACCTCTGGCTTATGGGCCCAGCATGCTTCCATTGCAGTACTCTGCTGCACATGTAAGTGCAAGAGATCCTGAAGCACTCACTCATCATGGGAAAGTACCAATGTGTTTTTTCGTTGGTTGATGGAAGAAACATCTTACAAAAACTCTCCAGATTATTGACTTTTTAAAGTTTTTCTAGGAAACGTTTTAGATGAATGCTTATTAGCATTTGTCAGTATGTATTTTTGCAAAGTGTCTCTGTGGCGCAATCAGTTAGTGTGTAAGGCTATTAACCAAAAGGTTGGTGGTTCAATCCCACCCAGGTACCTAATTGACCTTGTTATCAGATTTTGGTGATCTTTAAGTAGACAAGTCAAATTTCATACCCCCTGTTATGGTGTAGGGTACCTGGCCTTCTCTGATGTAATCAGAGTTAGATTTGATTCAGTGATTTTATAAAAACACCTAGGAAGCACAATTTAGCAGTGGGTTGCAGAGAAAAAGAAATATGCTGGCAAAAAAATCAAATTGCGTGATTAAACAGCTCTTCATTTTCTGGCTTTATTTTTATGCTAACAAATTTGTTCTCTGAAAAGTGTCCACAAAGCCAAGTCTCTGATTAACACCTTTGTAGGGATGGTTTTTCACCTATTACTAAATTAAACTTGCTTCATTGGAAAGGCAGCAAGATGCATCCTCATTTCAATGTCTACTGAAATAATACAGGTTGACACCAGGAAACATTAACGCCACTGCATCCTTGCTGCTTTCTCATGTGGAAGTCTGTTTAATGTGAAAACAAGGTGATATCTAATTAGCACACAGGTAAGAAATTACGAAAATCTTTATTTAAGGGTGAAGATGTTTCTCACAAAATCGTTGCCCCGATGCATCATTGAAATTCAAGCTGGAAAGATGATTTTAATATATCACTTGTACATTTGTATTGCTCTTCTGGTGACAATGTAGTTTGTTTTTGTCAATTACCATTTTAATAATAGGGTAAAGAAAATGAAGTGGATTTTTGAAAGAAAACAATACTGTCAATATACTATTAAAACAAAATAAATGGTAAAAGTTATTGTACTTTAAGTAAAAATAAAAGAGCCAAAATATCAATCCCAGTTTTGGATTACTTTAATTAACAAAAAAAAATGCATATAGCAGAGGATAGTTTCAATCTGCCTACCTCTGGGTTATGAGCCCAGCATGCTTCCATTGCTGTACTCTGCTGCACATGTAAGTGCAAGAGATCCTGAAGCACTCACTCATCATGGGAAAGTACCAATGTGTTTCTTCGTTGGTTGATAGAAGAAACATCTTACAAAAACTCTCCAGATTATTGACTTTTTTAAGTTTTTCTAGGAAACGTTTTAGATGAATGCTTATTAGCATTTGTCAGTATGTACTTTTGCAAAGTGTCTCTGTGGCGCAATCAGTTAGTGTGTAAGGCTATTAACCAAAAGGTTGGTGGTTCAATCCCACCCAGGGACGTAATTGACCTTGTTATCAGATTTTGGTGATCTTTAAGTAGACAAGTCAAATTTCATACCCCCTGTTATGGTGTAGGGTACCTGGCCTTCTCTGATGTAATCAGAGTTAGATTTGATTCAGTGATTTTATAAAAACAGCTAGGAAGCACAATTTAGCAGTGGGTTGCAGAGAAAAAGAAATATGCTGGCAAAAAAATCCATTTGAGTGATTAAACAGCTCTTCATTTTCTGGCTTTATTTTTATGCTAACAAATTTGTTCTCTGAAAAGTGTCCACAAAGCCAAGTCTCTGATTAACACCTTTGTAGGGATGGTTTTTCACCTATTACTAAATTAAACTTGCTTCATTGGAAAGGCAGCAAGATGCATCCTCATTTCAATGTCTACTGAAATAATACAGGTTGACACCAGGAAACATTAACGCCACTGCATCCTTGCTGCTTTCTCATGTGGAAGTCTGTTTAATGTGAAAACAAGGTGATATCTAATTAGCACACAGGTAAGGAATTAAGAAAATCTTTATTTAAGGGTGAAGATGTTTCTCACAAAATCGTTGCCCCAATGCATCATTGAAATTCAAGCTGGAAAGATGATTTTAATATATCACTTGTACATTTTGTATTGCTCTTCTGGTGACAATGTAGTTTGTTTTGGTCAATTACCATTTTAATAATAGGGTAAAGAAAATGAAGTGGATTTTTGAAAGAAAACAATACTGTCAATATACTATTAAAACAAATTAAAATGGTAAAAGTTATTGTACTTTAAGTAAAAATAAAAGAGCCAAAATATCAATCCCAGTTTTCGATTACTTTAATTAACAAAAAAAATGCATATAGCAGAGGATAGTTTCAATCTGCCTACCTCTGGCTTATGGGCCCAGCATGCTTCCATTGCAGTACTCTGCTGCACATGTAAGTGCAAGAGATCCTGAAGCACTCACTCATCATGGGAAAGTACCAATGTGTTTTTTCGTTGGTTGATGGAAGAAACATCTTACAAAAACTCTCCAGATTATTGACTTTTTAAAGTTTTTCTAGGAAACGTTTTAGATGAATGCTTATTAGCATTTGTCAGTATGTATTTTTGCAAAGTGTCTCTGTGGCGCAATCAGTTAGTGTGTAAGGCTATTAACCAAAAGGTTGGTGGTTCAATCCCACCCAGGTACCTAATTGACCTTGTTATCAGATTTTGGTGATCTTTAAGTAGACAAGTCAAATTTCATACCCCCTGTTATGGTGTAGGGTACCTGGCCTTCTCTGATGTAATCAGAGTTAGATTTGATTCAGTGATTTTATAAAAACACCTAGGAAGCACAATTTAGCAGTGGGTTGCAGAGAAAAAGAAATATGCTGGCAAAAAAATCAAATTGCGTGATTAAACAGCTCTTCATTTTCTGGCTTTATTTTTATGCTAACAAATTTGTTCTCTGAAAAGTGTCCACAAAGCCAAGTCTCTGATTAACACCTTTGTAGGGATGGTTTTTCACCTATTACTAAATTAAACTTGCTTCATTGGAAAGGCAGCAAGATGCATCCTCATTTCAATGTCTACTGAAATAATACAGGTTGACACCAGGAAACATTAACGCCACTGCATCCTTGCTGCTTTCTCATGTGGAAGTCTGTTTAATGTGAAAACAAGGTGATATCTAATTAGCACACAGGTAAGAAATTACGAAAATCTTTATTTAAGGGTGAAGATGTTTCTCACAAAATCGTTGCCCCGATGCATCATTGAAATTCAAGCTGGAAAGATGATTTTAATATATCACTTGTACATTTGTATTGCTCTTCTGGTGACAATGTAGTTTGTTTTTGTCAATTACCATTTTAATAATAGGGTAAAGAAAATGAAGTGGATTTTTGAAAGAAAACAATACTGTCAATATACTATTAAAACAAAATAAATGGTAAAAGTTATTGTACTTTAAGTAAAAATAAAAGAGCCAAAATATCAATCCCAGTTTTGGATTACTTTAATTAACAAAAAAAAATGCATATAGCAGAGGATAGTTTCAATCTGCCTACCTCTGGGTTATGAGCCCAGCATGCTTCCATTGCTGTACTCTGCTGCACATGTAAGTGCAAGAGATCCTGAAGCACTCACTCATCATGGGAAAGTACCAATGTGTTTCTTCGTTGGTTGATAGAAGAAACATCTTACAAAAACTCTCCAGATTATTGACTTTTTTAAGTTTTTCTAGGAAACGTTTTAGATGAATGCTTATTAGCATTTGTCAGTATGTACTTTTGCAAAGTGTCTCTGTGGCGCAATCAGTTAGTGTGTAAGGCTATTAACCAAAAGGTTGGTGGTTCAATCCCACCCAGGGACGTAATTGACCTTGTTATCAGATTTTGGTGATCTTTAAGTAGACAAGTCAAATTTCATACCCCCTGTTATGGTGTAGGGTACCTGGCCTTCTCTGATGTAATCAGAGTTAGATTTGATTCAGTGATTTTATAAAAACAGCTAGGAAGCACAATTTAGCAGTGGGTTGCAGAGAAAAAGAAAAATGCTGGCAAAAAAATCCATTTGAGTGATTAAACAGCTCTTCATTTTCTGGCTTTATTTTTATGCTAACAAATTTGTTCTCTGAAAAGTGTCCACAAAGCCAAGTCTCTGATTAACACCTTTGTAGGGATGGTTTTTCACCTATTACTAAATTAAACTTGCTTCATTGGAAAGGCAGCAAGATGCATCCTCATTTCAATGTCTACTGAAATAATACAGGTTGACACCAGGAAACATTAACGCCACTGCATCCTTGCTGCTTTCTCATGTGGAAGTCTGTTTAATGTGAAAACAAGGTGATATCTAATTAGCACACAGGTAAGGAATTAAGAAAATCTTTATTTAAGGGTGAAGATGTTTCTCACAAAATCGTTGCCCCAATGCATCATTGAAATTCAAGCTGGAAAGATGATTTTAATATATCACTTGTACATTTTGTATTGCTCTTCTGGTGACAATGTAGTTTGTTTTGGTCAATTACCATTTTAATAATAGGGTAAAGAAAATGAAGTGGATTTTTGAAAGAAAACAATACTGTCAATATACTATTAAAACAAATTAAAATGGTAAAAGTTATTGTACTTTAAGTAAAAATAAAAGAGCCAAAATATCAATCCCAGTTTTCGATTACTTTAATTAACAAAAAAAATGCATATAGCAGAGGATAGTTTCAATCTGCCTACCTCTGGCTTATGGGCCCAGCATGCTTCCATTGCAGTACTCTGCTGCACATGTAAGTGCAAGAGATCCTGAAGCACTCACTCATCATGGGAAAGTACCAATGTGTTTTTTCGTTGGTTGATGGAAGAAACATCTTACAAAAACTCTCCAGATTATTGACTTTTTAAAGTTTTTCTAGGAAACGTTTTAGATGAATGCTTATTAGCCTTTGTCAGTAGGAACTTTTGCAAAGTGTCTCTGTGGCGCAATCAGTTAGTATGTATGGCTATTAACCAAAAGGTTGGTGGTTCAATCCCACCCAGGGACATAATTGACCTTGTTATCAGATTTTGGTGATCTTTAAGTAGACAAGTCAAATTTCATACCCCCTGTTATGGTGTAGGGTACCTGGCCTTCTCTGATGTAATCAGAGTTAGATTTGATTCAGTGATTTTATAAAAACATCTAGGAAGCACAATTTAGCAGTGGGTTGCAGAGAAAAAGAAATATGCTGGCAAAAAAATCAAATTGCGTGATTAAACAGCTCTTCATTTTCTGGCTTTATTTTTATGCTAACAAATTTGTTCTCTGAAAAGTGTCCACAAAGCCAAGTCTCTGATTAACACCTTTGTAGGGATGGTTTTTCACCTATTACTAAATTAAACTTGCTTCATTGGAAAGGCAGCAAGATGCATCCTCATTTCAATGTCTACTGAAATAATACAGGTTGACACCAGGAAACATTAACGCCACTGCTTCCTTGCTGCTTTCTCATGTGGAAGTCTGTTTAATGTGAAAACAAGGTGATATCTAATTAGCACACAGGTAAGGAATTAAGAAAATCTTTATTTAAGGGTGAAGATGTTTCTCACAAAATCGTTGCCCCAATGCATCATTGAAATTCAAGCTGGAAAGATGATTTTAATATATCACTTGTACATTTTGTATTGCTCTTCTGGTGACAATGTAGTTAGTTTTTGTCAATTACCATTTTAATAATAGGGTAAAGAAAATTAAGTGGATTTTTGAAAGAAAACAATACTGTCAATATACTATTAAAACAAATTAAAATGGTAAAAGTTATTGTACTTTAAGTAAAAATAAAAGAGCCAAAATATCAATCCCAGTTTTGGATCACTTTAATTAACAAAAAAAAAAAGCATACAGCAGAGGATAGTTTCAATCTGCCTACCTCTGGGTTATGAGCCCAGCATGCTTCCATTGCTGTACTCTGCTGCACATGTAAGTGCAAGAGATCCTGAAGCACTCACTCATCATGGGAAAGTACCAATGTGTTTCTTCGTTGGTTGATGGAAGAAACATCTTACAAAAACTCTCCAGATTATTGACTTTTTAAAGTTTTTCTAGGAAACGTTTTAGATGAATGCTTATTAGCCCTTGTCAGTATATACTTTCGCAATGTGTCTCTGTGGCGCAATTAGTTAGTGTATACGGCTATTAACCAAAAGGTTGGTGGTTCAATCCCACCCAGGTACGTAATTGACCTTGTTATCAGATTTTGGTGATCTTTAAGTAGACAAGTCAAAATTTCAAACCCCCTGTTATGGTGTAGGGTACCTGGCCTTCTCTGATGTAATCAGAGTTAGATTTGATTCAGTGATTTTATAAAAACAGCTAGGAAGCACAATTTAGCATTGGGTTGCAGAGAAAAAGAAATATGCTGGCAAAAAAATCCATTTGAGTGATTAAACAGCTCTTCATTTTCTGGCTTTATTTTTATGCTAACAAATTTGTTCTCTGAAAAGTGTCCACAAAGCCAAGTCTCTGATTAACACCTTTGTAGGGATGGTTTTTCACCTATTACTAAATTAAACTTGCTTCATTGGAAAGGCAGCAAGATGCATCCTCATTTCAATGTCTACTGAAATAATACAGGTTGACACCAGGAAACATTAACGCCACTGCATCCTAATCACTCAAATGGTTTTTTTTGCCAGCATATTTCTTTTTCTCTGCAACCCACTGCTAAATTGTGCTTCCTAGCTGTTTTTATAAAATCACTGAATCAAATCTAACTCTGATTACATCAGAGAAGGCCAGGTACCCTACACCATAACAGGGGGTTTGAAATTTTGACTTGTCTACTTAAAGATCACCAAAATCTGATAACAAGGTCAATTACGTACCTGGGTGGGATTAAACCACCAACCTTTTGGTTAATAGCCGTACACACTAACTGATTGCGCCACAGAGACACATTGTGAAAGTATATACTGACAAGGGCTAATAAGCATTCATCTAAAACGTTTCCTAGAAAAACTTTAAAAAGTCAATAATCTGGAGAGTTTTTGTAAGATGTTTCTTCCATCAACCAACGAAGAAACACATTGGTACTTTCCCATGATGAGTGAGTGCTTCAGTATCTCTTGCACTTACATGTGCAGCAGAGTACAGCAATGGAAGCATGCTGGGCCCATAACCCAGAGGTAGGCAGATTGAAACTCTTCTCTGCTATATGCATTTTTTTGTTTGTTAATTAAAGTAATCCAAAACTGGGATTGATATTTTGGCTCTTTTATTTTTACTTAAAGTACAATAACTTTTACCATTTTAATTTGTTTTAATAGTATATTGACAGTATTGTTTTCTTTCAAAAATCCACTTAATTTTCTTTACCCTATTATTTAAATTGTAATTGACAAAAACAAACTACATTGTCACCAGAAGAGCAATTCAAAATGTACAAGTGATATATTAAAATCATCTTTCCAGCTTGAATTTCAATGATGCATTGGGGCAACGATTTTGTGAGAAACATCTTCACCCTTAAATAAAGATTTTCTTAATTCCTTACCTGTGTGCTAATTAGATATCACCTTGTTTTCATATTAAACAGACTTCCACATGAGAAAGCAGCAAGGATGCAGTGGCGTTAATGTTTCCTGGTGTCAACCTGTATTATTTCAGTAGACATTGAAATGAGGATGCATCTTGCTGCCTTTCCAATGAAGCAAGTTTAATTTAGTAATAGGTGAAAAACCATCCCTACAAAGGTGTTAATCAGAGACTTGGCTTTGTGGACACTTTTCAGAGAACAAATTTGTTAGCATAAAAATAAAGCCAGAAAATGAAGAGCTGTTTAATCACGCAATTTGATTTTTTTGCCAGCATATTTCTTTTTCTCTGCAACCCACTGCTAAATTGTGCTTCCTAGATGTTTTTATAAAATCACTGAATCAAATCTAACTCTGATTACATCAGAGAAGGCCAGGTGCCCTACACCATAACAGGGGGTATGAAATTTGACTTGTCTACTTAAAGATCACCAAAATCTGATAACAAGGTCAATTACGTCCCTGGGTGGGATTGAACCACCAACCTTTTGGTTAATAGCCATACATGCTAACTGATTGCGCCACAGAGATAATTTTCAAAAGTTCATACTGACAAAGGCTAATAAGCATTCATCTAAAACGTTTCCTAGAAAAACTTTAAAAAGTCAATAATCTGGAGAGTTTTTGTAAGATGTTTCTTCCATCAACCAACGAAGAAACACATTGGTACTTTCCCATGATGAGTGAGTGCTTCAGGATCTCTTGCACTTACATGTGCAGCAGAGTACTGCAATGGAAGCATGCTGGGCCCATAAGCCAGAGGTAGGCAGATTGAAACTATCCTCTGCTATATGCATTTTTTTTTGTTAATTAAAGTAATCCAAAACTGGGATTGATATTTTGGCTCTTTTATTTTTACTTAAAGTACAATAACTTTTACCATTTTAATTTGTTTTAATAGTATATTGACAGTATTGTTTTCTTTCAGAAATCCACTTCATTTTCTTTACCCTATTATTAAAATGGTAATTGACAAAAACAAACTACATTGTCACCAGAAGAGCAATACAAAATGTACAAGTGATATATTAAAATCATCTTTCCAGCTTGAATTTCAATGATGCATTGGGGCAACGATTTTGTGAGAAACATCTTCACCCTTAAATAAAGATTTTCGTAATTTCTTAACTGTGTGCTAATTAGATATCACCTTGTTTTCACATTAAACAGACTTCCACATGAGAAAGCAGCAAGGATGCAGTGGCGTTAATGTTTCCTGGTGTCAACCTGTATTATTTCAGTAGACATTGAAATGAGGATGCATCTTGCTGCCTTTCCAATGAAGCAAGTTTAATTTAGTAATAGGTGAAAAACCATCCCTACAAAGGTGTTAATCAGAGACTTGGCTTTGTGGACACTTTTCAGAGAACAAATTTGTTAGCATAAAAATAAAGCCAGAAAATGAAGAGCTGTTTAATCACTCAAATGGATTTTTTTGCCAGCATATTTCTTTTTCTCTGCAACCCACTGCTAAATTGTGCTTCCTAGCTGTTTTTATAAAATCACTGAATCAAATCTAACTCTGATTACATCAGAGAAGGCCAGGTACCCTACACCATAACAGGGGGTTTGAAATTTTGACTTGTCTACTTAAAGATCACCAAAATCTGATAACAAGGTCAATTACGTACCTGGGTGGGATTGAACCACCAACCTTTTGGTTAATAGCCGTACACACTAACTGATTGCGCCACAGAGACACATTGCGAAAGTATATACTGACAAGGGCTAATAAGCATTCATCTAAAACGTTTCCTAGAAAAACTTTAAAAAGTCAATAATCTGGAGAGTTTTTGTAAAATGTTTCTTCCATCAACCAACGAAGAAACACATTGGTACTTTCCCATGATGAGTGAGTGCTTCAGGATCTCTTGCACTTACATGTGCAACAGAGTACAGCAATGGAAGCATGCTGGGCTCATAACCCAGAGGTAGGCAGATTGAAACTATCCTCTGCTGTATGCTTTTTTTTTTTGTTAATTAAAGTGATCCAAAACTGGGATTGATATTTTGGCTCTTTTATTTTTACTTAAAGTACAATAACTTTTACCATTTTAATTTGTTTTAATAGTATATTGACAGTATTGTTTTCTTTCAAAAATCCACTTCATTTTCTTTACCCTATTATTAAAATGGTAATTGACAAAAACAAACTACATTGTCACCAGAAGAGCAATACAAAATGTACAAGTGATATATTAAAATCATCTTTCCAGCTTGAATTTCAATGATGCATTGGGGCAACGATTTTGTGAGAAACATCTTCACCCTTAAATAAAGATTTTCTTAATTCCTTACATGTGTGCTAATTAGATATCACCTTGTTTTCACATTAAACAGACTTCCACATGAGAAAGCAGCAAGGATGCAGTGGCGTTAATGTTTCCTGGTGACAACCTGTATTATTTCAGTAGACATTGAAATGAGGATGCATCTTGCTGCCTTTCCAATGAAGCAAGTTTAATTTAGTAATAGGTGAAAAACCATCCCTACAAAGGTGTTAATCAGAGACTTGGCTTTGTGGACACTTTTCAGAGAACAAATTTGTTAGCATAAAAATAAAGCCAGAAAATGAAGAGCTGTTTAATCACTCAAATGGATTTTTTTGCCAGCATATTTCTTTTTCTCTGCAACCCACTGCTAAATTGTGCTTCCTAGCTGTTTTTATAAAATCACTGAATCAAATCTAACTCTGATTACATCAGAGAAGGCCAGGTACCCTACACCATAACAGGGGGTTTGAAATTTTGACTTGTCTACTTAAAGATCACCAAAATCTGATAACAAGGTCAATTACGTACCTGGGTGGAATTGAACCACCAACCTTTTGGTTAATAGCCGTACACACTAACTGATTGCGCCACAGAGACACATTGCGAAAGTCTATACTGACAAGGGCTAATAAGCATTCATCTAAAACGTTTCCTAGAAAAACTTTAAAAAGTCAATAATCTGGAGAGTTTTTGTAAGATGTTTCTTCCATCAACCAACGAAGAAACACATTGGTACTTTCCCATGATGAGTGAGTGCTTCAGGATCTCTTGCACTTACATGTGCAGCAGAGTACAGCAATGGAAGCATGCTGGGCTCATAACCCAGAGGTAGGCAGATTGAAACTATCCTCTGCTGTATGCTTTTTTTTTTGTTAATTAAAGTGATCCAAAACTGGGATTGATATTTTGGCTCTTTTATTTTTACTTAAAGTACAATAACTTTTACCATTTTAATTTGTTTTAATAGTATATTGACAGTATTGTTTTCTTTCAAAAATCCACTTCATTTTCTTTACCCTATTATTAAAATGGTAATTGACAAAAACAAACTACATTGTCACCAGAAGAGCAATACAAAATGTACAAGTGATATATTAAAATCATATTTCCAGCTTGAATTTCAATGATGCATTTGGGCAACGATTTTGTGAGAAACATCTTCATCCTTAAATATTTTCGTAATTTCTTACCTGTGTGCTAATTAGATATCACCTTGTTTTCACATTAAACAGACTTCCACATGAGAAAGCAGCAAGGATGCAGTGGCGTTAATGTTTCCTGGTGTCAACCTGTATTATTTCAGTAGACATTGAAATGAGGATGCATCTTGCTGCCTTTCCAATGAAGCAAGTTTAATTTAGTAATAGGTGAAAAACCATCCCTACAAAGGTGTTAATCAGAGACTTGGCTTTGTGGACACTTTTCAGAGAACAAATTTGTTAGCATAAAAATAAAGCCAGAAAATGAAGAGCTGTTTAATCACGCAATTTGATTTTTTTGCCAGCATATTTCTTTTTCTCTGCAACCCACTGCTAAATTGTGCTTCCTAGATGTTTTTATAAAATCACTGAATCAAATCTAACTCTGATTAAATCAGAGAAGGCCAGGTACCCTACACCATAACAGGGGGTATGAAATTTGACTTGCCTACTTAAAGATCACCAAAATCTGATAACAAGGTCAATTAGGTCCCTGGGTGGGATTGAACCACCAACCTTTTGGTTAATAGCCATACATACTAACTGATTGCGCCACAGAGACACTTTGCAAAAGTTCATACTGACAAAGGCTAATAAGCATTCATCTAAAACGTTTCCTAGAAAAACTTTAAAAAGTCAATAATCTGGAGAGTTTTTGTAAGATGTTTCTTCCATCAACCAACGAAGAAACACATTGGTACTTTCCCATGATGAGTGAGTGCTTCAGGATCTCTTGCACTTACATGTGCAGCAGAGTACTGCAATGGAAGCATGCTGGGCCCATAAGCCAGAGGTAGGCAGATTGAAACTATCCTCTGCTATATGCATTTTTTTTTGTTAATTAAAGTAATCCAAAACTGGGATTGATATTTTGGCTCTTTTATTTTTACTTAAAGTACAATAACTTTTACAATTTTAATTTGTTTTAATAGTATATTGACAGTATTGTTTTCTTTCAGAAATCCACTTCATTTTCTTTACCCTATTATTAAAATGGTAATTGACAAAAACAAACTACATTGTCACCAGAAGAGCAATACAAAATGTACAAGTGATATATTAAAATCATCTTTCCAGCTTGAATTTCAATGATGCATTGGGGCAACGATTTTGTGAGAAACATCTTCACCCTTAAATAAAGATTTTCTTAATTCCTTACCTGTGTGCTAATTAGATATCACCTTGTTTTCACATTAAACAGACTTCCACATGAGAAAGCAGCTTAAACAGCTCTTCATTTTCTGGCTTTATTTTTATGCTAACTAATTTGTTCTCTGAAAAGTGTCCACAAAGCCAAGTCTCTGATTAACACCTTTGTAGGGATGGTTTTTCACCTATTACTAAATTAAACTTGCTTCATTGGAAAGGCAGCAAGATGCATCCTCATTTCAATGTCTACTGAAATAATACAGGTTGACACCAGGAAACATTAACGCCACTGCATCCTTGCTGCTTTCTCATGTGGAAGTCTGTTTAATGTGAAAACAAGGTGATATCTAATTAGCACACAGGTAAGGAATTAAGAAAATCTTTATTTAAGGGTGAAGATGTTTCTCACAAAATCGTTGCCCCAATGCATCATTGAAATTCAAGCTGGAAAGATGATTTTAATATATCACTTGTACATTTTGTATTGCTCTTCTGGTGACAATGTAGTTTGTTTTTGTCAATTACCATTTTAATAATAGGGTAAAGAAAATGAAGTGGATTTCTGAAAGTAAACAATACTGTCAATATACTATTAAAACAAATTAAAATGGTAAAAGTTATTGTACTTTAAGTAAAAATAAAAGAGCCAAAATATCAATCCCAGTTTTGGATTACTTTAATTAACAAAAAAAAATGCATATAGCAGAGGATAGTTTCAGTCTGCCTACCTCTGGGTTATGGGCCCAGCATGCTTCCATTGCAGTACTCTGCTGCACATGTAAGAGATCCTGAAGCACTCACTCATCATGGGAAAGTACCAATGTGTTTCTTCGTTGGTTGATGGAAGAAACATCTTACAAAAACTCTCCAGATTATTGACTTTTTAAAGTTTTTCTAGGAAACGTTTTAGATGAATGCTTATTAGCCTTTGTCAGTATGAACTTTTGCAAAGTGTCTCTGTGGCGCAATCAGTTAGTATGTACGGCTATTAACCAAAACATTGGTGGTTCAATCCCACCCAGTGACCTAATTGACCTTGTTATCAGATTTTGGTGATCTTTAAGTAGACAAGTCAAATTTCATACCCCCTGTTATGGTGTAGGGTACCTGGCCTTCTCTGATGTAATCAGAGTTAGATTTGATTCAGTGATTTTATAAAAACATCTAGGAAGCACAATTTAGCAGTGGGTTGCAGAGAAAAAGAAATATGCTGGCAAAAAAATCAAATTGCGTGATTAAACAGCTCTTCATTTTCTTGCTTTATTTTTATGCTAACAAATTTGTTCTCTGAAAAGTGTCCACAAAGCCAAGTCTCTGATTAACACCTTTGTAGGGATGGTTTTTCACCTATTACTAAATTAAACTTGCTTCATTGGAAAGGCAGCAAGATGCATCCTCATTTCAATGTCTACTGAAATAATACAGGTTGACACCAGGAAACATTAACGCCACTGCAACCTTGCTGCTTTCTCATGTGGAAGTCTGTTTAATGTGAAAACAAGGTGATATCTAATTAGCACACAGGTAAGAAATTACGAAAATCTTTATTTAAGGGTGAAGATGTTTCTCACAAAATCGTTGCCCCAATGCATCATTGAAATTCAAGCTGGAAAGATGATTTTAATATATCACTTGTACATTTTGTATTGCTCTTCTGGTGACAATGTAGTTTGTTTTTGTCAATTACCATTTTAATAATAGGGTAAAGAAAATGAAGTGGATTTTTGAAAGAAAACAATACTGTCAATATACTATTAAAACAAAATAAATGGTAAAAGTTATTGTACTTTAAGTAAAAATAAAAGAGACAAAATATCAATCCCAGTTTTGGATTACTTTAATTAACAAAAAAAAATGCATATAGCAGAGGATAGTTTCAATCTGCCTACCTCTGGCTTATGGGCCCAGCATGCTTCCATTGCAGTACTCTGCTGCACATGTAAGTGCAAGAGATCCTGAAGCACTCACTCATCATGGGAAAGTACCAATGTGTTTCTTCGTTGATTGATGGAAGAAACATCTTACAAAAACTCTCCAGATTATTGATTTTTTAAAGTTTTTCTAGGAAACGTTTTAGATGAATGCTTATTAGCCTTTGTCAGTAGGGACTTTTGCAAAGTGTCTCTGTGGCGCAATCAGTTAGTATGTATGGCTATTAACCAAAAGGTTGGTGGTTCAATCCCACCCAGGGACGTAATTGACCTTGTTATCAGATTTTGGTGATCTTTAAGTAGACAAGTCAAATTTCATACCCCCTGTTATGGTGTAGGGTACCTGGCCTTCTCTGATGTAATCAGAGTTAGATTTGATTCAGTGATTTTATAAAAACATCTAGGAAGCACAATTTAGCAGTGGGTTGCAGAGAAAAAGAAATATGCTGGCAAAAAAATCAAATTGCGTGATTAAACAGCTCTTCATTTTCTGGCTTTATTTTTATGCTAACAAATTTGTTCTCTGAAAAGTGTCCACAAAGCCAAGTCTCTGATTAACACCTTTGTAGGGATGGTTTTTCACCTATTACTAAATTAAACTTGCTTCATTGGAAAGGCAGCAAGATGCATCCTCATTTCAATGTCTACTGAAATAATACAGGTTGACACCAGGAAACATTAACGCCACTGCATCCTTGCTGCTTTCTCATGTGGAAGTCTGTTTAATATGAAAAGAAGGTGATATCTAATTAGCACACAGGTAAGGAATTAAGAAAATCTTTATTTAAGGGTGAAGATGTTTCTCACAAAATCGTTGCCCCAATGCATCATTGAAATTCAAGCTGGAAAGATGATTTTAATATATCACTTGTACATTTTGAATTGCTCTTCTGGTGACAATGTAGTTTGTTTTTGTCAATTACCATTTAAATAATAGGGTAAAGAAAATTAAGTGGATTTTTGAAAGAAAACAATACTGTCAATATACTATTAAAACAAATTAAAATGGTAAAAGTTATTGTACTTTAAGTAAAAATAAAAGAGCCAAAATATCAATCCCAGTTTTGGATTACTTTAATTAACAAACAAAAAAAAATGCATATAGCAGAGAATAGTTTCAATCTGCCTACCTCTGGGTTATGGGCCCAGCATGCTTCCATTGCTGTACTCTGCTGCACATGTAAGTGCAAGAGATCCTGAAGCACTCACTCATCATGGGAAAGTACCAATGTGTTTCTTCTTTGGTTGATGGAAGAAACATCTTACAAAAACTCTCCAGATTATTGACTTTTTAAAGTTTTTCTAGGAAACGTTTTAGATGAATGCTTATTAGCCCTTGTCAGTATATACTTTCACAATGTGTCTCTGTGGCGCAATCAGTTAGTGTGTACGGCTATTAACCAAAAGGTTGGTGGTTCCAATCCCACCCAGGTACGTAATTGACCTTGTTATCAGATTTTGGTGATCTTTAAGTAGACAAGTCAAAATTTCAAACCCCCTGTTATGGTGTAGGGTACCTGGCCTTCTCTGATGTAATCAGAGTTAGATTTGATTCAGTGATTTTATAAAAACAGCTAGGAAGCACAATTTAGCAGTGGGTTGCAGAGAAAAAGAAATATGCTGGCAAAAAAATCCATTTGAGTGATTAAACAGCTCTTCATTTTCTGGCTTTATTTTTATGCTAACAAATTTGTTCTCTGAAAAGTGTCCACAAAGCCAAGTCTCTGATTAACACCTTTGTAGGGATGGTTTTTCACCTATTACTAAATTAAACTTGCTTCATTGGAAAGGCAGCAAGATGCATCCTCATTTCAATGTCTACTGAAATAATACAGGTTGACACCAGGAAACATTAACGCCACTGCATCCTTGCTGCTTTCTCATGTGGAAGTCTGTTTAATGTGAAAACAAGGTGATATCTAATTAGCACACAGGTAAGGAATTAAGAAAATCTTTATTTAAGGGTGAAGATGTTTCTCACAAAATCGTTGCCGCAATGCATCATTGAAATTCAAGCTGGAAAGATAATTTTAATATATCACTTGTACATTTTGTATTGCTCTTCTGGTGACAATGTAGTTTGTTTTTGTCAATTACCATTTTAATAATAGGGTAAAGAAAATGAAGTGGATTTTTGAAAGAAAACAATACTGTCAATATACTATTAAAACAAATTAAAATGGTAAAAGTTATTGTACTTTAAGTAAAAATAAAAGAGCCAAAATATCAATCCCAGTTTTGGATCACTTTAATTAACAAAAAAAAAAAAGCATACAGCAGAGGATAGTTTCAATCTGCCTACCTCTGGGTTATGAGCCCAGCATGCTTCCATTGCTGTACTCTGCTGCACATGTAAGTGCAAGAGATCCTGAAGCACTCACGATGAGTGAGTGCTTCAGGATCTCTTGCACTTACATGTGCAGCAGAGTACAGCAATGGAAGCATGCTGGGCTCATAACCCAGAGGTAGGCAGATTGAAACTATCCTCTGCTCGTTGGTTGATGGAAGAAACATCTTACAAAAACTCTCCAGATTATTGACTTTTTAAAGTTTTTCTAGGAAACGTTTTAGATGAATGCTTATTAGCCCTTGTCAGTATATACTTTCGCAATGTGTCTCTGTGGCGCAATCAGTTAGTTTGTACGGCTATTAACCAAAAGGTTGGTGGTTCAATCCCACCCAGGTACGTAATTGACCTTGTTATCAGATTTTGGTGATCTTTAAGTAGACAAGTCAAAATTTCAAACCCCCTGTTATGGTGTAGGGTACCTGGCCTTCTCTGATGTAATCAGAGTTAGATTTGATTCAGTGATTTTATAAAAACAGCTAGGAAGCACAATTTAGCAGTGGGTTGCAGAGAAAAAGAAATATGCTGGCAAAAAAATCCATTTGAGTGATTAAACAGCTCTTCATTTTCTGGCTTTATTTTTATGCTAACAAATTTGTTCTCTGAAAAGTGTCCACAAAGCCAAGTCTCTGATTAACACCTTTGTAGGGATGGTTTTTCACCTATTACTAAATTAAACTTGCTTCATTGGAAAGGCAGCAAGATGCATCCTCATTTCAATGTCTACTGAAATAATACAGGTTGACACCAGGAAACATTAACGCCACTGCATCCTTGCTGCTTTCTCATGTGGAAGTCTGTTTAATGTGAAAACAAGGTGATATCTAATTAGCACACAGGTAAGGAATTAAGAAAATCTTTATTTAAGGGTGAAGATGTTTCTCACAAAATCGTTGCCCCAATGCATCATTGAAATTCAAGCTGGAAAGATGATTTTAATATATCACTTGTACATTTTGTATTGTGGTGACAATGTAGTTTGTTTTTGTCAATTACCATTTTAATAATAGGGTAAAGAAAATGAAGTGGATTTTTGAAAGAAAACAATACTGTCGATATACTATTAAAACAAAATAAATGGTAAAAGTTATTGTACTTTAAGTAAAAATAAAAGAGCCAAAATATCAATCCCAGTTTTGGATTACTTTAATTAACAAAAAAAAATGCATATAGCAGAGGATAGTTTCAATCTGCCTACCTCTGGCTTAAGGGCCCAGCATGCTTCCATTGCAGTACTCTGCTGCACATGTAAGTGCAAGAGATCCTGAAGCACTCACTCATCATGGGAAAGTACCAATGTGTTTCTTCGTTGGTTGATGGAAGAAACATCTTACAAAAACTCTCAAGATTATTGACTTTTTAAAGTTTTTCTAGGAAACGTTTTAGATGAATGCTTATTAGCCTTTGTCAGTATGAACTTTTGCAAAGTATCTCTGTGGCGCAATCAGTTAGTATGTATGGCTATTAACCAAAAGGTTGGTGGTTCAATCCCACCCGGGGACGTAATTGACCTTGTTATCAGATTTTGGTGATCTTTAAGTAGACAAGTCAAATTTCATACCCCCTGTTATGGTGTAGGGTACCTGGCCTTCTCTGATGTAATCAGAGTTAGATTTGATTCAGTGATTTTATAAAAACATCTAGGAAGCACAATTTAGCAGTGGGTTGCAGAGAAAAAGAAATATGCTGGCAAAAAAATCAAATTGCGTGATTAAACAGCTCTTCATTTTCTGGCTTTATTTTTATGCTAACAAATTTGTTCTCTGAAAAGTGTCCACAAAGCCAAGTCTCTGATTAACACCTTTGTAGGGATGGTTTTTCACCTATTACTAAATTAAACTTGCTTCATTGGAAAGGCAGCAAGATGCATCCTCATTTCAATGTCTACTGAAATAATACAGGTTGACACCAGGAAACATTAACGCCACTGCATCCTTGCTGCTTTCTCATGTGGAAGTCTGTTTAATGTGAAAACAAGGTGATATCTAATTAGCACACAGGTAAGAAATTACGAAAATCTTTATTTAAGGGTGAAGATGTTTCTCACAAAATCGTTGCCCCAATGCATCATTGAAATTCAAGCTGGAAAGATGATTTTAATATATCACTTGTACATTTTGTATTGCTCTTCTGGTGACAATGTAGTTTGTTTTTGTCAATTACCATTTTAATAATAGGGTAAAGAAAATGAAGTGGATTTTTGAAAGAAAACAATACTGTCAATATACTATTAAAACAAAATAAATGGTAAAAGTTATTGTACTTTAAGTAAAAATAAAAGAGACAAAATATCAATCCCAGTTTTGGATTACTTTAATTAACAAAAAAAATGCATATAGCAGAGGATAGTTTCAATCTGCCTACCTCTGGCTTATGGGCCCAGCATGCTTCCATTGCAGTACTCTGCTGCACATGTAAGTGCAAGAGATCCTGAAGCACTCACTCATCATGGGAAAGTACCAATGTGTTTCTTCGTTGGTTGATGGAAGAAACATCTTACAAAAACTCTCCAGATTATTGACTTTTTAAAGTTTTTCTAGGAAACGTTTTAGATGAATGCTTATTAGCCTTTGTCAGTATGAACTTTTGCAAAGTATCTCTGTGGCGCAATCAGAAAGTATGTATGGCTATTAACCAAAAGGTTGGTGGTTCAATCCCACCCGGGGACGTAATTGACCTTGTTATCAGATTTTGGTGATCTTTAAGTAGACAAGTCAAATTTCATACCCCCTGTTATGGTGTAGGGTACCTGGCCTTCTCTGATGTAATCAGAGTTAGATTTGATTCAGTGATTTTATAAAAACATCTAGGAAGCACAATTTAGCAGTGGGTTGCAGAGAAAAAGAAATATGCTGGCAAAAAAATCAAATTGCGTGATTAAACAGCTCTTCATTTTCTGGCTTTATTTTTATGCTAACAAATTTGTTCTCTGAAAAGTGTCCACAAAGCCAAGTCTCTGATTAACACCTTTGTAGGGATGGTTTTTCACCTATTACTAAATTAAACTTGCTTCATTGGAAAGGCAGCAAGATGCATCCTCATTTCAATGTCTACTGAAATAATACAGGTTGACACCAGGAAACATTAACGCCACTGCATCCTTGCTGCTTTCTCATGTGGAAGTCTGTTTAATATGAAAACAAGGTGATATCTAATTAGCACACAGGTAAGGAATTAAGAAAATCTTTATTTAAGGGTGAAGATGTTTCTCACAAAATCGTTGCCCCAATGCATCATTGAAATTCAAGCTGGAAAGATGATTTTAATATATCACTTGTACATTTTGAATTGCTCTTCTGGTGACAATGTAGTTTGTTTTTGTCAATTACCATTTAAATAATAGGGTAAAGAAAATTAAGTGGATTTTTGAAAGAAAACAATACTGTCAATATACTATTAAAACAAATTAAAATGGTAAAAGTTATGGTACTTTAAGTAAAAATAAAAGAGCCAAAATATCAATCCCAGTTTTGGATTACTTTAATTAACAAACAAAAAAAAATGCATATAGCAGAGAATAGTTTCAATCTGCCTACCTCTGGGTTATGGGCCCAGCATGCTTCCATTGCTGTACTCTGCTGCACATGTAAGTGCAAGAGATCCTGAAGCACTCACTCATCATGGGAAAGTACCAATGTGTTTCTTCGTTGGTTGATGGAAGAAACATCTTACAAAAACTCTCCAGATTATTGACTTTTTAAAGTTTTTCTAGGAAACGTTTTAGATGAATGCTTATTAGCCCTTGTCAGTATATACTTTCACAATGTGTCTCTGTGGCGCAGTCAGTTAGTGTGTACGGCTATTAACCAAAAGGTTGGTGGTTCAATCCCACCCAGGTACGTAATTGACCTTGTTATCAGATTTTGGTGATCTTTAAGTAGACAAGTCAAAATTTCAAACCCCCTGTTATGGTGTAGGGTACCTGGCCTTCTCTGATGTAATCAGAGTTAGATTTGATTCAGTGATTTTATAAAAACAGCTAGGAAGCACAATTTAGCAGTGGGTTGCAGAGAAAAAGAAATATGCTGGCAAAAAAATCCATTTGAGTGATTAAACAGCTCTTCATTTTCTGGCTTTATTTTTATGCTAACAAATTTGTTCTCTGAAAAGTGTCCACAAAGCCAAGTCTCTGATTAACACCTTTGTAGGGATGGTTTTTCACCTATTACTAAATTAAACTTGCTTCATTGGAAAGGCAGCAAGATGCATCCTCATTTCAATGTCTACTGAAATAATACAGGTTGACACCAGGAAACATTAACGCCACTGCATCCTTGCTGCTTTCTCATGTGGAAGTCTGTTTAATGTGAAAACAAGGTGATATCTAATTAGCACACAGGTAAGGAATTAAGAAAATCTTTATTTAAGGGTGAAGATGTTTCTCACAAAATCGTTGCCCCAATGCATCATTGAAATTCAAGCTGGAAAGATGATTTTAATATATCACTTGTACATTTTGAATTGCTCTTCTGGTGACAATGTAGTTTGTTTTTGTCAATTACCATTTAAATAATAGGGTAAAGAAAATTAAGTGGATTTTTGAAAGAAAACAATACTGTCAATATACTATTAAAACAAATTAAAATGGTAAAAGTTATTGTACTTTAAGTAAAAATAAAAGAGCCAAAATATCAATCCCAGTTTTGGATTACTTTAATTAACAAACAAAAAAATGCATATAGCAGAGGATAGTTTCAATCTGCCTACCTCTGGGTTATGGGCCCAGCATGCTTCCATTGCTGTACTCTGCTGCACATGTAAGTGCAAGAGATCCTGAAGCACTCACTCATCATGGGAAAGTACCAATGTGTTTCTTCGTTGGTTGATGGAAGAAACATCTTACAAAAACTCTCCAGATTATTGACTTTTTAAAGTTTTTCTAGGAAACGTTTTAGATGAATGCTTATTAGCCCTTGTCAGTATATACTTTCACAATGTGTCTCTGTGGCGCAATCAGTTAGTGTGTACGGCTATTAACCAAAAGGTTGGTGGTTCAATCCCACCCAGGTCTGTAATTGACCTTGTTATCAGATTTTGGTGATCTTTAAGTAGACAAGTCAAAATTTCAAACCCCCTGTTATGGTGTAGGGTACCTGGCCTTCTCTGATGTAATCAGAGTTAGATTTGATTCAGTGATTTTATAAAAACAGCTAGGAAACACAATTTAGCAGTGGGTTGCAGAGAAAAAGAAATATGCTGGCAAAAAAATCCATTTGAGTGATTAAACAGCTCTTCATTTTCTGGCTTTATTTTTATGCTAACAAATTTGTTCTCTGAAAAGTGTCCACAAAGCCAAGTCTCTGATTAACACCTTTGTAGGGATGGTTTTTCACCTATTACTAAATTAAACTTGCTTCATTGGAAAGGCAGCAAGATGCATCCTCATTTCAATGTCTACTGAAATAATACAGGTTGACACCAGGAAACATTAACGCCACTGCATCCTTGCTGCTTTCTCATGTGGAAGTCTGTTTAATGTGAAAACAAGGTGATATCTAATTAGCACACAGGTAAGGAATTAAGAAAATCTTTATTTAAGGGTGAAGATGTTTCTCACAAAATCGTTGCCCCAATGCATCATTGAAATTCAAGCTGGAAAGATGATTTTAATATATCACTTGTACATTTTGTATTGCTCTTCTGGTGACAATGTAGTTTGTTTTTGTCAATTACCATTTTAATAATAGGGTAAAGAAAATGAAGTGGATTTCTGAAAGAAAACAATACTGTCAATATACTATTAAAACAAATTAAAATGGTAAAAGTTATTGTACTTTAAGTAAAAATAAAAGAGCCAAAATATCAATCCCAGTTTTGGATTACTTTAATTAACAAAAAAAAATGCATATAGCAGAGGATAGTTTCAATCTGCCTACCTCTGGCTTATGGGCCCAGCATGCTTCCATTGCAGTACTCTGCTGCACATGTAAGTGCAAGAGATCCTGAAGCACTCACTCATCATGGGAAAGTACCAATGTGTTTCTTCGTTGGTTGATGGAAGAAACATCTTACAAAAACTCTCCAGATTATTGACTTTTTAAAGTTTTTCTAGGAAACGTTTTAGATGAATGCTTATTAGCCTTTGTCAGTATGAACTTTTGCAAAGTGTCTCTGTGGCGCAATCAGTTAGTATGTACGGCTATTAACCAAAACGTTGGTGGTTCAATCCCACCCAGGGACCTAATTGACCTTGTTATCAGATTTTGGTGATCTTTAAGTAGACAAGTCAAATTTCATACCCCCTGTTATGGTGTAGGGTACCTGGCCTTCTCTGATGTAATCAGAGTTAGATTTGATTCAGTGATTTTATAAAAACATCTAGGAAGCACAATTTAGCAGTGGGTTGCAGAGAAAAAGAAATATGCTGGCAAAAAAATCAAATTGCGTGATTAAACAGCTCTTCATTTTCTGGCTTTATTTTTATGCTAACAAATTTGTTCTCTGAAAAGTGTCCACAAAGCCAAGTCTCTGATTAACACCTTTGTAGGGATGGTTTTTCACCTATTACTAAATTAAACTTGCTTCATTGGAAAGGCAGCAAGATGCATCCTCATTTCAATGTCTACTGAAATAATACAGGTTGACACCAGGAAACATTAACGCCACTGCATCCTTGCTGCTTTCTCATGTGGAAGTCTGTTTAATGTGAAAACAAGGTGATATCTAATTAGCACACAGGTAAGAAATTACGAAAATCTTTATTTAAGGGTGAAGATGTTTCTCACAAAATCGTTGCCCCAATGCATCATTGAAATTCAAGCTGGAAAGATGATTTTAATATATCACTTGTACATTTTGTATTGCTCTTCTGGTGACAATGTAGTTTGTTTTTGTCAATTACCATTTTAATAATAGGGTAAAGAAAATGAAGTGGATTTTTGAAAGAAAACAATACTGTCAATATACTATTAAAACAAAATAAATGGTAAAAGTTATTGTACTTTAAGTAAAAATAAAAGAGACAAAATATCAATCCCAGTTTTGGATTACTTTAATTAACAAAAAAAAATGCATATAGCAGAGGATAGTTTCAATCTGCCTACCTCTGGCTTATGGGCCCAGCATGCTTCCATTGCAGCACTCTGCTGCACATGTAAGTGCAAGAGATCCTGAAGCACTCACTCATCATGGGAAAGTACCAATGTGTTTCTTCGTTGGTTGATGGAAGAAACATCTTACAAAAACTCTCCAGATTATTGACTTTTTAAAGTTTTTCTAGGAAACGTTTTAGATGAATGCTTATTAGCCTTTGTCAGTATGAACTTTTGCAAAGTATCTCTGTGGCGCAATCAGTTAGTATGTATGGCTATTAACCAAAAGGTTGGTGGTTCAAACCCACCCGGGGACGTAATTGACCTTGTTATCAGATTTTGGTGATCTTTAAGTAGACAAGTCAAATTTCATACCCCCTGTTATGGTGTAGGGTACCTGGCCTTCTCTGATGTAATCAGAGTTAGATTTGATTCAGTGATTTTATAAAAACATCTAGGAAGCACAATTTAGCAGTGGGTTGCAGAGAAAAAGAAATATGCTGGCAGAAAAATCCAATTGAGTGATTAAACAGCTCTTCATTTTCTGGCTTTATTTTTATGCTAACAAATTTGTTCTCTGAAAAGTGTCCACAAAGCCAAGTCTCTGATTAACACCTTTGTAAGGATGGTTTTTCACCTATTACTAAATTAAACTTGCTTCATTGGAAAGGCAGCAAGATGCATCCTCATTTCAATGGTAAGTCAACCTTCTTGCCCTATGTTCCCTCTCAACGGATGAAGACGCATCATTATCTACCGCAGTCATTTTGGCCCAATAGATATGCAAGAAGTTAAGATTCCCCTTTCTTTGCAGGTAGAGGAAGGAAAAGGAAGAGGTCTGTAGCCTCTTCAAGATCGCAGGACCAGAGATTGTCCTCTGCTTCTGCCAAATCCACTGCATGACACTGGGGCTTTCTTGCAGGAGCCCACACCAGTGGGGGCACGTCTAAAACTCTTCAGTCAGTTCTGGATTCATTCGGACCTGGACTCGTGGGTTTTACAAATAGTGTCCCAAGGGTACAAACTGGGGTTTCAAGACGTTCCCCCTCACCGATTGTTCAAATTGGCCTTAGTCAGCAGGGAGAAGGTCTTTATTCAAGCCTCTTCGTGGTCCCGAAGCCGGACGACTCAGTCAGACCAATCTTAAATCTGAAATCCCTCAATTTCTTCCTAAAGAAATTCAATTTCAAGATGGAATTTCTCAGGGCAGTGATTTCCAGTCCGGAGGACGGAGATTTCATGGTTTTGGTAGACATTAAGGATGCCTACTTACATGTTCCCATTTAGCCACTGCCTCAAGCTACCTAAGGTTTGCAATTCAGGATTGTCATTACCAATTTCAGACATTGCCGTTTGGTCTGTCCACGGCTCCGAGGATTTTCACCAGGGTGATGGCGGAAATTATGGTTCTCCTTCGCAAGCAAGGAGTCACAATTATCCCGTACTTGGATGATCTCCTGATAAAGGCGAGATCCAGGGACCAGTTGGTGCAAAACATTGCACTCTCCCTGACAGTTCTTCAACAACATGGTTGGCTCCTAAACTTGCCAAAATCGCAGTTGGTCCCAATGACGCGGTTGTTGTTTTTGGGAGTCATACTGTTAGGCGCCGGGGTCCGCTTGATGGTCTGCGCGGCCCGGCGCCTAGCAACTAGAGACGCCGTGCACGTACAGCCGCCGGCTCATTAGCAACGCTAGACGCCGGGCGCGCTGAGCCGCACGGACCCTAGCAATGGGGACGCCACTGGCGGACCGCGTTCCCCGTTGCTAGGCTTTAGGAAATTAAGATATTCACCTGCTCTCTGGCCGTGCAGCAAGGCAGCTGCACGGCATTTATTCTAATCAGCCTTTAGCAGCTGATTGGAGGACTCCTTGTTAAATACACTCCCAGGGCTTCTCACAGACGCCGGTAATAGCTTCCTGCATGCTGCCTTTGTTTGCTGAGAGTCTGTTTCCAGTCCTGCTGTATCCGGTCATTCCAGTCCGCAGAAGTCCGGTATTCGGGAGTTGTCATCTCATCCCAAGAGGTCGTTTGGTTCCCTGGAGTCCTGACTGATCACCGTTTTATATCCAGTGGTGTTCGTGAGTTGCGGCTCTGCCGTGTGTTGCGGCTCAGCCGCTTTACCTTTTATATTTTGTGTTTGGAGCATTTGTGGAGGGTTCCGCTTCCACAAGTCCTCTCTGGTACTTGGCGGTGCCGGGTAGGAGAATTGGACAAGTGGATATTTTGGTTGTCCTTTTTCCTGGCGGTTTCTCCGCACATATTATAGTTTTGAGTTTGCTTAGCCCCTGGCCTGGTTGTTTAGTTAGAGGGCCTCTTGTTATCACCCTGTCTCGGGTTTCCCTTTGTCTCTCATTAAGACTGGGGGGCATCGAAGTTGGGCAGACATAATCCGCCCTTCAAACGCGGCTGCCAAGGGCTCAAGAAACCATAGTCTCGCAGGGGATTTCTGACAACACGGGTGAGACAACAGAGTTAGGGCGCCAGGGGCTATTTTCCTGTCCTGCTCCCTTCCCCAGCATTCCGTTCCAGTGCTCCAGTCCTTGCCATAAGATCTTCTCTGACCAGAGTGCTGGAATCATAACATTATTACCGGCCATACCAAAACTTAAAATTAAACGGGGTTTAATTTTTTTTCATTCAGTTTTGTGAGAGTTTATCGGCCTCATGAATCCAACAGGTTTAGGGCCAAATCCTGGTCAGCTCTTAGTCAGCCAGATTCAAGAACTTACTCAGATGGTTCAGGATCTTTCTCTTCGGGTGAAGTCGCAGGAAGATCTTTTGCGAGCTTCCCCAAGGGTAGTCCCTGAACCAAAGATGCATTTGCCTGACCGTTTTTCTGGTGATAGAAAAGAGTTTTTTAATTTTAAAGAATCCTGTAAACTTTATTTTCGTTTAAGACCGACTTCCTCGGGTACTGAATCTCAGCGGGTCGGGTTTATTATTTCTTTGCTCCAGGGGGATCCTCAGACCTGGGCATTTGGTTTAAGAGCAGAGGATCCGGCATTGTTGTCAGTTGACGCTTTTTTTGAGTCTTTAGGGCTCTTGTATGATGACCCTGATAGAGAGGCGTCCGCTGAAAGTCAGTTGCGCGCTCTCAGACAGGGTAGAAATCCTGCAGAGGTTTATTGTACGGAGTTTCGCCGTTGGTCGAACGACTGTGGCTGGAATGACCCAGCCCTGCGCAGTCAGTTTCGCCTCGGCTTATCAGAGTCTATAAAAGACAGTCTCCTTCAGTACCCCGCTCCTGAGACTCTTGATAAACTCATGGAGCTTTCTATTAAGATTAATCGTCGTCTCAGAAAGCGGAGGGCTGAAAAAGGAGCACCTGTAAGGTCAAGTCCGTGTGTATATTCCATTCCTGAAGACGTAGAGGAGACCATGCAGATGGGTCTCTCCCGGCTGTCTCCTGAAGAAAGAGCCAGAAGGCAAAATTCTGGTCTTTGTCTGTACTGTGGGGGTAAGGGACATTTTGCTCGTAATTGTCCGAACAAGTCGGGAAATGCTTTGACCAGGTGAATTGTGAGGGGGTTCACCTAGGTCTGCAGCTTATCTCCTCGAATAACTCCCTTTTAGTCCCAGTTAAAGTTTCCTTTGGCAGCCTCAGTTCTTCGGTGTCGGCTTTTGTTGACAGTGGAGCTGCAGGAAACTTTATGGATTTAACTTGGGCTAAGGCCTTAGGCATTCCTCAGTTACCTTTGGGTAGGTGTGTCACCATGCATGGCTTAGATGGGAGTCCGCTGTCTAATGGGATTATTTCTCTCCGTACACCCCCTGTACTACTTACAGTAGGAGCTCTACATTCCGAGAAAATCGAGTTCTTTCTTACACATTGCCCAGCAGTTCCAGTTGTTCTGGGTCACCCTTGGCTGGCCTTTCATAATCCCACCATTGATTGGCGGTCGGGGGAGATTTCACATTGGGGTACTTTTTGTGATAAGGAATGTATCACGTTTCCAGTCAGAGTAGCAGCTATCATTCCAGAACTCATTCCGGTGGAATACCAGGAGTTTGCTGATGTTTTCTCCAAAGGCAATGCGGACATTCTGCCTCCCCATCGGCCTTATGATTGTGCTATTGAGTTAATTCCTGGTGCCGCATTGCCAAAGGGAAGATTATATGCATTATCCGGGCCAGAAACTGCGGCTATGAATGATTATGTAAAGGAGAGCCTTGAGAAAGGATTTATTAGACCATCAAAATCTCCTTTAAGTGCAGGCTTCTTCTTTGTGGAGAAAAAGGATGGCTCGCTTAGACCTTGCATTGATTTTAGAGCCCTGAATAAGATCTCAGTTAAAAACACCTATCCTTTGCCGTTGATTTCTGTACTCTTTGATCAGTTACGTTCTGCTGTGATTTTTTTCTAAAATTGACCTTAGAGGAGCGTACAACCTCATCCGAATTAAATCTGGAGATGAGTGGAAAACGGCCTTCAGTACTCAGTCGGGTTACTACGAATACCTGGTGATGCCGTTCGGCCTGTCCAATGCTCCGGCAGTTTTTCAAGACCTCATTAACGATGTGCTCCGTGACTTCCTAGGGAAATTCGTGGTCGTTTACTTAGACGACATCCTGATTTTTTCTAAATCAATGGAACAACATGTTACCCAGGTGCGTCTGGTTCTTCAAAAGTTATGTGAGAATCATTTATATGCCAAGCTGGAGAAGTGTGAGTTTCATGTCACGGAAGTATCTTTTTTAGGGTACATAATTTCCCCTCAGGGATTTTCCATGGAACCAAAGAAACTCCAGGCCATCCTTAGTTGGGCGCAACCCACCAATTTAAAAGCAATTCAGCGTTTTTTAGGGTTTGCGAATTATTATAGGAGGTTCATTCATTCTTTTTCTGACCTGGTTGCTCCCATTGTAGCTCTGACAAAGAAAGGAGCGGATCCTACCAACTGGTCGCGTGAAGCTGAGTTGTCCTTCCGGGCCTTGAAACAAGCCTTTGTCTCGGCTCCAGTCCTCAGACATCCTAATCCGGAATTGCCCTTTGTGGTGGAGGTTGATGCCTCGGAGGTTGGAGTGGGGGCTATCCTTTCTCAAAAGGATCCGGAGTCTCTGGAGTTACATCCTTGTGCCTTTATGTCCAGGAAATTCTCCTCCGCTGAATCCAACTATGATGTTGGTAATCGGGAGTTACTGGCGGTAAAATGGGCTTTCGAGGAGTGGAGGCATTGGCTGGAGGGAGCAAAACATACTATTTCGGTATTGACTGACCATAAGAACCTGCAATACATTGAATCGGCTAAGCGGCTTAATGCCCGGCAGGCACGTTGGGCATTATTTTTTACGCGTTTCAAATTTATAATCACTTTCAGGCCTGGTTCCAAGAATACTAAGGCTGATGCCCTGTCACATAGCTTTCTTCCGGTTCACAATAACAATCCTGTTACCCCCATACTTCCATCTTCGGTCATCTGGGCGGGCCTCACACAAGATTTATTTACCCAGTTAAAACAGCTTCAACACCAAGCTCCTAGAATTACTCCTGCTGGTCGTCTTTACGTCCCTGAGTTTTTGAGAGTTACTGTTTTAACGGAATTCCATGATAACAAAGTTTCAGGGCATCCAGGAGTCTCTAAGACATTGGAGTTAGTCTCTCGCTCAGTATGGTGGCCTGGTCTTTCTAAAGACGTCAAGGAATTTGTTTATTCATGTCAGGTTTGTGCACAGCATAAGGTTCCCCGTTCCTTGCCCATCGGGCAACTTATGCCCTTAAATGTTCCTCTCAGGCCGTGGTCTCATATTTCCATGGATTTTGTGGTTGACCTTCCCCTTTCAGCCGGATTCCGAGTCATATGGGTGGTAGTGGACCGTTTTAGTAAAATGGCTCATTTTATTGCTCTTCCCCGATTGCCTTCTGCCCAAGGGTTGGCAGTTTTGTTTCTCCGCCATGTATTCAGGCTTCATGGGTTGCCTACTGATATTGTTTCTGATCGGGGTCCACAATTCATCGCACAATTCTGGAAATGTTTTTGTGCCTCATTGAAGATGAAATTGTCGTTAACATCCGGTTACCACCCACAATCCAACGGGCAAACCGAACGAGTTAACCAATCATTGAAACAATATTTGCGCTTGTATTCAGCCAAACTCCAGAATGATTGGTCCGAGTTTCTTCCGTTGGCTGAATTTGCTTACAATAATTCTTGTCATTCCTCCACTAAAGAGTCTCCATTCTTTTCAGTTTTTGGTTTTCACCCCAGAGCTAATTCTTTTTTTCATCATTCCTCAGTCTTCTCGCTTACCTTAACCTCCCATCTCAGAGCCATTTGGAAAAAGGTGCACCTTGCTCTCAGAAAAGCGGCTTTTCGAGAGAAGAAATTTTCTGACAGGCTCCGACGTCCTTGCACTTTTAAGGTGGGAGATAGGGTGTGGTTGTCGACTCGCAACATCAGGCTTCGACAATCCTCAGCTAGACTGGGACCCAAATTTATTGGGCCATTTCTTATTATTAAAAGAGTCAACCCAGTTGCCTTTCGGTTACGTTTACCAAGATCTCTCAGGATTGGAAATACGTTTCATTGTTCCCTGTTGAAACAATACGTTTCTTCCAGTAGATTTCCTCGGAAGATCTCTCAGGGTAGATCTCCAGTGGATGTACAGGGACAACAGGAGTTCATGGTAGAGAAGGTTCTCGATTCCAAATTGTCCCGGGATCGGCTGTATTTTCTGGTTCACTGGAAAGGCTATGGTCCGGAGGAAAGGTCTTGGGTCCTGGATAAGGATCTTCATGCCCCGAGGCTCAAGAGGGCATTTTTTCGGGAATTTCCTCAGAAACCTGGCTTTAGGGGTTCCTTGACCCCTCCTCAAGGGGGGGGTACTGTTAGGCGCCGGGGTCCGCTTGATGGTCTGCGCGGCCCGGCGCCTAGCAACTAGAGATGCCGTGCACGTACAGCCGCCGGCTCCCTAGCAACGCTAGACGCCGGGCGCGCTGAGCTGCACGGACCCTTGCAACGGGGACGCCACTGGCGGACCGCGTTCCCCGTTTCTAGGCTTTAGGAAATTAAGATATTCACCTGCTCTCTGGCCGTGCAGCAAGGCAGCTGCACGGCATTTATTCTAATCAGCCATTAGCAGCTGATTGGAGGACTCCTTGTTAAATACACTCCCAGGGCTTCTCACAGATGCCGGTAATAGCTTCCTGCATGCTGCCTTTGTTTGCTGAGAGTCTGTTTCCAGTCCTGCTGTATCCGGTCATTCCAGTCCGCAGAAGTCCGGTATTCGGGAGTTGTCATCTCATCCCAAGAGGTCGTTTGGTTCCCTGGAGTCCTGACTGATCACCGTTTTATATCCAGTGGTGTTCGTGAGTTGCGGCTCTGCCGTGTGTTGCGGCTCAGCCACTTTACCTTTTATATTTTGTGTTTGTAGCATTTGCGGAGGGTTCCGCTTCCACAAGTCCTCTCTGGTACTCGGCGGTGCCGGGTAGGAGAATTGGACAAGTGGATATTTTGGTTGTCCTTTTTCCTGGCGGTTTCTCCGCACATAATATAGTTTTGAGTTTGCTTATCCCCTGGCCTGGTTGTTTAGTTAGAGGGCCTCTTGTTATCACCCTGTCTCGGGTTTCCCTTTGTCTCTCATTAAGACCGGGGGGCATCGAAGTTGGGCATACATGATCCGCCCTTCAAACGCGGCTGCCAAGGGCTCAAGAAACCATAGTCTCGCAGGGGATTTCTGACAACACGGGTGAGACAACAGAGTTAGGGCGCCAGGGGCTATTTTCCTGTCCTGCTCCCTTCCCCAGCATTCCGTTCCAGTGCTCCGGTCCTTGCCATAAGATCTTCTCTGACCAGAGTGCTGGAATCATAACACATACTGGACACAGAAGAGGTTTTCTTCCAGTGGAAAGGCTATGGAGATCCAGAGTCTGGTCAAACAAATTCTGAAACCAGCAAGAGTGTTAATCCATCAATGCATTCAGTTGCTGGGGAAGATGGTTGTGGCCTACGAGGCCATTCAGTTTGGCAGGTTCCATGCCAGAGTGTTCCAGTGGGACCTGTTGAACAATTGGTCCGGATCCCACCTACACATGCACCGGAGGATAATCCTGTCTTCCAAGACCAGAATCTCACTCCATTGGTGGCTGCACAGTTCTCACCTCCTTGAGGGGCGATGGTTCGGGATCCAGGACTGGATCCTAGGGACCACAGATGCAACCCTCCGAGGCTGGGGAGCAGTCACACAGGGGGAAAACGTCCAAGGAAGATGGTCAAGTCAGGAAAGTTGTCTCCACATAAATGTTCTGGAGTTAAGGGCCATTTAATAACTGCAGACACAGTACACACTGGGACGGGTGCCCAGCATCCTCAACAGACTAAGAGAAAAGGATTTACCGGTAGGTATTAAAATCCTAGTTTCTCTAACGTCCTAGAGGATGCTGGGGACTCCGTAAGGACCATGGGGATAGACGGGCTCCACAGAGTTCATGATCTTCACTGAGGTAGCGTACAGCACTGCAGCTGTGCGCCATTGCTCCCATACACCTCACATACTCCGGTCACTATAAGGGTGCAGGGCGCAGGGGGGGCGCCCTGGGCAGCAATATAAACCTCTTTTTGGCAAAAATATAACATATATACAGCTGGGCACTGTATATATGTATGAGCCCCCACCAATTTTACAGTTTAAGCGGGACAGAAGCCCGCCGCCGAGGGGGCGGGGCTTCTCCCTCAGCACTCACCAGCGCCATTTTTTTTCCACAGCACCGCTGAGAGGAAGCTCCCTGGACTCTCCCCTGCTTATACCACGGTAGAGAAGAGGGTTGAAAAGAGAGGGGGGGCACATAATTCGGCGCAAATTACATACAGCAGCGCTACTGGACAAACATTAAGTTACTGTGTTATTCCTGGGTTATATAGCGCTGGGGAGTGTGCTGGCATACTCTCTCTCTGTCTCTCCAAAGGGCCTTGTGGGGAAACTGTCTTCAGAAAAAGTATTCCCTGTGTGTGTGGTGTGTCGGTACACGTGTGTCGACATGTCTGAGGAAGAAGGCTATATTAGAGAGGAGCGGGAGCAAATGAATGTGGTGTCTCCGCTGACACCTGATTGGATGGATATGTGGAATGTTTTAAATGCTAGTGTAAACTCATTGTACAAAAGATTAGACAAGGCTGAAGCTTTGGGACAGTCAGGGACTCAACCCATGCCTGATCCTATGTTGCAGGGACTGTCAGGGTCTCATAAGCGCCCACTATCCCAGATTGTTGACACAGATACCGACACGGATTCTGACTCCAGTGTCGATTACGATGATGCAAAGTTACAGCCAAAATTGGCAAAATCCATTCGATATATGATTATGGCAATAAAAGATGTTTTGCACATCACAGAGGAACCCCCTGTCCCTGACAAGAGGGTACATATGTACAAGGGAAAGAAGCCTGAGGTAACCTTTGAGGGGGTCACACGAGCTGAACGAGTTATGTGAAAAAAAAGCTTGGGAATCTCCAGATAAAAGACTGCAGATTTCCAAAAGGATTCTTATGGCGTATCCTTTTTCATCAACGGATAGGTTACGATGGAAATCCTCCCGTAGGATGGACAAAGCATTAACACGCACAGCTACAGTTGGAAAATCAAATTTTTTACCTTATGTTCCCTCACAGCATAAGAACGCTCCGCATTATCAAATGCAGTCCTTTTGGTCACAAAGAAACAAGAAAGTGCGAGGTGCGTCCTTTCTTGCCAGAGGTAGGGGCAGAGGAATAAAGCTGCACAACACAGCTAGTTCCCAGGAACAGAAGTCCTCCCCGGCCTCTACAAAATCTACCTCATGACGCTGGGGCTCCACTGGCAGAGTCCGGCCCATGTGATGTCTGCAGCTGCTCTGACCACGCCTCCTGTTTCTCCGTTGCCGACCCCATTTTGAAGCCGTGCCCCCGCACCGCTCCATCTCCGACTTGGAAATGGAGTGTTGTTGACCCCCCTCCCCCCCCCCCTTCACCGATTCACAGGCAGAGGTGATCGCATTATCTGCGGGGTGCCGCAGAAAATGCAGGCGTATGCTCTTAGCAGTTTTTGCAGTTGGATTGCGATCCAACCTGAATCAGGCCCCATTACCTATCACAATGCACTGCGGGTAGTACAAAATGGGGTTAATATAGGAGAAAAAACCCCAGAGCTGTGCTCCTTAACTGTCCCTGGTGGCTAGTGGAGCGGCTGCCCAGTAATCAGTGTCCACGCCAGTGCGCACACGGCCCGCCCCCATCAGCGGCCTCGTGATCCCGGAGGGCGGTGTGTGTGTGACTGACCTTAGGAAGAAACCGGAGCCTCCGCTGCAGTGACCCAGCAACCGGGGCACGGGAGTATACTGCGCCACTGGGAGTGATGGAGCTGCAGTAAAGAGGTCTATTAGACCTAGCCTGCTGCAGCCCTTGTAGATTCTTATAAAAAAAGTTCTTCTTTTCTTGCCAAAATTAATAGCTAAGAATAGGCTGCCTGAGGCAGCCCCCTGTTAAGTGGCCTGCTACTGAAGGCACCAACTACAAACTGAGCTCCCTGTTCATGGAAGCGAGGTTATAGAGGAGGGGGCGCTGAGCATCTTGGGAACAGTCAAAAGCTTTGAGCCTGTTGGTGCCTCAGATCAAGATCCTACTCTGGTGTACATATACAATGTGAATCCTTGTGGAGTCCAGTGTACCCCACAGAAGAAATGAATGCGTCACACCCATTGGCAGCAACATTAGAATAGCTGCTGATGGGCACAATTGAGAAAGGAAGGAGGGAAAACATTTGAATCCAGCACATATATGTAATTTGAATATGTAATTTGTACCTTCCTACTTTAAAATGTAATGGATGAACCTCACCCTGTGAGAACTATCTTCATGATCAAGAGATCTCATATGCAAGATAAGTATGTGTTGGGATAGGGCTGTGGAGGGCGGCTGCTCGGGCACACCCCTGTCAAGTTAAGGAGATTCAACTGAGGAAGCACAAGGGAACTCTCATCTGGGAACAACAACTGCAGGGAGAACACATTTTCAGACGAATGTGGGAGGGCAGAAGGCTGCCTAATACTGAAGCACCCCCAAACAACAAACCAAATGCAACAACTACTGCAAGCATTCCTGGGGGAAGGCCTGCAGCAGATGGATTTGCATATAGTGATGTCATCCAAGCAGTGGGCATAGTTGGCTGCAACCCTCGTCTGCATATGAAAAGAGAAAAGGGTCACGCAGGGCATGGCGGCCTTTGTGGGGTTGCGCTTGGATGACCCCTAAATCGCTTTATACACCCCCACCCCCCATCAGTGCGGGCTCATGTTGGCCATGCCCCAGCCCCTGAAGCATTCAAGCTGATTTCTTGCAGCAGCTGGACCCAGAAACAGCTCCAGAGTTGCTCTACAAGACAAGTAAAAGGGTGTGAGCCCTGCAGCACCACCTGTAGTTTGCATACACACATATATAGGACAGCATCTCTTATATGCCCCAGGGTCAATAAAATAGTATCCTTATCTAGGGTATCCATCCCCTCAGATAAGGTATCCGTCCATGCCGCTACAGCACTACACACCCAGGCCGACGCAATTGCCGGTCTGAGTAAGGTACCTGAATGTGTATAAATGGACTTCAGGGTAATCTCCTGTTTGCGGTCAGCAGACTCTTTGAGGGTAGCCGTATACTGGGACGGGAGGGCTACCTTCTTGGATAATCGTGTTAATGCTTTGTCCACCCTAGGGGAGGATTCCCATCGTAACCTATCCATTGATGGGAAAGGATACGCCATAAGAATCCTTTTGGAAATCTGCAGTCTTTTATCTGGAGATTCCCAAGCTTTTTCACATAACTCGTTCAGCTCGTGTGACCCCCTCAAAGGTTACCTCAGGCTTTTTCACCATGTACATATGTACCCTCTTGTCAGGGACAGGGGGTTCCTCTCTGATGTGCAAAACATCTTTTATTGCCATAATCATATATCGAATGGATTTTGCCAATTTTGGCTGTAACTTTGCATCATCGTAATCGACACTGGAGTCAGAATCCGTGTCTGTATCTGTGTCAACAATCTGGGATAGTGGGCGCTTATGAGACCCTGACAGTCCCTGCAACATAGGATCAGGCATGGGTTGAGACCCTGACTGTCCCAAAGCTTCAGCCTTGTCTAATCTTTTGTGCAATGAGTTTACACTAGCATTTAAAACATTCCACATATCCATCCAATCAGCTGTCGGCGGAGACACCACATTCATTTGCTCCTGCTCCTCTCTAATATAGCCTTCTTCCTCAGACATGTCGACACACGTGTACCAACACACCACACACACAGGGAATGCTTTTTCTGAAGACAGTTTCCCCACAAGGCCCTTTGGAGAGACAGAGAGAGAGAGTATGCCAGCACACACCCCAGCGCTATATAACCCAGGAATACACAGTAACTTAATGTTTGCCCAGTAGTACTGCTGTATGTAATTTGCGCCAAATTATGTGCCCCCCCCCTCTTTTCAACTCTCTTGTCTACCGTGGTATAAGCAGGGGAGAGTCCGGGGAGCTTCCTCTCAGCGGTGCTGTGAAGAAAAAATGGCGCTGGTGAGTGCTGAGGGAGAAGCCCCGCACCCTCGGCGGCAGGCTTCTGTCCCGCTTAAACTGTAAAATTGGCGGGGGCTCATACATATATACAGTGCCCCGCTGTATATGTGTTATATTTTTGCCAAAAAGAGGTTTATATTGCTGCCCAGGGTGCCCTCTACCCCCTGCGCCCTGCACCCTTACAGTGACCGGAGTGTGTGAGGTGTATGGGAGCAATGGCGCACAGCTGCAGTGCTGTGCGTTACTTCAGTGAAGATCATGAAGTCTTCTGCCGCCTCTGAAGTCTTCTTTTCTTCTCAAACTCACCCGGCTTCTATCTTCCGGCTCTGCAAGGGGGACGGAGGCGCGGCTCTGGGACGGACGGCGAGGGTGAGATCCTGCTTACCAATCCCTCTGGAGCTAATGGTGTCCAGTAGCCTAAGAAGCTGGACCTTGCAACTCAGAGAGTAGGGCTGCTTCTCTCCCCTCAGTCCCTCGATGAGGGAGTCTGTTGCCAGCAGTGCTCCCTGAAAATTAAAAACCTAACAAAATACTTTCTGTCAGAAAGCTCAGGAGAGCTCCTGAAAAGCACCCAGTCTCCACTGGGCACAGTATCAAACTGAGGTCTGGAGGAGGGGCATAGAGGGAGGAGCCAGTGCACACCCAGAACTAAAGTCTTTCTTAAAGTACCCATGTCTCCTGCGGAGCCTATCTATCCCCATGGTCCTTACGGAGTCCCCAGCATCCTCTAGGACGTTAGAGAAAATAGGATTTTAATACCTACCGGTAAATCCTTTTCTCTTAGTCCGTAGAGGATGCTGGGCACCCGTCCCAGTGCGTACTGTGTCTGCAGTTATTAAATGGCCCTTAACTCCAGAACATTTATGTGGAGAAAACTTTCCTGACTTGACCATCTTCCTTGGATGTTTTCCCCCTGTGTGACTGCTCCCCAGCCTCGGAGGGTTGCATCCATGGTCCCTAGGATCCAGTCCTGGATCCCGAACCATCGCCCCTCTAGGAGGTGAGAACTGTGCAGCCACCAATGGAGTAAGATTCTGGTCTTGGAAGACAGGATTATCCTCCGGTGCATGTGTAGGTGGGATCCGGACCACTTGTCCAACAGGTCCCACTGGAACACTCTGGCATGGAACCTGCCAAACTGAATGGCCTCGTAGGCCGCAACCATCTTCCCCAGCAACAGAATGCATTGATGGATTAACACTCTTGCTGGTTTCAGAATTTGTTTGACCAGACTCTGGAACTCCATAGCCTTTCCACTGGAAGAAAGCCTCTTCTGTGTCCAGTATGACTCCCAGAAACAAATCCCGCGTCATTGGGACCAACTGCGATTTTGGCAAGTTTAGGAGCCAACCATGTTGTTGAAGAACTGTCAGGGAGAGTAGATGTTTTGCACCAACTGGTCCCTGGATCTCGCCTTTATCAGGAGATCATCCAAGTACGGCATAATTGTGACTCCTTGCTTGCGAAGGAGAACCATCATTTCCACCATCACCCTGGTGAAAATCCTCGGAGCCGTGGACAGACCAAATGGCAACGTCTGAAATTGGTAATGACAATCCTGAATTGCAAACCTCAGGTAGCTTGATGCAGTGGCTAAACGGGAACATGTAATTAGGCATCCTTATGTCTACCAAAACCATGAAATCTCCTTCCTCCGGACTGGAGATCCCTACCCTGAGAGATTCCATCTTGAAATTGAATTTCTTTAGGTAGAAATTGAGGGATTTCAGATTTAAGATTGGTCTGACTGAGCCGTCCGGCTTCGGGAGCACGAAGAGGCTTGAATAAAAACCTTCTCCCTGCTGACTAAGGCCGATTTGAACAATCGGTGAGGGGGAACGTCTTGAAACCCCAGTTTGTACCCTTGTGACACTATTTGTAAAACCCACGAGTCCAGGTCCAAATTAATCCAGAACTGACTGAAGTGTTTTAGACGTGCCCCCACTGGTGTGGGCTCCTGCAAGAGAGCCCCAGCGTCATGCAGTGGATTTGGCAGAAGCAGAGGACGATCTCTGCTCCTGCGATCTTGAAGAGGCTACAGACCTCTTCCCTCTTCTCCTTCCTCTACCTGCAAAGAAAGGGGAATCTTAACTTCTTGCATATCTATTGGGACAAAATGACTGCGTTAGACAATGATGCGTCTTCATCCGTTGAGAGGGAACATAGGGCAAGAAGGTTGACTTACCTGCGGGAGCTGCCGAGATCAAATTAACTAGGCCGTTGCCAAACAAGGCTTCACCTTCATAGGGAAGAGACTCCCTTTCTTCTTGGAGTCAGCATCAGCATTCCCTTGGTGAATCCACAATGCCCTCCTATCCGAGACTGCCATGAAATTGGCCCGTGAACTCAAGAGTCCTATATCCCTTGCAGTCGTAAGTATGCTGCAGTGTCCTTGATATGATCCAACGTAAGGAGTATCCCATCTCTCCAAGATATCTATATCGGAAGACAAGGTATTCGACCAATTCTTGAATACTACTTCTCACCCATGCGCATGTAATGGCAGGTCTAAGTAATGTACCCGTGGTTACATAACTAGAAATAATGTAGCTTCCTGCATACGATCCGCTGGATTTGTGACAGGGCCCCGTGCAGAACAGGGGGTGACTCCCACTTTATTCTGTCCGCAGCAGGAAATGAATAAACAATCGGAAACCTTTTGGGGATTTGAAACCATCTTGTCGAGCTGGCCCAGACTTTCTCAAACAGAGATGGAGGAACGTTACATCAGCTTTCATTATATATCTATATATACATACATATAGACCCCTTTGTCAGGAACAGCAGGGTCCTCAGTGATGTTAATATGTCCTTAATATCCACAATCATGTACTGAATGCTCCTTGCCAATATTGGATCTAATCAGGAAATATTATGGTCGACATAGGAATCAGTATCCGAGTCAGTATCAGTGTGTAGTAACATTTTTGCGGGCCTGAGGGAAAAGAAGCATAGCCATGAACATCACATCTATTCTCTACGTCTGTGTCTGGGACACAGATTTATCCAACCTCACTCTGATATTATTGAAACTTTCACCCAGTCAGTTATTGCTGGTGCCAACAGGGCCACCATCATATGTCTGCATTCCTAATATAGTTTCCTCTTGGGAAAAACATTCAGCCACCGACATGTTGACACACATGTACCAAGTACCCACAGACACATCGGCTTATGGGGGATAGACCTACAGTAAATCTGTCAGAGGGACAGAGAGGATTTTTCAGCTCACAACCCAGCGCCAAAAGTACACAGTCTGGGAAATAATAAACTCTATAGTGATAGACTTGTAACGCTCTATAGATGTGCTGGTGAGGTGAGGAAGAAGCCCCGCCGCTGTAATGGCACGCTTCTGTCCCGCTCAGAAACAAATAATTAATTACGCTGGCGGGGTAAGGACAGTGCCCAGGCACTAATGTCCACTTTTGCCAGCCTTTTGTGAGGAATTTATGCTGCCCAGGGTGCCCCCCCCCCCACCCACCCACATGCCCTGCACCCTGCAGTGCCTGTGTGTGTGTGGAAGCATGGCGCACAGCATTCCGCTCGCTGCGTGGTAACTCAGAATGCCGTCACTGGAGAAGAAGTCTTCTGTTCTTCTGCTACTCGCCTGTCTTCTGACTTCTGGCTCTGTAAGGGGGTGATGGCAGGCTACGGGAGTGGGCATCTAGGCGTACCCAGCGATCAGCACCCTCAGGAGCTAATGGTGTCCTGTCAGCCAGAAGCAGAGCCATTGAACTCACTAGAAGTTGGTCATACTTCTCTCCCCTAAGTTCCACGAAGCAGGGAGACTGTTGCCAGCAGCCTCCCTGAAAATAAGAAAAACTAACATAAGTCTTTTCAGAGAAACTCAGTAGAGCTCCCCTGTAGTGCATCCAGTCTCACTGGGCACAATTCTAAAACTGGAGTCTGGAGGAGGGGCATAGAGGGAGGAGACAGTTCACACCCTTTGAAAGTCTTAAAGTGCCCATGTCTCCTGCGGATCCCGTCTATACCCCATGGTTCTTAATGTGATCCCAGCATCCTCTAGGACGTATGAGAAAACAAATAACGCACACACGAGGAGGAGAGAACAAAGGAAGCTATAAGGAGGGGAGGGGAGGGGAGGGGGGGGGAGGTAAGGTAGTAAAGGGATATTGGATAAACTACAACCTTATACATATTCATTAATGTACCAGTAGTTAGAAGTAGAAGAGCTCTAACAGAAACCACAAAGCCTATCTAAAGCCACACCACACTGGATATGCCCAATCTCATTTGATCTTTGAAGCAAAGCAGTATTGGACTTTGTTACTACCAAGCAGTCTCCCATCCATGTATTATCAGATTCTTTAGGTGTTTTTAAACTACCAACACCCTTTTCTTGGTACTGTACATTTAATTTTTACACATATTCTTTTATGTACCAGAAGTTAGAAGTAGAAAAGCTCTAACAGAAACCACGAGCTCATCTACAGCCACAGCACACTGGATTTGCCCAATCTCTCCTGATCATGGAAGCTAAGCAGTGTTGGTCCTGGTTTTAGTACTTGGATGGGAGACCACCAGGAAATACCAGGAGCTGTGTGTATTTTTACAATACCAACACCGTTCTCTTGATGCATTCCATTTTGAAACATTGGGGCAGATCTATTAAGCCTGGTGAACTGATAAAGTGCAAGGTGATAAAGTACCAGCCAGTCAGCTCCTAACTGTCATTTTTCAAACCCAGCCTGTGACATGGCAATTAGGAGCTGATTGGCTGGTACTTTATCACCATGCAAATTATCATTTCACCAGGTTTAATAAATCGTCCGCTTATTCATTTATGTACGAGTAGTTAGAAGTAGAAGAACTCTAACTGAAACCACTAAGCTCATCTACAGCCACACCACACTGTATATGCCCAATATCACCTGATCTTAGGCCTGGTTTGTTCTTGGATGTGAGACCACCTGGGAATACCAGGTGCTGTAGGTAGTTTTATACTACCAACACCGTTCTCTTGATGCATTCTATTTTGAAACTTATTCATTGATGTAGAAGTTAGAAACAGCAAAAATCATCTACAGCCGCATCACACTGGATATGTCCAATCCAGTGGCGTAACTAGAAATTTTTCTCCCCCAAGCCAAAAAATTCTTCGGCGCCCCCCCCCCCCCCCCTTCATGCTCCATAATTGGGAGCAAGAAAGGGATAAATATGCGCTCGCCTAAGGCGCGCGCGTCAAAAAAGGGGCGTGGTTTTGTTGGAGTGGGCGTGGTTTCGCATAAAGGGGCGTGGCATTGCAGGAAAAGACTACCTTATACCCCAGTTTTGCAACCTGCACGCCCATACGTTGGCCACCACAGGAAAGAAAAATAATCCTGATTCATGCCCCTTACATTATTTGTCATTTTTCCTCCTTATAGTAATGCCCAGTATACATTATGCCACATACTGCAATGGCCCTTAGACATTATGCCGCACACAATAATACACGACACAATATGCACACACTGTAATGCCCCCGACACATTATGCCACACACCGTAATGTCTGTGACACATTATGCCACACACCGTAATGCCTGTGACACATTATGACAGGAATCGCAATGCCCGTTATACATTATGCTACACACTGCAATGCCCCTGATACATTATAGCACATACAATGTCTGTGACACATTATGACACACACCGCAATGTCCGTGATACATTATGCCACACACTGCAATGCCCGATACATTATAGCACATACAATGCCTGTGACACATTATGCCACACACTGCAATGACCTTGAGACATTATACCACAATGCCCGTGATATAGTATACCATACACCGTAATGCCTGTGACACATACCGCAATGCCCTGCCCGTTATACCCTATGCCACACATCGCAATGCCCGTTATGTATTATGCCACACTGCAATGACCCTGACATTATACCACATACCACAATGCCCGTGATATAGTATACCACACACCGTAATGCCTGACACATTATGACACACACCGCAATGTCCGTGATACATTATGCCACACACTGCAATGACCCTGAGACATTATACCACATATCACAATGCCCGCGATATAGTATACCATACACCGTAATGCCTGCGACACATTATGACACACACCGCAATGTCCGTGATACATTATGCCACACACCGTAATGCCCATTACACATTAAGTCCTACAGTAAGGCTTCTAATTACTTTTCAATTACCTGCTCGTTGTCAGGGGTTTCATGCACTGGGTGTCATGCTCGTTGCCAGGGGTTTCATGCTCTTGGTTCCATGCACGGTGCCAGGGGTTTTCATGCTCAGGGTGTCATGCTCGTTGCCAGGGGTTTCATGCACTGGGTGTCATGCTCGTTGCCAGGTGTTTCATGCACTGGGTGTCATGCTCGTTGCCAGATGTTTCATGCACTGGGTGTCATGCTCGTTGCTAGGAGGTAGTCCTTGTTGCTAGGGCTGTGCTCCCAGTGCTACATATGTCCCCAGTGCCAGATATTCCCCCACGGTGCCAGGTACTTACATGCCCCAGTGCCAAATATAGTCCCCCCCCCATGTGCCAGGTACACATATGCCCCCAGTGCCAGATATTCCCCCCCAGTGCCATATATGCCCCCAGTGCCAGATATTCCCCCCAGTGCCATATATGCCCCCCGTGCCATATATGCCCCCAGTGCCAGATACCCCCCCCCCCAGTGCCATATATGCCCCAGTGCCAGATATCCCCCCCAGTGCCAGATATGCCCCCAGTGCCAGATATTCCCCCCAGTGCCAGAAATGCCCCAGTGCCAGATATTCCTCCCCCCCCCCGTGCCATATATGCCCCCAGTGCCAGATATTTACCCCCCCCCCCCCGCCGTCGCTTTTTGGAGGGACACGGAGGGCACAGCTCGTCTCTCCTGTGTCCCTCCTGCTGCATCATCTCTGGCGGCCGCGGGTCTAATAGGGGGAAGTGCCGGTTCGTGAGCCAATTAGAGCTCACGGACGGCACTTCCCCCTATTAGACCCGCGGTCGCCGGAGATGATGCAGCAGGAGGGACACAGGGAGGCGCGCTGTGTGCCCTCCGTGTCCCTCCAAAAAGCGGCGGAGGGAAGGAGACTGCAGACTGACATGCGGACGCTCGTCCGCATGTCAGTCTGCTGTAAATCAGTGGTGCCCCCGCAGCCCCTCGCCCCCAAGCCACCGCGAGGACTGCGGGGGCAGTAGTTACGCCACTGGTCTAATCTCATCTGATGATGGAAGCTAAGCAGTGTTGTGCCTGGTTTGTTTTTGGATTTCAAGTCCTGCCTTCTGGTTTGGCCACGGCACCTCGGATATTCACCAAGGTCATGGCCGTGATGACGACCCTTCACCATCAGAGAATCAGGATCCTGCCAAATCTGGACGACTTGCTGATCCTGGTGAACTCCCAAGAGGTTCTCCACAGTTATCTGGAACTGGCGGTCCAATTCCTAAAAGTCCACGGGTGGCTCATCAACTGAAAAAAGTCCTCGCTGGTCCCTGCTCGGAACATTGTGCACCTAGGGGCACTGCTGGACACACACAGCCAACAATTGTTTCTGTCTCCAGAGAAAGTCCTGAAAATTCAGGACAGTATCGTCCTCTCTCGCCCAAGAGTGTTGATACACACGGCGATGCAAGTACTAGACCTCATGGTGTCGGCTTTCGATATGGTAGAGTACGCTCAATTTCATTACCGCCCTCTGCAGAGGTTAATCCTCTCCAAGTGGGACGGCCTGCCTCATCGGATGATGTCTCAAATGATCTCCTTGACTCCGGAGGTTCGTCTGACACTGAGCTGGTGGCTACAGGACCAACAGTTGAGCAGGGGCCATCCCTTCTGGATCTCCAACTGTGTCCTCCTGACAATGGATGCCAGTCTTTTGGGCTGGGCCATGGTGTTGGAGCAACACTTTCTACAGGGTCGGTGGACCAGGGAGGAATCTCTCCACCTGATATACATTCTGGAATTGCAGGCAGTGTTCAATTAATTGACACTGGCCCTGCCTCTAGTACAGAACAAGCCTGTTCAAGTACAATCTGACAACGCCACCACGGTAGTGTACACAAATCATCAAGGCGGCACTCGAAACTGCATGGCAAAGCTGGAAGTATCAAAAATCCTCAGTTGGGTAGAAAGTCATCTGACAGCAATATCGGCAGTGTTCATTCCCGGAGTCCTCAACTGGGAAGCGGATTTCCTCAGTCGTCAGGACGTTCACGCTGGAGAGTGGAGAGGCCGCAGCAGAAATGTCTGCACTGGTGTCAGTAGGTGACTGAGGCAGGGATGACTGGGAGATAGTGGGTGACTGAAGCATGTATGAGTGGGAGATAGTGGGTGACTGAGGCCGGGGTGACTGGGAGATAGTGGGTGACAGGGAGATAGTGGGTTACTGAGGGAGGGGTGATAGGAAGGGGTTGGGTAAGTATGGGAAGAAAGTGGGTGACAGGTATAATAAATGACTAAGGCAGGGGTGATAGGGAGATAGTGGATGACTGTGGCAGGGGTGACAGGGACAGTAAGAGACTGAGGCAGGGGTGACAGGGATAGTGGCTGACTGAGGCAGGGGTGACTGGGAGATAGTGGGTGACTGAGGCAGGGTTGACAGGGATAGTGGGTGACTGAAGCAGGGGTGATAGGGTGACAGTGGGTGACTAAAGCAGGGGTGACTGGTATAGTGGGTGACTGAGGCAGGGATCGCAGATATAGTGGTTGACTGAGGCAGCGGTGACTGGGAGATAGTGGGTAACTGAGGCAGGGGTGACAGGGAAAGTGTGTGACTCAGGCAGGGGTGATAGGGAGATAGTGGGCTGCATATCTCTGCCTCACTGCAGCAGCACATTCCTGCTTCAATGACAGCAGCACATCCCTACCTCACTTATAGCAGCACATCCCTGCCTCGCTGACAGCAGCACATCTCTGCCTCGCTGACAGCAGCACATCCCTGCCTCGCTGACAGCAGCACATCCCTGCTTCGCTGACAGCAGCACATCCCTGCTTCGCTGACAGCAGCACATCCCTGCTTCGCTGACAGCAGCACATCCCTGCCTCGCTGACAGCAGCACATCCCTGTCTCGCTGACAGCAGCACAGCACTGCTTCGCTGACAGCAGCACATCACTGCTTCACTACCAGCAGCACATCCCTGCCTCACTGGCAGCAGCACATCCCTGCCTTACTGACAGCTGTATATAGGGCCTAATTCAGACCTGATCCCTGCTGTGCATATTCACACAACAGGAGATCAGGTCTCTGCCCAGTGAGCGCCTCTGCCTGATTGACAGGCAGAGGCGGTCACTGGGCAGGAGGAGTCGGGCCAGCGGCGTTGTGCCGCCATTTTGGGGGCACAGTCAGGACAACGCAGACATGACCGGACCGTATGGGGGCGGGCCGTGACGGCTGCGTGACCCGGACAGCAACGGGCCTTATTTACTAAAATCTCAGATAAATTTTATGGCATTTATGTGCAGTCTAGTTTGCACAGTTGATAGAGTGTTGATCTTGCACTATCAATGTAAGCCTCACATAGGTTTGATACACATGTAAGTTTGTTTTTATTTTACTACATTGTGGTTTGTGGCTCTATACCATGTAATGCATGTCTTTTAACAGTAGTCAAGTCTTCCAATGTGCTTGTTAGTGAAACCCAATAGATAGCTTTATTTTATTTTGTTTCTTCAAATATTGAATGCATATGTCTTATAACTTTTTTTTTTTCAATATACAGGTTGAGTATCTGTATATACATTTTTATTATAAGATTTTCAATGACACAAGTACATCCAAGTTGCAGATTATGGATTGTGAAGGACAAATCAACCATATAAACAATTTAAGCAATTTAAATTGCATGCAGGTAGTAGAATATCAAACTCCTTGGATGAGAGTTGGTCGTAATAAACTAGGATAGAAAAGAATAAAGTAGAAAATAAGATTTTAAACCTACCGGTAAATCTTTTTCTCGTAGTCCGTAGAGGATGCTGGGGACTCCGTAAGGACCATGGGGATAGACGGGCTCCACAGGAGACATAGGCACTTTAAGAAAGACTTTAGTTCTGGGTGTGCACTGGCTCCTCCCTCTATGCCACAGTTAGAGAAACTGTGCCCAGAGGAGACGGACAGTATGAGGAAAGGATTTTGTTAATCCAGGGCAAGATTCATACCAGCCACACCAATCACACCGTATAACTTGTGATAAACTACCCAGTTATCAGTATGAAAAAACAACATAGCATCAGTGCAGGACCGATGCAACTATAACCTAACCCTTATTGAAGCAATAACTATATACAAGTATTGCAGAAGTAGTCCGCACTTGGGACGGGCGCCCAGCATCCTCTACGGACTACGAGAAAAAGATTTACCAGTAGGTTTAAAATCTTATTTTCTCTAACGTCCTAGAGGATGCTGGGGACTCCGTAAGGACCATGGGGATTATACCAATGGTCCAAAACGGGCGGGAGAGTGCGGATGACTCTGCAGCACCGATTGAGCAAACATGAGTTCCTCCTCAGCCAGGGTATCAAACTTATAGTATTTTGCAAAGGTGTGTGAACCCGACCAAGTAGCAGCTTGACACAGCTGTAGTGCCGAGACCCCTCGGGCAGCCGCCCAAGAAGAGCCCACTTTCCTCGTGGAATGGGCCTTGACCGATTTCAGTAACTGCAATCCAGCCATAGAATGCGCTTGCTGAATCGTGTTACAAATACGGCGTGCAATTGCCTGCTTTGAAGCAAGGGCACCAATATTGTTGGTTGCATACAGGACAAACAGCGCTTCAGTTTTCCTGACTCTAGCCGTCCTGGCCACGTAAATTTTCAAAGCCCTAACCACATCAAGTAACTCGGAATCCTCCAAGTCACGCGTAGCCACAGGCACCACAATAGGTTGGTTCATATGAAAAGATGAGACCACTTTTGGTAGGAATTGAGGACGGGTCTGCAATTCCGCTCTATCCACATGAAATACCAAATATGGGCTTTTATGTGACAAAGCCGCTAATTCCGACACTCGCCTAGCCGAAGCCAAGGCTAATAACATGACCACCTTCCATGTGAGATATTTTAACTCCACTGTTTTAAGTGGTTCAAACCAGTGTAATTTTAGAAAACTTAACACCACGTTAAGGTCCCAAGGTGCCACCGGAGGCACAAAAGGAGGCTGAATATGCAGCACTCCTTTTACAAAAGTCTGAACTTCTGGAAGAGAAGCCAATTCTTTTTGAAAGAAAATGGATAAGGCCGAAATCTGGACCTTAATAGAGCCTAATTTTAGGCCCAAATTCACTCCAGTTTGTAGGAAGTGAAGGAAACGGCCCAGATGGAATTCTTTCGTAGGAGCATTCCTGGCCTCACACCAAGAAACATAATTTCGCCATATACGGTGTAATGTTTTAACGTTACATCCTTCCTAGCCTTTATCAGCGTAGGGATGACCTCAACCGGAATGCTAGGATCCGGCATTCAACCGCCATGCCGTCAAACGCAGCTGCGGTAAGTCTTGGAACAGACAGGGCCCCTGATGCAACAGGTCCTGTCTTAGAGGGAGAGGCCACAGATCTTCTGTGAGCATTTCCTGCAGATCCGGATACCAGGTCCTCCGTGGCCAATCCGGAACAATGAGGATTGTTCTCACTCCTCTTTGTCTTATTATCCTCAACACCTTGGGTATGAGAGGAAGAGGAGGAAATACATAGACCGACCGGAACACCCACGGTGTCACTAGGGCGTCTACAGCTACTGCCTGAGGGTCTCTTGACCTTGCGCAATACCTCTGTAGCTTTTTGTTGAGCCGGGACGGCATCATGTCTATCTGTGGCAGTTCCCACTGACTTGTAATCTGTGCAAAGACTTCCTGATGAAGTCCCCACTCTCCCGGATGTAGGTCGTGTCTGCTGAGGATGTCTGCTTCCCAGTTGTCCACTCCCGGAATGAACACTGCTGACAGTGCGCTTGCGTGATTCTCCACCCAGCAAAGAATTCTGGTGGCTTGTGCCATCGCCACTCTGCTTCTTGTGCCGCCTTGGCGGTTTACATGAGCCACTGCGGTGACGTTGTCTGACTGGATCAGAACCGGTTGGTCGCAAAGTAAGGTCTCCGCTTGACGTAGGGCATTGTATATGGCCCTTAGTTCCAGGATGTTGATGTGAAGACAAGTCTCTTGACTTGACCAAAGACCTTGGAAATTTCTTCCCTGTGTGACTGCTCCCCAACCTTGGAGGCTTGCGTCTGTGGTCACCAGGATCCAGCCCTGAATGCTGAATCTGCGTCCCTCGAGAAGGTGAGCACTCTGCAGCCACCACAAGAGTGATACCCTGACCCTGGGGGACAGGGTGATCAACCAATGCATCTGTAAATGTGACCCGGACCACTTGTCCAGTAGGTCCCATTGGAAAGTCCTCGCATGGAACCTGCCAAATGGAATGGCCTCGTATGATGCCACCATCTTTCCCAGGACTCGAGTGCAGTGATGCACTGACACAAGTTTTGGTTTCAATAGGTTCCTGACAAGAGTCATGAGTTCCTGGGCCTTTTCTATCAGGAGATAAACCCTCTTCTGGTCTGTGTCCAGAATCATGCCCAAGAAAGACAGACGAGTAGTAGGAATCAATTGCGACTTCGGGATATTGAGAATCCAGCCGTGTTGCTGTAACACTTTCAGTGAAAGTGATACGCTGTTCAGCAACTGCTCTCTTGATCTCGCTTTTATGAGATCGCCCAAGTACGGGATAATTGTGACACCTTGCTTGCACAGGAGCACCATCATTTCCGCCATTACCTTGGTGAAAATTCTCAGGGCCATGGAGAGACCAAACAGCAACGTCTGAAATTGGCAATGACAGTCCTGTACCGCAAATCTGAGTTACGCCTGATGAGGTGGATAAATGGGGACATGAAGGTATGCATCCTGTACACAAATGCGGACAACAGGTGTCAAGCCGTGTGTTGCCTTTGTCAAGCTGTAATAAGTAGGGATAAGGACGTTAACCACCTCGGAACATCCTCCCTTATACGTCACCTACAGCGCATTCATCATAAGTCAGTGACAAGTTCAAAAACTTTGGATGACAGTGGAAGCAGTCCACTAACCACTAAATCCCTTCCTCTTGTAACCAAGCTCCTGCAAACCACACCACCAACTCCCTCAGTGTCAATTTCCTCCTTAGACAGGAGAGCCAATAGTCCTGCAGGCCATGTCACTGGCAAGTCTGACGAGTCCTCTCCTGCCTGGGATTCCTCCGATGCATCCTTGAGTGTAACGCCTACTGCTGCTGGCGCTGCTGTTGTTGCTGCTGGGAGTCGATCGTCATCCCAGAGGGGAAGTCGGAAGACCACTTGTACTTCTTCCAGTAAGCAATTGACTGTCCAACAGTCCTTTGCGAGGAAGATGAAATATCACAGCAGTCATCCTGCTGCAAAGCGGATAACTCAGGTCTGGGTGGTGAGAAACGTGGTTCCGGTATCCATCGTTAATTTAGAGGCAACTAGAGACTTGATTGAGGTACTGTGTCCCCGGTACCAAATACCCTCTAGGTTCCATTTCTCTAGGCAGGCGATACCGAAAATGTACACAGACCTCAGAAAAAGAGTCATCAGTGTCCTAAAAAATGCAGTTGTACCCAATGTCCACTTGTCTGTGGTTAAGTGGAGCAGGGCAGACTCAGGACTATATGACTGTGACAGCCCACTGGGTAGATGTATTGCCTCCCGCAGCAAGAACAGCAGCGGCGGCACCAGTAGCAGCATCTCGCAATTGCCAACTCGTTCCTAGGCAGGCTACGCTTTGTATCACCGCTTTCCATAAGAGGCACACAGCTGACAACCTCTTACGGAAACTGAGGAACATCATCGCAGAATGGCTTACCCCAATTGAACTCTCCTGGGGATTTGTGACATCGGACAACGCCACCAATATTGTGCGTGCATTACATCTGGGCAAATTCCAGCACGTCCCATGTTTTGCACATACATTGAACTTGGTGGTGCAGAATTATTTAAAAAACGACAGGGGCGTGCAAGAGATGCTGTCGGTGGCCCGAAGAATTGCGGGCCACTTTCTGCCTTCAGCCACCGCATGCCGAAGACTGGAGCACCACCAAACATTCCTGAACCTGCCCTGCCATCATCTGAAGCAAGAGGTGGTAACGAGGTGGAATTCAACCCTCTATATGCTTCAGAGGATGGAGGAGCAGCAAAAGGCCATTCAAGCCTATACATCTGCCCACGATATAGGCAAAGGAGGGGGAAAGCACCTGACTCAAGCGCAGTGGAGAATGATTTCAACGTTGTGCAAGGTTCTGCAACCCTTTGAACTTTCCACACGTGAAGTCAGTTCAGACACTGCCAGCCTGAGTCAGGTCATTCCCCTCATCAGGCTTTTGCAGAAGAAGCTGGAGACATTGAAGGAGGAGCTAAAACAGAGCGATTCAACTAGGCATGTGGGACTTGTGGATGGAGCCCTTAATTTGCTTAACCAGGATTCAATCTGTTGAAATCAGAGCACTACATTTTGGCCGCCGTGCTCGATCCTAGATTTAAAACCTACATTGTATCTCTCTTTCCGGCAGACACAAGTCTGCAGAGGTTCATAGACCTGCTGGTGAGAAAATTGTCAAGTCAAGCGGAACGTGACCCGTCAACAGCTCCTCCTTCACATTCTCCCGCAACTGGGGGTGCGAGGAAAAGGCTAAGAATTCCGAGCCCACCCGCTGGCGGTGATGCAGGGCAGTCTGGAGTGAGTGCTGACATCTGGTCCAGACTGAAGGACCTGGCAACGATTACTGACATGTCGTCTACTGTCACTGCATATGATTCTGTCACCTTTGAAAGAATGGTGGAGAAAAAGAGGCAATTTGGAGGCCCTTGCACAAACTGGCTTTATTCTACCTAAGTTGCCCTCCCTCCAGTGTGTACTCCGAAAGAGTGTTTAGTGCGGCCGCTCACCTTGTCAGCAATCGGCGTACAAGGTTACTTCCAGAAAATGTGGAGAAGATGATGATCATCAAAATTAATTATAATCAATTCCTCCGTGGAGACATTCACCAGCAATTGCCTCCAGAAAGTACACAGGGATCTGAGATGGTGGATTCCAGTGGGGACGAATTAATAATCTGTGAGGAGGGGGATGTACACAGTGAAAGGGGTGAGGAATTGGAGGATGATGAGGTGGACATCTTGCCTCTGTAGAGCCAGTTTGTGCAAGGAGAGATTGATTGATTCTTTTTTGGTGGGGGCCCAAACCAACCAGTCATTTCAGTCAGTCGTGTGGCAGACCCTGTCGCTGAAATGATGGGTTCGTCAATGTTTTTCTTTTCAATCTAAGCCCCTGCAGTTTTCTGTAAGCATCTGCTTCGCTATGATGATCAACAAGTCACAAGGGAAAACACTCAGGGCTGGAGGCGTAGATCTTAGGACCAGCTGCTACAAGCATGGCAGAGGTGTCACTATCACTGGTGACACCCAGAGAGGCGGCGAGGGAGATTGTAATGCAGTGCGCGCAGATAAGCAGCGCAATGGTAAAAAGGAGGCATGGTCTCATAGGTAGGGGCGTGGCCTGAATCACCATTTTGTTGCTGCGGGTATCCCGGGGGTTGGGGGCTGTACCCGGGGACTAGTGTGTGAGTGGTGCTGGCTCCTGCACAGTGACAGAAACTGGGTGTTGCACGTAATGTCACAGTGAAACACCCATATTCTGTCACTGAAGAAGAGCCGGCACTTTGGTGTCCCCGTTGTGATGCCACTGACCCATGGGAAGCTTTACGTGGCTTACCCATGTGTTAGTAGCCCCAAGCATCTTTTGTGTTAGTCCCTGAAGAAAAACTTAAAATATTGTTTACAATTTTGTAATCAATGGCCTAATTCAGTAAGGATTGCAAATTCTGCTAAGTAACAGAATTTGCAATCCTTTGGTTCGCATGCTGGGGCCACCCATCACAGGGCATGGCCACCCAGCATGCCGCCTCCCTTCTTGACCACGCTGAAATTGCAGTCTCAGTGCAGTACAGCGTGATCATAAAAAATGGGTTAGCCTCCTGTTGGTGCAGACTGTACGTGTGCGCAGGAAGCCGCCACCATTTTTGTGATCGCAACGGCTGCATGTGATGTCATGCAGCCGCTCTGACCACGCCTCCTGTTTCTCCGTTGAAGCCCTGCCCCCGCACCGCTCCATCTCCGACTTTGAAATGGAGTGTTGCTGACCCCCCCCCCCGCACCGATTGACAGTCACAGAAAATGCAGGCGCATGCGTATGCTCTTAGCAATTTTTGCAGTTGGATTGCTTATTGTGATTGCAATCCAACCTGAATCAGGCTCTATTACCTATCACAATGCACTGCAGGTAGTACAAAATGGGGTTAATATAGGAGAAAAACCCCCAGAGCTGTGCTCCTTAACTGTCCCTGGTGGCTAGTGGAGCGGCTGCCCAGTAATCAGTGTCCACGCCAGTGCGCACACGGCCCGCCCCCTACTGCCACGCTGGATCACGGTATAGTGTGGGCACAGAAGCCCCTTACCTCCCTTTCATCAGCGGCCTCGTGATCCCGGAGGGCGGTGTGTGTGTGACTGACCTTAGGAAGAAACCGGAGCCTCCGCTGCAGTGACCCAGCAACCAGGGCACGGGAGTATACTGCGCCGCTGGGAGTGATGGAGCTGCAGTAAAGATGTCTATTAGACCTAGCCTGCTGCAGCCCTTGTACATTCTTATAAAAAAAGTTCTTCTTTTCTTGTCAAAATTAATAGCTAAGTATAGGCTGCCTGAGGCAGCCCCCTGTTAAGTGTCCTGCTACTGAAGGCACCAACTACAAACTGAGCTCCCTGTTCATGGAAGCGAGGTTATAGAGCAGGGGGCGCTGAGCATCTTGGGAACAGTCAAAAGCTTTGAGCCTGTTGGTGCCTCAGATCAAGATCCTACTCTACACCCCAATGTGAATCCTTGTGGAGTCCAGTGTACCCCACAGAAGAAATGAATGTGTCACACCCATTGGCAGCAACATTAGAATAGCTGCTGATGGGCACAATTGAGAAAGGAAGGGGGGAAAACATTTGAATCCAGCACATATATGTAATTTGAATATGTAATTTGTACCTTCCTACTTTAAAATGTAATGGATGAACCTCACCCTGTGAGAACTATCTTCATGATCAAGAGATCTCATATGCAAGATAAGTATGTGTTGGCAGAGGCGCTCACTGGGCAGAGATGCTGATCGCATCTCTGGCATGTGCCGGTGCACTGCGGCACCAGCACATACACACACACACACTTCAGACCTGATCTCCTGTTGTGTGAATATGCACAGCAGAGATCAGGTCTGAATTAGGCCCTATATACAGCTGTCAGTAAGGCAGGGATCTGCTGCTGCCAGTGAGGCAGGGATGTGCTGCTGTCAGTGAAGCAGTGATCTGCTGCTGCCAGTGAGGCAGGGATCTGCTGCTGCCAGTGAGGCAGGGATGTGCTGCTATAAGTGAGGCAGGTATGTGCTGCTGTCAATGAGGCAGGGATGTGCTGCTGTCAGTGAAGCAGGGATGTGCTGCTGTCAGCGAGGCAGTGATCTGCTGCCCACTATCTCCCTATCACCCCTGCCTGAGTCACACACTTTCCCTGTCACCCCTGCCTCAGTTACCCACTATCTCCCAGTCACCGCTGCCTCAGTTAACCAATATACCTGCGACCCCTGCCTCAGTCACCCACTATACCAGTCACCCCTGCTTTAGTCACCCACTATCTCTGTCACCCCTGCCTCAGTCAACCACTATCTCCATATCACCCCTACCTCAGTCACCCACTATCCCTGTCACCTCTGCCTCAGTCACCCACTGTCACCCTATCACCCCTGCCTCAGTCACCCACTATCCCTGTCACCCCTGCCTCAGTCTCCTACTGTCCCTGTCACCCCTGCCACAGTCATCCACTATATCCCTATCACCCCTGCCTTAGTCACTGACTATCTCCCAGTCACCCCGGCCTCAGTCACCCACTATCTCCCAGTCATACATGCTTCAGTCACCCACTATCTCCCAGTCATCCCTGCCTCAGTCACCTACTGACACCAGTGCAGACATTTCTGCTGCGGCCTCTCCACTCTCCAGCGTGAACGTACTGTTGACTGAGGAAATCCGCTTCCCAGTTGAGGACTCCGGGAATGAACACTGCCGATATTGCTGGCAGATGACGTTCTACCCAACTGAGGATTTTTGATACTTCCAGCTTTGTCATGCAATTTCGAGTGCCGCCTTGATGATTTGTGTACACTACCGTGGTGTCGTTGTCCGATTGTACTTGAACAGGCCTGTTCTGTACTAGAGGCAGGGCCAGTGTCAATGAATTGAACACTGCCCGCAATTCCAGAATGTTTATCGGGAGGAGAGATTCCTCCCTGGTCCACCGATGGTGAAGGGTCGTCATCACGGCCATGACCTTGGTGAATTTCCGAGGTGCCGTGGCCAAACCAGAAGGCAGGACCTGAAATCCAAAAACTAACCAGGCACAACACTGCTTAGCTTCCAACATCAGATGAGATTGGACATATCCAGTGTGATGCGGCTGTAGATGATTTATGCTGTTTCTAACTTCTACTTCTAACTACTGGTACATCAATGAATAAGTTTCAAAATATAATGCATCAAGAGAACGGTGTTGGTAGTATAAAACTACCTACAGCACCTGGTATTCCCAGGTGGTCTCACATCCAAGAACAAACCAGGCCTAAAATCAGGTGATATTGGGCATATACAGTGTGGTGTGGCTGTAGATGAGCTTAGTGGTTTCTGTTAGAGTTCTTCTACTTCTAACTACTCGTACATAAATGAGTAAGCAGCCGATTTATTAAACCTGGTGAAATGATAATTTGCATGGTGATAAAGTACCAGCCAATCAGCTCCTAATTGCCATGTCACAGGCTGGGTTTGAAAAATGACAGTTAGGAGCTGACTGGCTGGTACTTTATCACCTTGCACTTTATCAGTTCACCAGGCTTAATAGATCTGCCCCAATGTTTCAAAATGGAATGCATCAAGAGAACGGTGTTAGTATTGTAAAAATACACACAGCTCCTGGTATTTCCTTGTGGTCTCCCATCCAAGGCCCTCATTCCGAGTTGTTCGCTCTGTATTTTTCATCGCATCGCAGTGAAAATCCGCTTAGTACGCATGCGCAATGTTCGCACTGCGACTGCGCCAAGTAACTTTACTATGAAGAAAGTATTTTTACTCACGGCTTTTTCTTCGCTCCGGCGATCGTAATGTGATTGACAGGAAATGGGTGTTACTGGGCGGAAACACGGCGTTTCAGGGGCGTGTGGCTGAAAACGCTACCGTTTCCGGAAAAAACGCAGGAGTGGCCGGGGAAACGGTGGGAGGGCCTGGGCGAACGCTGGGTGTGTTTGTGACGTCAACCAGGAACGACAAGCACTGAACTGATCGCACAGGCAGAGTAAGTCTGGAGCTACTCTGAAACTGCTAAGTAGTTAGTAATCGCAATATTGCGAATACATCGGTCGCAATTTTAAGAAGCTAAGATTCACTCCCAGTAGGCGGCGGCTTAGCGTGTGTAACTCTGCTAAATTCGCCTTGCGACCGATCAACTCGGAATGAGGGCCCAAGTACTAAAAGCAGGACCAACACTGCTCAGCTTCCATGATCAGGAGAGATTGGGCAAATCCAGTGTGCTGTGGCTGTAGATGAGCTGGTGGTTTCTGTTACAGCTCTTCTATTTCTAACTTCTGGTACATAAAAGAATACATGTAAAAATTAAATGTACCAAGAAAATGGTGTTGGTAGTTTAAAAACACCTAAAGAATCTGATACTACCAAGCAGTCTCCCATCCATGTATTAACAAAGTCCAATACTGCTTTGCTTCAAAAATCAAATGAGATTGGGCATATCCAGTGTGGTGTGGCTTTAGATAAGCTTTGTGGTTTCTGTTAGAGCTCTTCTACTTCTAACTACTGGTACATTAATGAATATGTATAAGGTTGTAGTTTATCCAATATGCCTTTACTACCTTACCTTTCAACCCCCCCTCCCTCCCCTCTTCTCCTTATAGCTTCCTTAGTTCTCTCCTCCTCGTGTGTGCGTTATTTGTTTTCTCATATGTCCTAGAGGATGCTGGGGTCACATTAAGAACCATGGGGTATAGACGGGATCCGCAGGAGACATGGGCACTTTAAGACTTTCAAAGGGTGTGAACTGTCTCCTCCCTCTATGCCCCTCCTCCAGACTCCAGTTTTAGTATTGTGCGCAGTGATACTGGATGCACTACAGGGGAGCTCTACTGAGTTTCTCTGAAAAGACTTGTTAGTTTTTTTTATTTTCAGGGAGGCTGCTGGCAACAGTCTCCCTGCTTCGTGGGACTTAGGGGAGAGAAGTATGACCAACTTCTAGTGAGTTCAATGGCTCTGCTTCAGGCTGACAGGACACCATTAGCTCCTGAGGGTGCTGATCGCTGGGTACGCCTAGATGCACACTCCCGCAGCCTGCCGTCACCCCCTTACAGAGCCAGAAGACAGGTGAGTAGCAGAAGAACAGAAGACTTCTTCTTCAGTGACGGCATTCTGAGGTACCGAGCAGCGAGCGGAACGCTGCGCGCCATGCTCCCACACAAACACAGGCACTGCAGGGTGCAGGGCACGGGGGGGGGGCACCCTGGGCAGCATACATTCCTCACAAAAGGCTGGAAAAAGTGGACATTAGTGCCTGGGCACTGTCCTTACCCCGCTAGCGTAATTAATTATTTCTGAGCGGGACAGATACGCGCCATTACAGCGGCGGGGCTTCTTCCTCACCTCACCAGAACATCTTTAGAGCATTACAAGTCTATCACTATAGAGTTTATTATTTCCCAGACGGTGTACTTTTGGCGCTGGATTGTGAGCTGAAAAATCCTCTGTGTCCCTCTGACAGATTTACTGACGGTCTGTCCCCCATAAGCCGGTGTGTCTGTGGGTACTTGGTATATGTGTGTCAACATGTCGGTGGCTGAATGTTTTTCCCAAGAGGAAACTATGGCCCTCATTCCGAGTCGTTCGCTCGGTATTTTTCATCGCATCGCAGTGAAATTCCGCTTAGTGCGCATGCGCAATATTCACACTGCGACTGCGCCAAGTATCTTTGCTATGAAGATAGTATTTTTACTCACGGCTTTTTCATCGCTCCGGCGATCGTAATGTGATTGACAGGAAATGGGTGTTACTGGGCGGAAACATGGCGTTTTATGGGCGTGTGGCTGAAAACGCTACCGTTTCCGGAAAAAACGCAGGAGTGGCCGGAGAAACGGGGGAGTGGTTGGGCGAACGCTGGGTGTGTTTGTGACTTCAAACCAGGAACGACAAGCACTGAACTGATCGCACAGGCAGAGTAAGTGTGGAGCTACTCTAAAACTGCTAAGTAGTTTGTGATCGCAATATTGCGAATACATCGGTCGCAATTTTAAGATGCTAAGATACACTCCCAGTAGGCGGCGGCTTAGCGTGTGTAACTCTGCTAAATTCGCCTTGCGACCGATCAACTCGGAATGAGGGCCTATATTAGGAATGCAGACATATGATGGTGGCCCTGTTGGCACCACCAATAACTGACTGGGTAAATGTTTCAGTAATATCAGAGTAAGGTTGGATAAATCTGTGTCCCAGACACAGACGTAGAGAATAGATGTGATATTCATGGCTATGTTTCTTTTCCCTCAGGCCCCGCTGGGTCGCAAAAATGTTATTTTGCCCAGTTACTACACACTGATACTGACACGGATACTGATACTTATGTCGACCATAATGTTTCCTGATTAGATCCAATATTGGCAAGGAGCATTCAGTACATGATTGTGGATATTAAGGACATATTAAAATCACTGAAGACCCTGCTGTTCCTGACAAAGGGGTCTATATGTATGTATATATAGATATATAATGAAAGCTGATGTAACGTTCCTCCATCTCTGTTTGAGAAAGTCTGGGCCAGCTCGACAAGATGGTTTCAAATCCCCAAAAGGATTCTGGTTGTTTATTCATTTCCCGCCGCGGACAGAATAAAGTGGGAGTCACCCCCTGTTCTGCACGGGGCCCTGTCACAAATCCAGCGGATCGTATGCAGGAAGCTACATTATTTCTAGTTATGTAACCACGGGTACATTACTTAGACCTGCCATTACATGTGCATGGGTGAGTAGTAGTATTCAAGAATTGGTCGAATACCTTGTCATCCGATATAGATACCCTGGAGAGATGGGATACTCCTTACATTGTATCATATCAAGGACACTGCAGCATACTTACGTGAGACTGCAAGGGATATAGGACTCTTGAGTTCACGGGCCAATTTCATGTCAGTGTCGGATAGGAGGGCATTGTGGATTCACCAAGAGAATGCTGATGCTGACTCCAAGAAGAAAGGGAGTCTCTTCCCTATGAAGGTGAAGCCTTGTTTGGTGACTGCCTAGTTAATTTGATCTCGGCAGCTCCCGCAGGTAAGTCAACCTTCTTGCCCTATGTTCCGTCCCAACGGATGAAGACGCATCATTATCTGATGCAGTCATTTCGGCCCAATAGATATGCAAGAAGTTAAGATTCCCCTTTCTTTGCAGGTAGAGGAAGGAGAAGAGAGAAGAGGTCTGCATCCTCTTCAAGATCGCAGGAGCAGAGATCATCCTCTGCTTCTGCCAAATCCACTGCATGACGCTGGGGCTCTCTTGCAGGAGCCCGCACCAGTGGGGGCACGTCTAAAACTCTTCAGTCAGTTCTGGATTCATTCGGACATGGACTCGTGTGTTTTACAAATAGTGTCCCAAGGGTACAAACTGGGGTTTCAAGATGTTCCCCCTCACCGATTGTTCAAACATTAAGTTACTGTGCTATTCCTGGGTTATATAGCGCTGGGGTATGTGCTGGCATACTCTCTCTCTGTCTCTCCAAAGGGCCTTGTGGGGGAAATGTCTTCAGTAAAAGTATTCCCTGTGTGTGTGGTGTGTCGGTACGCGTGTGTCGACATGTCTGAGGAAGAAGGCTATATTAGAGAGGAGCGGGAGCAAATGAACGTGGTGTCTCCGCCGATACCTGATTGGATGGATATGTGGAATGTTTTAAATGCTAGTGTAAACTCATTGCACAAAAGATTAGACAAGGCAGAAGCTTTGGGACAGTCAGGGTCTCAACCAATGCCTAATCCTATGTCGCAGGGACTGTCAGGGTCTCATAAGCGCCCACTATCCAGATTGTTGACACAGATACCGACACGGATTCTGACTCCAGTGGCGATTACGATGATGCAAAGTTACAGCCAAAATTGGCAAAATACATTTGATATATGATTATGGCAATAAAAGATGTTTTGCACATCACAGAGGAGCCCCCTATCCCTGACAAGAGGGTACATATGTACAAGGGAAAGAAGCCTGAGGTAACCTTTCCCCCCTCACACGAGCTGAACGAGTTATGTGAAAAAGCTTGGGAATCTCCTGCAGATTTCCAAAAGGATTCCCCTTTCCCATCAACGGATAGGTTACGATGGGAATCCTCCCCTTGGGTGGACAAAGCATTAACACGCTTATCCAAGAAGGTAGCCCTCCCGTCCCAGGATACAGCTACCCTCAAAGAGTCTGCTGACCGCAAACAGCAGATTACCCTGAAGTCCATTTATACACATTCAGGTACCTTACTCAGACCGGCAATTGCGTCGGCCTGGGTGTGTAGTTCTGTAGCGGCATGGACGGATACCCTAGATAAGGCTACTATTTTATTGCCCCTGGGGCATATAAGAGATGCTGTCCTATATATGTGTGTATGCAAACTACAGGTGGTGCTGCAGGGCTCACACCCTTTTACTTGTCTTGTAGAGCAACTCTGGAGCTGTTACTGGGTCCAGCTGCTGCAAGAAATCAGCTTGAATGCTTCAGGGGCTTGGGCATGGCCAACATGAGCCCCACACTGATGGGGGTGTATAAAGCGATCTAGGGGTCATCCAAGCGCAACCCCACAAAGGCCGCCATGCCCTGCGTGACCATTTTCTCTTTTCATATGCAGACGAGGGTTGCAGCCAACTATGCCCATTGCTTGGATGACATCACCGTATGCAAATCCGTCTGCTGCAGACCTTTCCCCAGGAATGCTTGTACTAGTTGTTGCATATGGTTTGATGTTTGAGGGTGCTTCAGTATTAGGCAGCCTTCCGCCCTCTCATGTTCATCTGAAAATATGTGGTCTCCCTGCAGTTCCCTTGTGCTTCCTCAGTTGAATCTCCTTAACTTGACGGGTGTGTGCCCGAGCAGCCGCCCTCCACAGCCCTATCCCAGCACATGCTTTTCTTGCGTATGAGATCTCTTGATCATGAAGATAGTTCTCACAGGGTGAGGTTCATCCATTACATTTTAAAGTAGGAAGGTACAAATTACATATTCAAATTACATATATGTGCTGGATTCAAATGTTTTCCCCCCTTCCTTTCTCAATTGTGCCCATCAGCAGCTATTCTAATGTTGCTGCCAATGGGTGTGACACATTCATTTCTTCTGTGGGGTACACTGGACTCCACAAGGATTCACATTGGGGTGTAGAGTAGGATCTTGATCTGAGGCACCAACAGGCTCAAAGCTTTTGACTGTTCCCAAGATGCTCAGAGCCCCCTCCTCTATAACCTCGCTTCCATGAACAGGGAGCTCAGTTTGTAGTTGGTGCCTTCAGTAGCAGGCCACTTAAGAGGGGGCTGCCTCAGGCAGCCTATTCTTAGCTATTAATTTTGACAAGAAAAGAAGAACTTTTTTTTATAAGAATCTACAAGGGCTGCAGCAGGCTAGGTCTAATAGACATCTTTACTGCAGCTCCATCACTCCCAGCGGCGCAGTATACTCCCGCGCCCTGGTTGCTGGGTCACTGCAGCGGAGGCTCCGGTTTCTTCCTAAGGTCAGTCACACACACACCGCCCTCCGGGATCACGAGGCCGCTGATGAAAGGGAGGTAAGGGACTTCTGTGCCCACACTATACCGTGATCCAGCGTGGCTGTAGGGGGCGGGCCATGTGCGCACTGGCGTGGACACTGATTACTGGGCAGCTGCTCCACTAGCCACCAGGGACAGTTAAGGAGCACAGCTCTGGGGGGTTTTCTCTTATATTAACCCCATTTTGTACTACCCGCAGTGCATTGTGATAGGTAATAGAGCCTGATTCAGGTTGGATTGCAATCGCAATAAGCAGTCCAACTGCAAAAATTGCTAAGAGCATACGCATGCGCCTGCATTTTCTGCGGCACCCCGCAGTTAATGCGATCGCCTCTGACTGTCAATCGGTGCTGGGGGGGGGGGGGGTCAGCAACACTCCATTTACAAGTCAGAGATGGAGCGGTGCGTGGGCAGGGCTTCAAATTGGGGTCGGCAACGGAGAAACAGGAGGCGTGGTCAGAGCGGTTGCATGACATCACATGCAGCAGCTGCGATCACAAAAATGGTGGCGGCTTCCTGCGCACACATACAGTCTGCACCAACAGGAGGCTAACCCATTTTTTATGATCACGCTGAACTGCACTGCGACTGCAATTTCAGCGTGGTCAAGAAGGGAGGCGGCATGCTGGGTGGCCCCAGCATGCGAACCAAAGGATTGCAAATTCTGTTACTTAGCAGAATTTGCAATCCTTACTGAATTAGGCCCATTGATTACAAAATTTATTTGTAAATATTTGAAGTTTTTCTTCAGGGACTAACACAAAAGATGCTTGGGGCTACTAACACATGGGTAAGCCACGTAAAGCTTCCCATGGGTCAGTGGCATCACAACGGGGTTGCGGCCCACACCCGAGTGTCACCCGCCAAGGGGGGTGACACCAAAGTGCCGGCTCCTCTTCAGTGACAGAATATGGGTGTTTCACTGTGACATTACGTGCAACACCCAGTTTCTGTCACTGTGCAGGAGCCAGCACCACTCACACACTAGTCCCCGGGTGCAGCACTCAACCCCCGGGATACCCGGAGCAACAAAATGGAGATTCAGGCCAACAGGCCACACCCCTACCTATGAGACCATGCCTCCATTTTACCATTGCGCTGCTTATCTGCGCGCACTGCATTACAATCTCCCTCGCTGCCTCTCTGGGTGTCACCAATGATAGTGACACCTTTGCCATGCTTGTAGCAGCTGGTCCTAAGATCTACGCCTCCAGCCCTGAGTATTTGCCCTTGTGACTTGTTGATCATCATAGCGAAGCAGATTCTTACAGAAAACTGCAGGGGCTTAGATTGAAAAGAAAAACATTGACGAACCCATCATTTCAGCAACAGGGTCTGCCACACGGCTGACTGAAATGACTGGTTGGTTTGGACCCCCACCAAAAAAGAAGCAATCAATCTCTCCTTGCACAAACTGGCTCTACAGAGGCAAGATGTCCACCTCATCATCCTCCGATTCCTCACTCCTTTCACTGTGTACATCGCCCTCCTCACAGATTATTAATTCGTCCCCACTGGAATCCACCATCTCAGATCCCTGTGTACTTTCTGGAGGCAATTGCTGGTGAATGTCTCCACGGAGGAATTGATTATAATTCATTTTGATGATCATCATCTTCTCCACATTTTCTGGAAGTAACCTCGTACGCCGATTGCTGACAAGGTGAGCGGCTGCACTAAACACTCTTTTGGAGTACACACTGGAGGGAGGGCAACTTAGGTAGAATAAAGCCAGTTTGTGCAAGGGCCTCCAAATTGCCTCTTTTTCCTGCCAGTATACATACGGACTGTCTGACATGCCTACCTGGATGCGGTCACTCATATAATCCTCCACCATTCTTTCAAAGGTGACAGAATCATATGCAGTGACAGTAGACGACATGTCAGTAATCGTTGCCAGGTCCTTCAGTCCGGACCAGATGTCAGCACTCACTCCAGACTGCCCTGCATCACCGCCAGCGGGTGGGCTCGGAATTCTTAGCCTTTTCCTCGCACCCCCAGTTGCGGGAGAATGTGAAGGAGGAGCTGTTGACGGGTCACGTTCCGCTTGACTTGACAATTTTCTCACCAGCAGGTCTTTGAACCTCTGCAGACTTGTGTCTGCAGGAAAGAGAGATACAATGTAGGTTTTAAATCTAGGATCGAGCACGGTGGCCAAAATTTATTGCTCTGATTTCAACAGATTGAATCCTGGTTAAGCGAATTAAGGGCTCCATCCACAAGTCCCACATGCCTAGCGGAATCGCTCTGTTTTAGCTCCTCCTTCAATGTCTCCAGCTTCTTCTGCAAAAGCCTGATGAGGGGAATAACCTGACTCAGGCTGGCAGTGTCTGAACTGACTTCACGTGTGGCAAGTTCAAAGGATTGCAGAACCTTGCACAACGTTGAAATCATTCTCCACTGCGCTTGAGTCAGGTGCATTCCCCCTCCTTTGCCTATATCGTGGGTAGATGTATAGGCTTGAATGGCATTTTGCTGCTCCTCCATCCTCTGAAGCATATAGAGGGTTGAATTCCACCTCGTTACCACCTCTTGCTTCAGAGGATGGCAGGGCAGGTTCAGGGATGTTTGGTGGTGCTCCAGTCTTCGGCACGCGGTGGCTGAATGCAGAAAGTGGCCCGCAATTCTTCGGGCCACCGACAGCATCTCTTGCATGCCCCTGTCGTTTTTTAAATAATTCTGCACCACCAAATTCAATGTATGTGCAAAACATGGGACGTGCTGGAATTTGCCCAGATGTAATGCACGCACAATATTGGTGGCGTTGTCCGATGTCACAAATCCCCAGGATAGTCAAATTGGGGTAAGCCATTCTGCGATGATGTTCCTCAGTTTCCGTAAGAGGTTGTCAGCTGTGTGCCTCTTATGGAAAGCGGTGATACAAAGCGTAGCCTGCCTAGGAACGAGTTGGCATTTGCGAGATGCTGCTACTGGTGCCGCCGCTGCTGTTCTTGCTGCGGGAGGCAATACATCTACCCAGTGGGCTGTCACAGTCATATAGTCCTGAGTCTGCCCTGCTCCACTTAACCACGGACATGTGGACTAGTGGACATTGGGTACAACTGCATTTTTTAGGACACTGGTGACTCTTTTTCTGAGGTCTGTGTACATTTTCGGTATCGCCTGCCTAGAGAAATGGAACCTAGATGGCATTTGGTACCGTTGACACAGTACCTCAATCAAGTCTCTAGTTGCCTCTGAATTAACGATGGATACCGGAACCACGTTTCTCACCACCCAGGCTGACAAGACCTGAGTTATCCGCTTTGCAGCAGGATGACTGCTGTGATATTTCATCTTCCTCGCAAAGGACTGTTGGACAGTCAATTGCCTACTGGAAGTAGTACAAGTGGTCTTCCGACTTCCCCTCTGGGATGACGATCGACTCCCAGCAGCAACAACAGCAGCGCCAGCCAGTAGGCGTTACACTCAAGGATGCATCGGAGGAATCCCAGGCAGGAGAGGACTCGTCAGACTTGCCAGTGACATGGCCTGCAGGACTATTGGCTCTCCTGTCTAAGGAGGAAATTGACACTGAGGGAGTTGGTGGTGTGGTTTGCAGGAGCTTGGTTACAAGAGGAAGGGATTTAGTGGTCAGTGGACTGCTTCCGCTGTCATCCAAAGTTTTTGAACTTGTCACTGACTTATGATTAATGCGCTGCAGGTGACGTATAAGGGAGGATGTTCTGAGGTGGTTAACGTCCTTACCCCTACTTATTACAGCTTGACAAAGGCAACACACGGCTTGACACCTGTTGTCCGCATTTGTGTACAGGATGCATACCTTCATGTCCAAATTTATCCATCTCATCAGTCGTACCTCAGATTTGCGGTACAGGACTGTCATTGCCAATTTCAGACGTTGCTGTTTGGTCTCTGCACGGCCCAGAGAATTTTCACCAAGGTAATGGTGGAAATTATGGTTCTCCTGCGCAAGCAATGTGTCACAATTATCCCGTACTTGAGCGATCTCATAAAAGCGAGATCAAGAGAGCAGTTGCTGAACAGCGTATCACTTTCACTGAAAGTGTTACAGCAACACGGCTGGATTTTCAATATCCCAAAGTCGCAGTTGGTTCCTACGACTCGTCTGTCTTTCTTGGGCATGATTCTGGACACAGACCAGAAGAGGGTTTATCTCCCGATAGAAAAGGCCCAGGAACTCATGACTCTTGTCAGGAACCTATTGAAACCAAAACTTGTGTCAGTGCATCACTGCACTCGAGTCCTGGGAAAGATGGTGGCATCATACAAAGCCATTCCATTCGGCAGGTTCCATGCGAGGACTTTCCAATGGGACCTACTGGACAAGTGGTCTAGGTCACATTTACAGATGCATTGGTTGATCACCCTGTCCCCCAGGGTCAGGGTATCACTCCTGTGGTGGCTGCAGAGTGCTCACCTTCTCGAGTGACGCAGATTCGGCATTCAGGACTGGATCCTGGTGACCACAGATGCAAGCCTCCAAGGTTGGGGAGCAGTCACACAGGGAAGAAATTTCCAAGGTCTTTGGTCAAGTCAAGAGACTTGTCTTCACATCAACATCCTGAAACTAGGGGCCATATACAATGCCCTACGTCAAGCGGAGACCTTACTTTGCGACCAACCGGTTCTGATCCAGTCAGTCAACGTCACCGCAGTGGCTCATGTAAACCGCCAAGGCGGCACAAGGAGCAGAGTGGTGATGGCACAAGCTACCTTTGCATTTTTCTCCCAAACGAAGGACACTAGAATGAAAATTTTAAAGCCTCCTGTTAGTGCTTCATCTACACGGTATAGCCCTGAATTTTCCAATGCGTAGCTCTTTGCAAAAGAGAGATATTGGCAAGGAAAAGCTGTCTTGTACCTTTGCATTTTTCTCCCAAACGAAGGACACTAGAAAGAAAATTTTAAAGCCTCCTGTTAGGCCATCATCTACACGGCATAGCCCTGAATTTTCCAATGCGCAGCTCTTTGCAAAAGAGAGATATTGGCAAGGAAAAGCTGTCTTGTACCTTTGCATTTTTCTCCCAAACGAAGGACACTAGAAAGAAAATTTTAAAGCCTCCTGTTAGGCCATCATCTACACGGCATAGCCCTGAATTTTCCAATGTGCAGCTCTTTACAAAAGAGAGATATTGGCAAGGAAAAGCTGTCTTGTACCTTTGCATTTTTCTCCCAAACGAAGGAAACTAGAATGAAAATTTTAAAGCCTCCTGTTAGTGCTTCATCTACACGGTATAGCCCTGAATTTTCCAATGCGTAGCTCTTTGCAAAAGAGAGATATTGGCAAGGAAAAGCTGTCTTTCAACTCTTCCACAACTGAAAAACAGATAGTGTTCCCAAGCCTTCCATCCTGTAATATCTTTAGTCTCTCGTCAATGAAGAAAACAATCCCTCCAGCAGACTCTTCAACCACGATACAAGATCACAGCCAAAAGGGCGAGAAGCAACTACACTTGCGTTTAACCAAAATGGCTAAAACTTAGTGGAGGAAAGTGCAGTGCACCAAAACATAAGCTGACACAATCATGGAGAATGCGCCAGCATATATGCTCTTCTATCTATATTTTGCAAACCTGCTCTTGTCCCCTCAAGCTGCTCCATGTAGATTTGACGCCTGGCAAGGTGCATAACCCACTGACAAGCAGGCACACTCCTGCATGAGTTTTCACTCTCACTAGCAGGATGATACACATTCATTTGCATGTGCTCCACCTCTGACACACCGCCCACCCAACCACCCAGTCACCAGAGCCACCCACAAGCCAACTGGCTCCGTGATTTAATTTGCACAGTGCAGTCATCCAGACAGCATGTCCTTCTCAATGGAATAATCTCTGGTTCCATGGAATCTTCCGCATTGGAATGCTGCGGAACAAAAAGGATTTAAACATTCAGCTTGCTAGCATTCAATGTACCTGCGGCTTGGCTCTAGCACATGGGTCTTCATCCTGTGGCCCTCCAGCTGCTGTGAAACTACACATCCCAGCATGCCCTGCCACAGTTTTGCTATTAAGGTATGCTAAAACTGAGGCAGGGCATGCTGGTATATGTAGTTCCACAGCAGCTGGAGGGTCGCAGGTTGAAGACCCATATTCTAGGATGCCTGTTCTATGATGCATGTTCCGTGATGTCACAATCAGCTTGGAATGGGGTGTCTAGCATGCATTTGCTGACAGCCACTTGAGGGAGACACACATCAGGAGATGCAGCATATCGGAGGTCTTCGATGCCTTTCCAGCAAATGCACACCACCAGCTGCTGGTCTGGACACAAAACAATACCCACAATTGAAGGCTCAAAATGCCCAACTACAGGATTAATGTAAGTAGTGAATTTAGGAATGAATTTAGAAGTAGGAAATTAAGTTAGTTCACAAGTACATTCAAATTCCGATCTAAAGTCTAGGTAGGCCTCACGTCCTGGCAGCCCCCAGCATTTAAAAATGCCTTGATTAGAGGTAGGGAATTAAATGTAGATAAGAAGTAGACACAAAATAACACTCCACAGAGCAATTATCAGGTGTCTTTATCAATTGTTGCATTTAAAAAATCAAGCAATTAGGGAACACAATGTTGCGACAATGTAACCCTATTTGCAAAATAGTACTAAATAAGTTTGTCAATGTAAGACATTTGCAAAGGCGCAAACAAAACACGCTGGAAAATGCAACTGAATCTGTTTTTGGAGGTTAGAATAGATGCAGGATCAAGTAGCTCAATGGGTAGGGTGTTTGATTAGAATTCAACAGGTTATAGATTTGAATCCTGGGTATGATAGTTTGAGGTGTTATTTAATAAAGTATGTTTATATATTAGTCACACATGGCTTACTTTTACAAATGGCATGTCACCAGTTAGTGCTGACTGCTGATATGCCATTTGCACAAACACGCCATGTGTGACTGTATATGCATTTAAGGAGGGCACCCCGGCAATACCACAAACCATTGAGTGTCAAGTATACTAGATATATCTTCATATCTCATGTGCTTTCTCTGAGACCAATCTTGTTATGCCCCTTCCCCACAAGGCATGCGCCTTTTGTCCATATTGCAAAAATGGGGAGGGGAGGGGGGGGGCATATAATTCTCTGTCACAGGGCACCAAAAAGTCTAGTTATGGCTCTGGTATGCATTATGTAATCTGGCAGACCATATCTCCAACACTGGCTGGTTGGAATAGAAATCCGGTTATCTATGTGAGCAAATGACCATCAACGATTTACTCTCAAACACTAGAAAATGGACAAACATGGTCCCCTAAACAAATTGGTTAAATTTTGGGTTTAACCAATTTGTGTAATGACCATTTTTGACCACTTTTCTAGTGTTTGGGAGCAAATGGTTAATTGACATTTGCTACTATACATTACCAGATTTTCATTCCATCCATCCGGACTGGATAGATAGCCTGACAGATAATTGTGTAGTGTACGCCCAGGATAACTGTCAGTTGTGCTTTCTTTTATGACGGCACATAAATGGGTGGGCAGATCCAGAGCAAGGACTGCCCACTCATGCATAGTTGTCAACTGATGTGAAGTTCCAGGGGGCAATCTCAGTTATAAAGAAAAGTATCTGGAAATTGTCCCTAGTTTAAAAAAAAAATAAAAAAAAAATTGATCAACTCCATTTATTTAGTATGATATCCCAGCAGTCAGAACAACATACTTTATTAAATAACACATCTCAAACTACCATACCCAGGATTCAAACCTATAACCTGTTGAATTCTAATCAAACACCCTACCTATTGAGCTATTTGATCCTGCATAAAAATTGTGAACATTATATGAAGCTATTGGTACTTTGCAAAAAAAAAGTATCAGCATTACAACGCAGCAGATCCATGCAGTTTGCAGCCACACACTACATGTATCTGCTCAGCCACAATGCTGATTATTTCTTCACAAAGTACAAGGTGAGCTCCAAACAGAATTCTCTAGCTTAGAATTATACCTTTCTATGCCAAACCTAGAAGTCGGGCCCCCCACCCTGGGATCCCCCAGAGGGAGGCCTGCACCGTCATGCGGCAGGCTTGTCCGTTTTGGAAGCAGGCTGATGGGCAGCCCAGGCTTGCTTCAGTCTGGGCTTGGCAGGTCTGGAAGCATGAGCTTGCTTTGGGTATGCCTGACCTTGGGTACGCTTTACCTGAGGGATGAAAGGGCCAAGGGAAAGTACTTTTAGCCTTCTGCGTGGTAGGAGTCATACGAGGTAGGCAAGCTGTTTTAGCAGTAGCCAGATCAGCTACAATCTTATTGAGGTCTTCTCCAAAGAGAGTGTCTCCCTTGAAAGGAAGCACCTCCAGGGTTTTCTTGGAATCCATATCCACCGACCAGGATCTCAACCAGCTGTATAAAGTATTACCTTGGAACTGGCTCTCCACTCCCCATTATCTGGTTATCATGGCTTCCTCCGCCAGTGTCCAGACTCGCTTGCTGAAGCTCGGCCACTTCTTCCTAGCAGCAGGCACCTGGATCACTGGGCAGCAGAGGTGCTTGGGAGCCGGAAGGGGGCGGAGCAATCAGGCAGGCAGTTGCAGTGCTGCCCAGCTATCTGTGGTGTGAGAAGAAGCAGGGGCACCCCACCGCTGGCAGTGCTGCAGCTAGCGGTGGTGGCAGCGGCGAGGCTGCTGGGATGGGTCTTGAAAAAGGTGGAAAGAAGGGTGTTACGGCATGGAATGTACAAACTGCGAGACCCTGCTGGTAGCGCCTTTGTCTATTTAGTAGGAAGGGCACGTAACAGCCGGGGGGCAATGGAGGAAGCCCCTTTAGGGCTGGAGCCCCTTCAGGGCTGGAGCCCGGCGGCAACTGACTCCGTTGTCTCTGGCAGTTCTGCCCCTGGACTAGAGGAATGGTCAAGAACATGGCAACATTTAATGCCAAAAAATGCAAAATCATTACACACGTGCAAAAATGCAAAGGCTAACTATAATATTAAGGGCATTATAATGGCAAGAGGAAAGCTATCTAAGTATTACTATTTCAGGTGAGCAATGTAACAAAGCAATAGGAAAGGCAAGTCAGATGCTTGTTTGCATAGGTTAAAGAACCAGTAGCAGAAAAAAGTAATACAGGTTGAGTATCCCATATCCAAATATTCCGAAATACGGAATATTCCGAAATACGGACTTTTTTGAGTGAGACTGAGATAGTGAAACCTTTGTTTTTTGATGGCTCAGTGTACACAAACTTTGTTTAATACTCAAAGTTATTAAAAATATTGTATTAAATGAACTTCAGACTGTGTGTATAAGGTGTATATGACACATGAATGAATTCTGTGAATGTACACACACTTTGTTTAATGCACAAAGTTATAAAAAATATTGGCTAAAATGACCTTCAGGCTGTGTGTATAAGGTGTATATGAAACATAAATGCATTCTGTGCTTAGATTTAGGTCCCATCACCATAATATCTCGTTATGGTATGCAATTATTCCAAAATACAGAAAAATCCGATATCCAAAATTCCTCTGGTCCCAAGCATTTTGGATAAGGGATACTCAACCTGTAATGCCACTGTATAGGTCCTTGGTACAGCCACATTTAGAATCCTGTGTTCAGTTCCAGAAGCCATATCTCCAGAAGGCTGTAAATACATTAGGGCAACTAAAATTGTGCATGGCCTACATCACAAAACTTACCTGGAAATACTAAAAAATGTTGATGTGTATAGTTTGGAGAAGGGAAGAGGGAACATACAGTAATAGAAACATTTAAATATATAGGGAGGAATGTAATAGGGTGTGAGAATCAGAAAGTGAGAGATTTTGTGTTTTTTCCTGTTGTTTTTTTTTTTTTTTATTGTTTGTTTTTTAAAGTGGCAATCCTTTACATGGCAAAACCAGGTTGATATTTGCCATGTAAAGGATTGCCACCGTGGGCATGTGTAGAAGGGGCACTGCTACTGTTGGCATTATGTGTGTAAGCTGCACTGATATGGTGGTTATGTGTATAAAGGGCACTGCGACTGTGGGTATTATTATTATTATTATTATTATTATTATTACATGCGGTGTAATGACAATAAGATAGTGCTACTGTGTGGCGTATTTTTATTTGGGGTGCTATTGTGTGGCCATGCCCCTTCCTTGTGATACCACACCTTCTTTTTTTAAGGAGCGCACTGTCCCTTTATTAAGTATTGGAGAGAGGGCCCAAATTAATAGTTTGCAGGGAGGCGCCAAACACCCTAGCACTGGCCCTTTGGTAGGGGACAGGATTTGCTTCTGCTTGTGCACATATGTTATGATTGCCAGCCAACAGCACTGGTTTTGCCTATAACACTAACTATAAATATTTTGAATTGGTCCTGGACCACCAATCCAAGGCACCCCTGCAAGTGTCCTGAGGCACCCCAGGGTGCAGTTTGAGAACCACTGGTCTAGTGAGTACCCAGGATAATTATTGTAGCTGGTCTGCGGGTAACAGCTCTCAGATCCACTTCTAGAAAAAATGCAGCAATGTAATTTGAGTGACAAACTGCAGAGATGAACCCTTTCTGTGACTGCTGCACAGGGATCACACAAACTCTATTCATAGGGCTGACTTCACTTAGGGGAGATGTTCTCACCCCGCAAAGAAGTGCGAGTATATACCGCACTTACGGTACCATTGGATTTACAGATATTTTCTTGCAATACACTATGGGGGTCATTCTGAGTTGATTGCTCGCTAGCAGTTTTTAGCAGCCATGCAAACGCATTGTCGCTGCCCACTGGAGAGTGTATATTCACTTTGGAGAAGTGCGAACACTTGAGCAGCAGAGCGCCTGCAAAATCGTTTCAAAATAAGACCAGCACTGTAGTTACACTTCGTGTGCGTTGATTCTAACAACCGAGGGACGGCTTTTGATGTCACACACCCATCCAGCGAATGCCCAGCCACGTCTGCATTTCTTCTGCCACGCCTGCATTTTTCCAAGCACTCCCTGAAAACGGTCAGTTGACACCCAGAAACGCCCTCTTTCTGTCAATCTCCTTGTGGCCTGTTCTGTGATTGGATTAATCGCTAGAACTAGTGCAAAACCACAATGGACTTTGTACCCGTACGATGCGCATGCACATTACGGAGCATGCGCATGCACAGATTAGCCATTTTTTTTCAACTGATTGCTACGCAGCGAACAACGGCAGCAAGCGATCAACTCAGAATGACCCCCTATATACATAGAAACATGGATTTTTACTGCAGGAATTATGGTTAGTTTAGGGGTATCGGTTAGGGTCAACAGAGGTGTAGCTAGGGGTCCAAGCGCCCCTGGCAAAGTAAGGGACTGGCGCCCCCCCTTTCGATAAAGCATTGCAGTCCATTGGCGGTTACCATGTTGGAGCCACAGCAACTGACCCCCTCCCCCACACGCTGCCCTACATCATCGGCTGGGATTCACTGTTGGTGTGAAGCCACTGGGAACATTCTGGTAGCATTAGCAGCAGTCTGTGTCATAGATAGGGAAGGCAGAAGGTTAACTAGCTAATAGCAGTCTGTTGGCAGCAGAGGCTGGGCGGGGGGCTGAGAATGAGCCAACGCTGATCAGTGTCCAGTCTGCTCAGACAAAAATATTTTGTGATCAGGGCTGGTTCTAGACCAAAGGAGCCAATGGCAAAAATTTCCTTTGGCACCCCCCCCCCCCCACACACACACACACATACACACACACACACACACACACACACACACACACACACACACACACACACCAAAAAAGAACATATCCCAGTTTAACATAACGCTATGTGGTGCAAGGTGTGGAGCTGGTCACTTGTATCAGACCTCTGACATTTGCCTTTTCACCCATATTGCATACTTTTTCTTGCAGGTTGTGTCTTAATTCAAGAAGTGTTCTAAGTACTTCAGCTTAGTATCTTTACTGACCCCTCTTTACCCCACACTACATAACTGACCCCTCTATACCCTACACTACATCACTGACCTTTCTATAACCATCACTGCATTACTGACCCCTCTATACAGTACACTGACCTCTATATACCTGCTAGTACATCCCTGATGCCTATATTCCCTAAGCTAAATCCCTGACGCCTCTATTCCCTACGCTACATCCCTGACGCCTCTATTCCCTATGCTACATCCCTGACGCTTCTATACCCTACGCTACATCCGTGATGCCTCTATTCCCTACGCTACATTCCTGATGCCTCTATAACCTACGCTACATCCCTGACGCCTCTATACCCTACGCTACATCCCTGACGCCTCTATACAGTACAATGCATTACTGATCCCTCTAGACCATACATCCTCATTACATCAGAGAGATAGTGAAACACTGGAAAAAATAAGGATAAAGTGGACTACAGAAACTGATGCTCTAAACAAAGGAGAGAGAGAGAGAAGCACAAGGGAAAGTGGGCAATCGGAACACCATAGAGAGAGGAGAGATAGAAATGCCTGAAAAAGTAAAGGGGGTTGGGTATGGCATCCGGCGCTCGGGATTCCAGCAGTCACATGATACCTAATCCTAATCCTAACCCTCTGGGGGGGTGGCGGATAGTGCTAACCCTCAGGGGGTGGCAGCTAGGACTAACCCCCCCCCCTCCTAGTGCCTTCCCTAACACCCCCTCCCCCGGTCCTAACCCTCCCTCCAATACTCGCCTTCGGGATGTTGGCTGTCTGTGTGCCGGCACCAGTCTCCCAAGTGGTGTCAGGATTCCAACATCGGTCAAATGACCGCCGGTATACCGTCTGCCGGGATGGTAAATGTATCCTGAGGACAGGTAGTGAGTGTGGAGGGATAGGTGGTTCAGTAAAATGTAACAGCTCAAACTGCGATCATTCACTGATAAATTGATTTATAGCTCTCCCTTTTTCACCATTGCAGTCATAAAAGCAATGGCCCTCATTCCGAGTCGTTCGCTCGGTATTTTTCATCGCATCGCAATGAAAATCCGCTTAGTACGCATGCGCAATATTCGCACTGCGACTGCGCCAAGTAATTTAACAATGAAGATAGTATTTTTACTCACGGCTTTTTCATCGCTCCGGCGATCGTAATGTGATTGACAGGAAATGGGTGTTACTGGGCGGAAACACGGCGTTTTATGGGCGTGTGGCTGAAAACGCTACCGTTTCCGGAAAAAATGCAGGAGTGGCCGGAGAAACGGGGGAGTGGTTGGGCGAACGCTGGGTGTGTTTGTGACGTCAAACCAGGAACGACAAGCACTGAACTGATCGCACAGGCAGAGTAAGTGTGGAGCTACTCTAAAACTGCTAAGTAGTTTGTGATCGCAATATTGCGAATACATCGGTCGCAATTTTAAGATGCTAAGATACACTCCCAGTAGGCGGCGGCTTAGCGTGTGTAACTCTGCTAAATTCGCCTTGCGACCGATCAACTCGGAATGAGGGCCAATGTTTTTTAAACTTTTAAATAAAGCTTGTTAGCATCCCCAGCACACTGTATATGCTGGGAGATGTAGTTCTCAATATGAAAACATTTAATTAGTGTATGAACTCTAATTCCCCAACTGAAACCTCTCACAAACACTAGAGATGAGCGGGTTCGGTTTCTCTGAATCCGAACCCGCACGAACTTCATGTTTTTTTTCACGGGTCCGAGCGACTCGGATCTTCCCGCCTTGCTCGGTTAACCCGAGCGCGCCCGAACGTCATCATGACGCTGTCGGATTCTCGCGAGGCTCGGATTCTATCGCGAGACTCGGATTCTATATAAGGAGCCGCGCGTCGCCGCCATTTTCACACGTGCATTGAGATTGATAGGGAGAGGACGTGGCTGGCGTCCTCTCCGTTTAGAATTAGAATAGATTAGAGAGACTAATTTTGGGGAGCATTAGGAGTACTCAGTAGTGTACAGTGCAGAGTTTTGCTGATAGTGACCAGTGACCACCACTTTTATTTATAATCCGTTCTCTGCCTGAAAAAAGCGATACACAGCACACAGTGACTCAGTCACATACCATATCTGTGTGCACTGCTCAGGCTCAGGCCAGTGTGCTGCATCATCTATTATCTATATATAATATTATATATATCTGTCTGACTGCTCAGCTCACACAGCTTATAATTGTGGGGGAGACTGGGGAGCACTACTGCAGTGCCAGTTATAGGTTATAGCAGGAGCCAGGAGTACATAATATAATCCGTTCTCTGCCTGAAAAAAGCGATACACAGCACACAGTGACTCAGTCACATACCATATCTGTGCGCACTGCTCAGGCTCAGGCCAGTGTGCTGCATCATCTATTATCTATATATAATATTATATATATCTGTCTGACTGCTCAGCTCACACAGCTTATAATTGTGGGGGAGACTGGGGAGCACTACTGCAGTGCCAGTTATAGGTTATAGCAGGAGCCAGGAGTACTACATAATATATTATATAGTGAGTGACCACCAGACACACAGTGCAGTTTATTTAATATATCCGTTCTCTGCCTGAAAAAAGCGATACACACAGTGACTCAGTCAGTCACATACCATATCTGTGTGCACTGCTCAGGCTCAGGCCAGTGTGCTGCATCATCTATATATATTATATATCTGTCTGACTGCTCAGCTCACACAGCTTATAATTGTGGGGGAGACTGGGGAGCACTACTGCAGTGCCAGTTATAGGTTATAGCAGGAGCCAGGAGTACATAATATTATATTAAAATTAAACAGTGCACACTTTTGCTGCAGGAGTGCCACTGCCAGTGTGACTAGTGACCAGTGACCTGACCACCAGTATATAATATTAGTAGTATACTATCTCTTTATCAACCAGTCTATATTAGCAGCAGACACAGTACAGTGCGGTAGTTCACGGCTGTGGCTACCTCTGTGTCGGCACTCGGCAGCCCGTCCATAATTGTATATACCAGTGACCTAACCGTGGTTTTTTTTTCTTTCTTTATACATACATACTAGTTACGAGTAATATACTATCTCTTTATCAACCAGTCTATATATTAGCAGCAGACACAGTACAGTGCGGTAGTTCACGGCTGTGGCTACCTCTGTGTCGGCACTCGGCAGCCCGTCCATAATTGTATATACCACATAACCGTGGTTTTTTTTTCTTTCTTTATACATACATACTAGTTACGAGTATACTATCTCTTTATCAACCAGTCTATATATTAGCAGCAGACACAGTACAGTGCGGTAGTTCACGGCTGTGGCTACCTCTGTGTCGGCACTCGGCAGCCCGTCCATAATTGTATATACCACCTAACCGTGGTTTTTTTTTCTTTCTTTATACATACATACTAGTTACGAGTATACTATCTCTTTATCAACCAGTCTATATATTAGCAGCAGACACAGTACAGTGCGGTAGTTCACGGCTGTGGCTACCTCTGTGTCGGCACTCGGCAGCCCGTCCATAATTGTATATACCACCTAACCGTGGTTTTTTTTTCTTTCTTTATACATACATACTAGTTACGAGTATACTATCTCTTTATCAACCAGTCTATATATTAGCAGCAGACACAGTACAGTGCGGTAGTTCACGGCTGTGGCTACCTCTGTGTCGGCACTCGGCAGCCCGTCCATAATTGTATATACCACCTAACCGTGGTTTTTTTTTCTTTCTTTATACATACATACTAGTTACGAGTATACTATCTCTTTATCAACCAGTCTATATATTAGCAGCAGACACAGTACAGTGCGGTAGTTCACGGCTGTGGCTACCTCTGTGTCGGCACTCGGCAGCCCGTCCATAATTGTATATACCACCTAACCGTGGTTTTTTTTTTCTTTCTTTATACATACATACTAGTTACGAGTATACTATCTCTTTATCAACCAGTCTATATATTAGCAGCAGACACAGTACAGTGCGGTAGTTCACGGCTGTGGCTACCTCTGTGTCGGCACTCGGCAGCCCGTCCATAATTGTATACTAGTATCCAATCCATCCATCTCCATTGTTTACCTGAGGTGCCTTTTAGTTGTGCCTATTAAAATATGGAGAACAAAAATGTTGAGGTTCCAAAATTAGGGAAAGATCAAGATCCACTTCCACCTCGTGCTGAAGCTGCTGCCACTAGTCATGGCCGAGACGATGAAATGCCAGCAACGTCGTCTGCCAAGGCCGATGCCCAATGGCATAGTACAGAGCATGTCAAAACCAAAACACCAAATATCAGTAAAAAAAGGACTCCAAAACCTAAAATAAAATTGTCGGAGGAGAAGCGTAAACTTGCCAATATGCCATTTACCACACGGAGTGGCAAGGAACGGCTGAGGCCCTGGCCTATGTTCATGGCTAGTGGTTCAGCTTCACATGAGGATGGAAGCACTCAGCCTCTCGCTAGAAAACTGAAAAGACTCAAGCTGGCAAAAGCACCGCAAAGAACTGTGCGTTCTTTGAAATCCCAAATCCACAAGGAGAGTCCAATTGTGTCGGTTGCGATGCCTGACCTTCCCAACACTGGACGTGAAGAGCATGCGCCTTCCACCATTTGCACTCCCCCTGCAAGTGCTGGAAGGAGCACCCGCAGTCCAGTTCCTGATAGTCAGATTGAAGATGTCAGTGTTGAAGTACACCAGGATGAGGAGGATATGGGTGTTGCTGGCGCTGGGGAGGAAATTGACCAGGAGGATTCTGATGGTGAGGTGGTTTGTTTAAGTCAGGCACCCGGGGAGACACCTGTTGTCCGTGGGAGGAATATGGCCGTTGACATGCCAGGTGAAAATACCAAAAAAATCAGCTCTTCGGTGTGGAGGTATTTCACCAGAAATGCGGACAACAGGTGTCAAGCCGTGTGTTCCCTTTGTCAAGCTGTAATAAGTAGGGGTAAGGACGTTAACCACCTCGGAACATCCTCCCTTATACGTCACCTGCAGCGCATTCATAATAAGTCAGTGACAAGTTCAAAAACTTTGGGTGACAGCGGAAGCAGTCCACTGACCAGTAAATCCCTTCCTCTTGTAACCAAGCTCACGCAAACTACCCCACCAACTCCCTCAGTGTCAATTTCCTCCTTCCCCAGGAATGCCAATAGTCCTGCAGGCCATGTCACTGGCAATTCTGACGAGTCCTCTCCTGCCTGGGATTCCTCCGATGCATCCTTGCGTGTAACGCCTACTGCTGCTGGCGCTGCTGTTGTTGCCGCTGGGAGTCGATGGTCATCCCAGAGGGGAAGTCGTAAGCCCACTTGTACTACTTCCAGTAAGCAATTGACTGTTCAACAGTCCTTTGCGAGGAAGATGAAATATCACAGCAGTCATCCTACTGCAAAGCGGATAACTGAGTCCTTGACAACTATGTTGGTGTTAGACGTGCGTCCGGTATCCGCCGTTAGTTCACAGGGAACTAGACAATTTATTGAGGCAGTGTGCCCCCGTTACCAAATACCATCTAGGTTCCACTTCTCTAGGCAGGCGATACCGAGAATGTACACGGACGTCAGAAAAAGACTCACCAGTGTCCTAAAAAATGCAGTTGTACCCAATGTCCACTTAACCACGGACATGTGGACAAGTGGAGCAGGGCAGGGTCAGGACTATATGACTGTGACAGCCCACTGGGTAGATGTATGGACTCCCGCCGCAAGAACAACAGCGGCGGCACCAGTAGCAGCATCTCGCAAACGCCAACTCTTTCCTAGGCAGGCTACGCTTTGTATCACCGCTTTCCAGAATACGCACACAGCTGAAAACCTCTTACGGCAACTGAGGAAGATCATCGCGGAATGGCTTACCCCAATTGGACTCTCCTGTGGATTTGTGGCATCGGACAACGCCAGCAATATTGTGTGTGCATTAAATATGGGCAAATTCCAGCACGTCCCATGTTTTGCACATACCTTGAATTTGGTGGTGCAGAATTTTTTAAAAAACGACAGGGGCGTGCAAGAGATGCTGTCGGTGGCCAGAAAAATTGCGGGACACTTTCGGCGTACAGGCACCACGTACAGAAGACTGGAGCACCACCAAAAACTACTGAACCTGCCCTGCCATCATCTGAAGCAAGAAGTGGTAACTAGAGATGAGCGCCTGAAATTTTTCGGGTTTTGTGTTTTGGTTTTGGGTTTGGTTCCGCGGCCGTGTTTTGGGTTCGAACGCGTTTTGGCAAAACCTCACCGAATTATTTTTGTCGGATTCGGGTGTGTTTTGGATTCGGGTGTTTTTTTCCAAAAACACTAAAAAACAGCTTAAATCATAGAATTTGGGGGTCATTTTGATCCCAAAGTATTATTAACCTCAAAAACCATAATTTACACTCATTTTCAGTCTATTCTGAATACCTCACACCTCACAATATTATTTTTAGTCCTAAAATTTGCACCGAGGTCGCTGTGTGAGTAAGATAAGCGACCCTAGTGGCCGACACAAACACCGGGCCCATCTAGGAGTGGCACTGCAGTGTCACGCAGGATGTCCCTTCCAAAAAACCTTCCCCAAACAGCACATGACGCAAAGAAAAAAAGAGGCGCAATGAGGTAGCTGTGTGAGTAAGATTAGCGACCCTAGTGGCCGACACAAACACCGGGCCCATCTAGGAGTGGCACTGCAGTGTCACGCAGGATGTCCCTTCCAAAAAACCCTCCCCAAACAGCACATGACGCAAAGAAAAAAAGAGGCGCAATGAGGTAGCTGTGTGAGTAAGATTAGCGACCCTAGTGGCCGACACAAACACCGGGCCCATCTAGGAGTGGCACTGCAGTGTCACGCAGGATGTCCCTTCCAAAAAACCCTCCCCAAACAGCACATGACGCAAAGAAAAAAAGAGGCGCAATGAGGTAGCTGACTGTGTGAGTAAGATTAGCGACCCTAGTGGCCGACACAAACACCGGGCCCATCTAGGAGTGGCACTGCAGTGTCACGCAGGATGTCCCTTCCAAAAAACCCTCCCCAAACAGCACATGACGCAAAGAAAAAAAGAGGCGCAATGAGGTAGCTGTGTGAGTAAGATTAGCGACCCTAGTGGCCGACACAAACACCGGGCCCATCTAGGAGTGGCACTGCAGTGTCACGCAGGATGGCCCTTCCAAAAAACCCTCCCCAAACAGCACATGACGCAAAGAAAAAAAGAGGCGCAATGAGGTAGCTGTGTGAGTAAGATTAGCGACCCTAGTGGCCGACACAAACACCGGGCACATCTAGGAGTGGCACTGCAGTGTCACGCAGGATGTCCCTTCCAAAAAACCCTCCCCAAACAGCACATGACGCAAAGAAAAAAAGAGGCGCAATGAGGTAGCTGTGTGAGTAAGATTAGCGACCCTAGTGGCCGACACAAACACCGGGCCCATCTAGGAGTGGCACTGCAGTGTCATGCAGGATGTCCCTTCCAAAAAACCCTCCCCAAACAGCACATGACGCAAAGAAAAAAAGAGGCGCAATGAGGTAGCTGTGTGAGTAAGATTAGCGACCCTAGTGGCCGACACAAACACCGGGCCCATCTAGGAGTGGCACTGCAGTGTCACGCAGGATGTCCCTTCCAAAAAACCCTCCCCAAACAGCACATGACGCAAAGAAAAAAAGAGGCGCAATGAGGTAGCTGTGTGAGTAAGATTAGCGACCCTAGTGGCCGACACAAACACCGGGCCCATCTAGGAGTGGCACTGCAGTGTCATGCAGGATGTCCCTTCCAAAAAACCCTCCCCAATCAGCACATGATGCAAAGAAAAAGAAAAGAAAAAAGAGGTGCAAGATGGAATTATCCTTGGGCCCTCCCACCCACCCTTATGTTGTATAAACAAAACAGGACATGCACACTTTAACCAACCCATCATTTCAGTGACAGGGTCTGCCACACGACTGTGACTGATATGACGGGTTGGTTTGGACCCCCCCCAAAAAAGAAGCAATTAATCTCTCCTTGCACAAACTGGCTCTACAGAGGCAAGATGTCCACCTCATCTTCACCCTCCGATATATCACCGTGTACATCCCCCTCCTCACAGATTATCAATTCGTCCCCACTGGAATCCACCATCTCAGCTCCCTGTGTACTTTGTGGAGGCAATTGCTGCTGGTCAATGTCTCCGCGGAGGAATTGATTATAATTCATTTTAATGAACATCATCTTCTCCACATTTTCTGGATGTAACCTCGTACGCCGATTGCTGACAAGGTGAGCGGCGGCACTAAACACTCTTTCGGAGTACACACTTGTGGGAGGGCAACTTAGGTAGAATAAAGCCAGTTTGTGCAAGGGCCTCCAAATTGCCTCTTTTTCCTGCCAGTATAAGTACGGACTGTGTGACGTGCCTACTTGGATGCGGTCACTCATATAATCCTCCACCATTCTATCAATGTTGAGAGAATCATATGCAGTGACAGTAGACGACATGTCCGTAATCGTTGTCAGGTCCTTCAGTCCGGACCAGATGTCAGCATCAGCAGTCGCTCCAGACTGCCCTGCATCACCGCCAGCGGGTGGGCTCGGAATTCTGAGCCTTTTCCTCGCACCCCCAGTTGCGGGAGAATGTGAAGGAGGAGATGTTGACAGGTCGCGTTCCGCTTGACTTGACAATTTTGTCACCAGCAGGTCTATCAACCCCAGCAGACCTGTGTCTGCCGGAAAGAGAGATCCAAGGTAGGCTTTAAATCTAGGATCGAGCACGGTGGCCAAAATGTAGTGCTCTGATTTCAACAGATTGACCACCCGTGAATCCTTGTTAAGCGAATTAAGGGCTGCATCCACAAGTCCCACATGCCTAGCGGAATCGCTCCGTGTTAGCTCCTCCTTCAATGCCTCCAGCTTCTTCTGCAAAAGCCTGATGAGGGGAATGACCTGACTCAGGCTGGCAGTGTCTGAACTGACTTCACGTGTGGCAAGTTCAAAGGGCATCAGAACCTTGCACAACGTTGAAATCATTCTCCACTGCACTTGAGACAGGTGCATTCCACCTACTATATCGTGCTCAATTGTATAGGCTTGAATGGCCTTTTGCTGCTCCTCCAACCTCTGAAGCATATAGAGGGTTGAATTCCACCTCGTTACCACTTCTTGCTTCAGATGATGGCAGGGCAGGTTCAGTAGTTTTTGGTGGTGCTCCAGTTTTCTGTACGTGGTGCCTGTACGCCGAAAGTGTCCCGCAATTCTTCTGGCCACCGACAGCATCTCTTGCACGCCCCTGTCGTTTTTTAAAAAATTCTGCACCACCAAATTCAAGGTATGTGCAAAACATGGGACGTGCTGGAATTGGCCCAGATTTAATGCACACACAATATTGCTGGCGTTGTCCGATGCCACAAATCCACAGGAGAGTCCAATTGGGGTAAGCCATTCCGCGATGATCTTCCTCAGTTGCCGTAAGAGGTTTTCAGCTGTGTGCGTATTCTGGAAAGCGGTGATACAAAGCGTAGCCTGCCTAGGAAAGAGTTGGCGTTTGCGAGATGCTGCTACTGGTGCCGCCGCTGCTGTTCTTGCGGCGGGAGTCCATACATCTACCCAGTGGGCTGTCACAGTCATATAGTCCTGACCCTGCCCTGCTCCACTTGTCCACATGTCCGTGGTTAAGTGGACATTGGGTACAGCTGCATTTTTTAGGACACTGGTGACTCTTTTTCTGAGGTCTGTGTACATTTTCGGTATCGCCTGCCTAGAGAAATGGAACCTAGATGGTATTTGGTACCGGGGACACAGTACCTCCAACAAGTCTCTAGTTGGCTCTGCAGTAATGATGGATACCGGAACCACGTTTCTCACCACCCAGGATGCCAAGGCCTCAGTTATCCGCTTTGCAGTAGGATGACTGCTGTGATATTTCATCTTCCTCGCAAAGGACTGTTGAACAGTCAATTGCTTACTGGAAGTAGTACAAGTGGGCTTACGACTTCCCCTCTGGGATGACCATCGACTCCCAGCGGCAACAACAGCAGCGCCAGCAGCAGTAGGCGTTACACGCAAGGATGCATCGGAGGAATCCCAGGCAGGAGAGGACTCGTCAGAATTGCCAGTGACATGGCCTGCAGGACTATTGGCATTCCTGGGGAAGGAGGAAATTGACACTGAGGGAGTTGGTGGGGTGGTTTGCGTGAGCTTGGTTACAAGAGGAAGGGATTTACTGGTCAGTGGACTGCTTCCGCTGTCACCCAAAGTTTTTGAACTTGTCACTGACTTATTATGAATGCGCTGCAGGTGACGTATAAGGGAGGATGTTCCGAGGTGGTTAACGTCCTTACCCCTACTTATTACAGCTTGACAAAGGGAACACACGGCTTGACACCTGTTGTCCGCATTTCTGGTGAAATACCTCCACACCGAAGAGCTGATTTTTTGGGTATTTTCACCTGGCATGTCAACGGCCATATTCCTCCCACGGACAACAGGTGTCTCCCCGGGTGCCTGACTTAAACAAACCACCTCACCATCAGAATCCTCCTGGTCAATTTCCTCCCCAGCGCCAGCAACACCCATATCCTCCTCATCCTGGTGTACTTCAACACTGACATCTTCAATCTGACTATCAGGAACTGGACTGCGGGTGCTCCTTCCAGCACTTGCAGGGGGCGTGCAAATGGTGGAAGGCGCATGCTCTTCACGTCCAGTGTTGGGAAGGTCAGGCATCGCAACCGACACAATTGGACTCTCCTTGTGGATTTGGGATTTCAAAGAACGCACAGTTCTTTGCGGTGCTTTTGCCAGCTTGAGTCTTTTCAGTTTTCTAGCGAGAGGCTGAGTGCTTCCATCCTCATGTGAAGCTGAACCACTAGCCATGAACATAGGCCAGGGCCTCAGCCGTTCCTTGCCACTCCGTGTGGTAAATGGCATATTGGCAAGTTTACGCTTCTCCTCCGACAATTTTATTTTAGGTTTTGGAGTCCTTTTTTTACTGATATTTGGTGTTTTGGTTTTGACATGCTCTGTACTATGCCATTGGGCATCGGCCTTGGCAGACAACGTTGCTGGCATTTCATCGTCTCGGCCATGACTAGTGGCAGCAGCTTCAGCACGAGGTGGAAGTGGATCTTGATCTTTCCCTAATTTTGGAACCTCAACATTTTTGTTCTCCATATTTTAATAGGCACAACTAAAAGGCACCTCAGGTAAACAATGGAGATGGATGGATTGGATACTAGTATACAATTATGGACGGGCTGCCGAGTGCCGACACAGAGGTAGCCACAGCCGTGAACTACCGCACTGTACTGTGTCTGCTGCTAATATATAGACTGGTTGATAAAGAGATAGTATACTCGTAACTAGTATGTATGTATAAAGAAAGAAAAAAAACCACGGTTAGGTCACTGGTATATACAATTATGGACGGGCTGCGGAGTGCCGACACAGAGGTAGCCACAGCCGTGAACTACCGCACTGTACTGTGTCTGCTGCTAATATATAGACTGGTTGATAAAGAGATAGTATACTCGTAACTAGTATGTATGTATAAAGAAAGAAAAAAAAACCACGGTTAGGTCACTGGTATATACAATTATGGACGGGCTGCGGAGTGCCGACACAGAGGTAGCCACAGCCGTGAACTACCGCACTGTACTGTGTCTGCTGCTAATATATAGACTGGTTGATAAAGAGATAGTATACTCGTAACTAGTATGTATGTATAAAGAAAGAAAAAAAAACCACGGTTAGGTCACTGGTATATACAATTATGGACGGGCTGCGGAGTGCCGACACAGAGGTAGCCACAGCCGTGAACTACCGCACTGTACTGTGTCTGCTGCTAATATATAGACTGGTTGATAAAGAGATAGTATACTCGTAACTAGTATGTATGTATAAAGAAAGAAAAAAAAACCACGGTTAGGTCACTGGTATATACAATTATGGACGGGCTGCGGAGTGCCGACACAGAGGTAGCCACAGCCGTGAACTACCGCACTGTACTGTGTCTGCTGCTAATATATAGACTGGTTGATAAAGAGATAGTATACTCGTAACTAGTATGTATGTATAAAGAAAGAAAAAAAAACCACGGTTAGGTCACTGGTATATACAATTATGGACGGGCTGCGGAGTGCCGACACAGAGGTAGCCACAGCCGTGAACTACCGCACTGTACTGTGTCTGCTGCTAATATATAGACTGGTTGATAAAGAGATAGTATACTCGTAACTAGTATGTATGTATAAAGAAAGAAAAAAAACCCACGGTTAGGTCACTGGTATATACAATTATGGACGGGCTGCCGAGTGCCGACACAGAGGTAGCCACAGCCGTGAACTACCGCACTGTACTGTGTCTGCTGCTAATATATAGACTGGTTGATAAAGAGATAGTATACTCGTAACTAGTATGTATGTATAAAGAAAGAAAAAAAAACCACGGTTAGGTCACTGGTATATACAATTATGGACGGGCTGCGGAGTGCCGACACAGAGGTAGCCACAGCCGTGAACTACCGCACTGTACTGTGTCTGCTGCTAATATATAGACTGGTTGATAAAGAGATAGTATACTCGTAACTAGTATGTATGTATAAAGAAAGAAAAAAAAACCACGGTTAGGTCACTGGTATATACAATTATGGACGGGCTGCCGAGTGCCGACACAGAGGTAGCCACAGCCGTGAACTACCGCACTGTACTGTGTCTGCTGCTAATATATAGACTGGTTGATAAAGAGATAGTATACTCGTAACTAGTATGTATGTATAAAGAAAGAAAAAAAAACCACGGTTAGGTCACTGGTATATACAATTATGGACGGGCTGCCGAGTGCCGACACAGAGGTAGCCACAGCCGTGAACTACCGCACTGTACTGTGTCTGCTGCTAATATATAGACTGGTTGATAAAGAGATAGTATACTCGTAACTAGTATGTATGTATAAAGAAAGAAAAAAAAACCACGGTTAGGTCACTGGTATATACAATTATGTACGGGCTGCCGAGTGCCGACACAGAGGTAGCCACAGCCGTGAACTACCGCACTGTACTGTGTCTGCTGCTAATATAGACTGGTTGATAAAGAGATAGTATACTACTAATATTATATACTGGTGGTCAGGTCACTGGTCACTAGTCACACTGGCAGTGGCACTCCTGCAGCAAAAGTGTGCACTGTTTAATTTTAATATAATATTATGTACTCCTGGCTCCTGCTATAACCTATAACTGGCACTGCAGTAGTGCTCCCCAGTCTCCCCCACAATTATAAGCTGTGTGAGCTGAGCAGTCAGACAGATATATAATAAGATGATGCAGCACACTGGCCTGAGCCTGAGCAGTGCACACAGATATGGTATGTATGTGACTGAGTCACTGTGTGCTGTGTATCGCTTTTTTCAGGCAGAGAACGGATTATAAATAAAAGTGGTGGTCACTGGTCACTATCAGCAAAACTCTGCACTGTACACTACTGAGTACTCCTAATGCTCCCCAAAATTAGTAAATCAAGTGTCTAAACGGAGAGGACGCCAGCCACGTCCTCTCCCTATCAATCTCAATGCACGTGTGAAAATGGCGGCGACGCGCGGCTCCTTATATAGAATCCGAGTCTCGCGATAGAATCCGAGCCTCGCGAGAATCCGACAGCGTCATGATGACGTTCGGGCGCGCTCGGGTTAACCGAGCAAGGCGGGAAGATCCGAGTCGCTCGGACCCGTGAAAAAAAACATGAAGTTCGTGCGGGTTCGGATTCAGAGAAACCGAACCCGCTCATCTCTAGTGGTAACGAGGTGGAATTCAACCCTCTATATGCTTCAGAGGTTGGAGGAGCAGCAAAAGGCCATTCAAGCCTATACAATTGAGCACGATATAGTAGGTGGAATGCACCTGTCTCAAGTGCAGTGGAGAATGATTTCAACGTTGTGCAAGGTTCTGATGCCCTTTGAACTTGCCACACGTGAAGTCAGTTCAGACACTGCCAGCCTGAGTCAGGTCATTCCCCTCATCAGGCTTTTGCAGAAGAAGCTGGAGGCATTGAAGGAGGAGCTAACACGGAGCGATTCCGCTAGGCATGTGGGACTTGTGGATGCAGCCCTTAATTCGCTTAACAAGGATTCACGGGTGGTCAATCTGTTGAAATCAGAGCACTACATTTTGGCCACCGTGCTCGATCCTAGATTTAAAGCCTACCTTGGATCTCTCTTTCCGGCAGACACAGGTCTGCTGGGGTTGAAAGACCTGCTGGTGACAAAATTGTCAAGTCAAGCGGAACGCGACCTGTCAACATCTCCTCCTTCACATTCTCCCGCAACTGGGGGTGCGAGGAAAAGGCTCAGAATTCCGAGCCCACCCGCTGGCGGTGATGCAGGGCAGTCTGGAGCGACTGCTGATGCTGACATCTGGTCCGGACTGAAGGACCTGACAACGATTACGGACATGTCGTCTACTGTCACTGCATATGATTCTCTCAACATTGATAGAATGGTGGAGGATTATATGAGTGACCGCATCCAAGTAGGCACGTCACACAGTCCGTACTTATACTGGCAGGAAAAAGAGGCAATTTGGAGGCCCTTGCACAAACTGGCTTTATTCTACCTAAGTTGCCCTCCCACAAGTGTGTACTCCGAAAGAGTGTTTAGTGCCGCCGCTCACCTTGTCAGCAATCGGCGTACGAGGTTACATCCAGAAAATGTGGAGAAGATGATGTTCATTAAAATGAATTATAATCAATTCCTCCGCGGAGACATTGACCAGCAGCAATTGCCTCCACAAAGTACACAGGGAGCTGAGATGGTGGATTCCAGTGAGGACGAATTGATAATCTGTGAGGAGGGGGATGTACACGGTGATATATCGGAGGGTGAAGATGAGGTGGACATCTTGCCTCTGTAGAGCCAGTTTGTGCAAGGAGAGATTAATTGCTTCTTTTTGGGGGGGGGTCCAAACCAACCCGTCATATCAGTCACAGTCGTGTGGCAGACCCTGTCACTGTGTTGGTTAAAGTGTGCATGTCCTGTTTTGTTTATACAACATAAGGGTGGGTGGGAGGGCCCAAGGACAATTCCATCTTGCACCTCTTTTTTCTTTTCTTTTTCTTTGCATCATGTGCTGATTGGGGAGGGTTTTTTGGAAGGGACATCCTGCGTGACACTGCAGTGCCACTCCTAGATGGGCCCGGTGTTTGTGTCGGCCACTAGGGTCGCTAATCTTACTCACACAGTCAGCTACCTCATTGCGCCTCTTTTTTTCTTTGCGTCATGTGCTGTTTGGGGAGGGTTTTTTGGAAGGGACATCCTGCGTGACACTGCAGTGCCACTCCTAGATGGGCCCGGTGTTTGTGTCGGCCACTAGGGTCGCTAATCTTACTCACACAGTCAGCTACCTCATTGCGCCTCTTTTTTTCTTTGCGTCATGTGCTGTTTGGGGAGGGTTTTTTGGAAGGGACATCCTGCGTGACACTGCAGTGCCACTCCTAGATGGGCCCGGTGTTTGTGTCGGCCACTAGGGTCGCTTATCTTACTCACACAGCGACCTCGGTGCAAATTTTAGGACTAAAAATAATATTGTGAGGTGTGAGGTATTCAGAATAGACTGAAAATGAGTGTAAATTATGGTTTTTGAGGTTAATAATACTTTGGGATCAAAATGACCCCCAAATTCTATGATTTAAGCTGTTTTTTAGTGTTTTTGGAAAAAAACACCCGAATCCAAAACACACCCGAATCCGACAAAAATAATTCGGTGAGGTTTTGCCAAAACGCGTTCGAACCCAAAACACGGCCGCGGAACCGAACCCAAAACCAAAACACAAAACCCGAAAAATTTCAGGCGCTCATCTCTAACAAACACACACTCCTAAATCTCCTAAATCTAGTACACACACACACACACACATTTCCCCAGTACTGACAACTCTCATCACTTCCACACACTGACAACTCCCTCCTGCTCCTCTCCCCACTGACACTGACAGCTCCCTCACAGTCACACACATCCTCCACCCCCCCACCCCCCCACCCCCCCACCCCACACACACACTGATAGCACACATGCACAAATCCCCCCCTCCTCGACACTAACTGTCACGGACTGCTTGGGCAGCAGGGGGCAGGCTCTGACTTGAAGTGCTGAAATTCAACAGCTCTCTCGAACTTGCAAGGCATGGCTGTGCAGCTGTCTCCAGCCATCTCCTTGCCCACTGTGTAATTTGTGGCGTTCTCTGATGTTCCCCGCTCTGCCTCTACAACCGGCACATAATGTACAGCAGTGGTGACTCCGCCTACCGGGGGGTAGGGATTAATAATTTCAAAGGGGCAGAGCTAGGAGTGAAGCAGTGGACAGCAGTTGAGGGGCGTTTCAAACTGTAACAGGGTTGGGACAATTTCAGTATCCTTCCCTCACCGTCTAATTGGTCAGTCCCACGCTGATTGCCATAGCGCCCTTTCGAGACTGCAGAACTCTATCCCTTAGCCACGGTTGGCACAGCTGGATGGTGCCCCTGGCAAGTGCCATCCTGGCCAAGGGGTAGATACGCCCCTGAGGGTCAGGGCCAGCAACAGAAATCTCGGGGCCCAGTACACTGATATCTCTGGGGCCCCCTCAACCCCCACTTAACTTGGCAGAGGGATCTTTAAAAAAAAATGGAGCCTTTGACTAGAGATGAGCGGGTTCGGTTTCTCTGAATCCGAACCCGCACGAACTTCATGTTTTTTTTCACGGGTCCGAGCGACTCGGATCTTCCCGCCTTGCTCGGTTAACCCGAGCGCGCCCGAACGTCATCATGACGCTGTCGGATTCTCGCGAGACTTGGATTCTATATAAGGAGCCGCGCGTCGCCGCCATTTTCACACGTGCATTGAGATTGATAGGGAGAGGACGTGGCTGGCGTCCTCTCCATTTAGATTAGGAGAGAGAGAGAGAGATTGACCTGAGGCTGATACTGTAGAAGAGAGTGCAGAGTTTAGTGACTGACCACAGTGACCACCAGCAGTGCAGTTGTTTTATTTAATATATCCGTTCTCTGCCTGAAAAAAACGGTACACACAGTGACTCAGTCACATACCATATCTGTGTGCACTGCTCAGCCCAGTGTGCTGCATGCCTGCATCATCTATGTATATATTATATATCTGACTGTGCTCAGCTCACACAGCTTATAATTGTGGGGGAGACTGGGGAGCACTGCAGTGCCAGTTATAGGTTATAGCAGGAGCCAGGAGTACAAGACAGTCACATACCATATCTGTGTGCACTGCTCAGCCCAGTGTGCTGCATCATCTATGTATATATTATATATCTGACTGTGCTCAGCTCACACAGCTTATAATTGTGGGGGAGACTGGGGAGCACTGCAGTGCCAGTTATAGGTTATAGCAGGAGCCAGGAGTACATATTATATTAAAATTAAACAGTGCACACTTTTGCTGCAGGAGTGCCACTGCCAGTGTGACTGACCAGTGACCTGACCACACTGACCACCAGTATAGTTAGTAGTATACTATATTGTGATTGCCTGAAAAAGTTAAACACTCGTCGTGTGACTTCACTTGTGTGGTGTTTTTTTTTTTATTCTATAAAAAACTCATTCTGCTGACAGACAGTGTCCAGCAGGTCCGTCATTATATAATATATATACCTGTCCGGCTGCAGTAGTGATATATATATATTTTTTATATCATTATTTATCATCCAGTCGCAGCAGACACAGTACGGTAGTTCACGGCTGTAGCTACCTCTGTGTCGGCACTCGGCAGTCCATCCATAATTGTATACCACCTACCCGTGGTTTTTTTTTCTTTCTTCTTTATACATACATACTACTACATCTCTTTATCAACCAGTCTATATTAGCAGCAGACACAGTACAGTACGGTAGTTCACGGCTGTGGCTACCTCTGTGTCGGCACTCGGCAGTCCGTCCATAATTGTATACCACCTACCTGTGGTTTTTTTTTTCTTTCTTCTTCATACATACATACTACGACATCTCTTTATCAACCAGTCTATATTAGCAGCAGACACAGTACAGTACGGTAGTTCACGGCTGTGGCTACCTCTGTGTCGGCACTCGGCAGTCCGTCCATAATTGTATACCACCTAACCGTGGTTTTTTTTTCTTTCTTCTTCATACATACATACTACGACATCTCTTTATCAACCAGTCTATATTAGCAGCAGACACAGTACAGTACGGTAGTTCACGGCTGTGGCTACCTCTGTGTCGGCACTCGGCAGTCCGTCCTGTCAAAGTCAGAAAAATATCTCTATGCACACTACCATATTTGCACCTCACACAGGTCCGTGCTGCGCATGCGTACGCTCTCCCGTACGTGCGCATACTCACAGTCGCGGGCACCCGCAGGCGCATGGTATGCGTATTTACGGTAGAGTTTATGTGGTTGTAGCGTGCGACTCAATCGTAACATATTTTCAGTAATAATGTATTTTGTAGATCATGGTCCCTTTGATAGATTCTGAAAGTTTGGTTAATATAGAATGTTTATGAACAGAGGAATCCCTCTTTGTTTGATACGAAGGGTCAGACAGGAGTAATACAGTGGTGTTTAGTATCCATCGGAAGAATATTTAATTAGAAATATTCCGGTGTTGGTTTGAAGCAGATCAATCGCTCGTGTGAATAGTTATGGACATAAGTTTATGAACATTTACTTTATTTGCACTTTATTACCCATGCGGCGGGAAACCCAGTTTCCCTCCCACCTGAGCAGTTGGAAATAGTCACAGCCCACCTGTATGAATCAACCTATGACCTTTTGTTATAATGCGAAGCCGAATTCCTGTGTCCAATGAACAATGAGATTGTAGGGACCATTGAATTGTATTGTGTGTGGGGCATAAATAGGCAGGCCGACCGTATCCAGTTCTCTCTCTTCAACGGTTCTCATTGCTGATAATCGGGAGCTGGATATCGAGGCGCATGCGATCGTTTCCCTTTGTGCGTAAGTTTTCTCCGTAATCATATTGTTTACTGTGAGCCATCTCTCTCTCTCTCTCTCTCTCTCTCTCTCTCTACTCTTTCTCTCGTATTTTCCTTTAATTGTATTGTATTGTATTTCCTGTGTAGTTTATCTGGTTAGTTGGTTTATGTCATATTGTAGTGTATGCTTTGTACTGTGATTCTTTTTGCAAGTATAATAGTCATAATACATATAATAGGTTTCGGAACCTAAGCCCAGGTATCTGTGTATTCTTTATAGTGTTAAGTATTCTCTGAGCGTCGGTGACGCTCAAGCAGCTTTGTAGTTAATCAGGTTACACCAGGTTGCACTTACACTCTGTCTCTACACTAAGGTATACTGTGTATCTCACTGTTAAAGGTATAGATATAAAGGTTTAACGTTGTGAGCGTCTGCATCGCTGGTGATCTCCTCGTGGTCCCGAGCGTCCGCTACGCTATAGCGAATCATTATGTTAGTCGGCAGCCAATAGCGTGCCTGCCTGTGATCACTGGGCCGTAAGCGAACGTGACGCTTGAGCGTCTCGACTACGGCTGAGCGATCGCTACGCAACTTGCGTACCCTTACGGTACTTCTTACGTAGATAGCGTACAGTGTTCTTAGACCTCTTAAAGTGATTTATATACGATAAATATTCAGCTTTATCAATTGGCGGCTCGCCCGTCCTTCACATATCTGCAGTAGGTAGATCAGCAGACATTATCCCTCAGCAAAGGGCGGGAGGTTGTATCCCTCGTAGTGCTGACAGGATAAGCGTCTGCTTCGCTTAGGTAAAGAGTGCTGAAGGAATCCGGGAACCGGAGGTAAGAACAAAACGCTAGTGTCTTTTAAAACTGTTTATTTTTCTGTCTTGCGTACACACGCACGCACACATATATATATCTGCATTTCTTTTTCTTTTTCATTTTCGTATATCACTCTCCTGTCTGCCAGTTTTTATAGTTGATAGAAGTGCTAAAAGAGAGTTGCCGTTATTTCATAGTTTAAGAGTAAAGGTAATATAGTTAAAAGATAGACAAACACACAGTTTCGCCTGGGAGATAAGGCGAAGTCAGTGTGTTTGTGTGGTAGATGATCAAGGATCATCTACATTGATAAAAGTATAAATTGTGTTACGGTGGATCTTTGCTTTGCGTATACGTGTCTCTAACAAAGACTTGCGTACGCAATCCAAAGGCCGACGCACGCAGCGTACGTTACGCAACGGAGCGTCCGGTTACGCCCACGTAGCTCAAGTCACGATAAGTTGATTTTTAACGCAAAGCGATAAATAACGCAAAGCGATAAATAACGCGAGGCGAGAAATAACGCAAGTCTATTTTTGGGTGTCCGAAATTTAATTAACAGATCCTGCTCCTAATTGGTAACACACCTGATCTGAAGAAAAAATTTCTGCGCAGAAATAGAAATAGAAACAAAAGTGTACATGTGATGAGTGAGTGTTTTTACAATTTTTAAAGGTTGAACCACAAGAAAAGTCGAGTACTCGTGAGGTACATGCGTGTAAGTGACGTGCACGGTGGCTAGGGAGGCATCTCTGGTTAAATATACAATTTTGAGCATTAGAGTATAGCAGACCAGGAGGTCATACTGTAACAAGACCAGGAGGTCATACTGTAACAAGACCAGGAGGTCATAACAGACCAGGAGGTCCAGGTACAGCCGACAAGGAAGTCCGCTATACAGTTCACAGGCACAACACCGAAAAGGGTTGGTGCAACACCCATATAGGCCATATAAGCTCTGGCTGAAGGAATTCGCAGTCGTAAGTTTCGATTCCATTGGTCTTTCCGTACATAAGCTTAGTTGTTTGTGTACTGAACGACTGGACCGCACGTAAGTGTGTGCAGTAGTTAGTAATCTGACCTAATACCATTAGAGTAAAGGGGTCACAAACGCTATCTGTACACTCTAACGTGATTTGTGTAATTTTTTTTATTTTAAGGGAAGTTCGCTGCTCACTCAGGAACTATCCAGCAACCAATAGTTACTGGAAAGAGTAAGTGTTCTTCGGATAACCCTCGCAGGTTCCAGTAAATAGAGGTTCAGGTCGCAGGGGCCCTAGGTCGAGTACGCCAGCACCATATCGGTGTGATCAGGTCGTATTGGTCGGCGTGGGCGAGTGAGTGGGGTACTCGGTAAACCGCCACCGTCAGCCTATTGTTGGCATTTGGTTTTGCGTAAAGGGTTGGCTAAATAAAGCAACACTTTCGAACTATGGGGGCCACTTGTTCAGGTAGGGGGCGATCAACCTCGGTTCGGGTTGATTCAGTGGTCCGACCAATTGGGTCGGCCAGGTATATAATGTGTGAGAAATATGGAAGTCACACAGAAACTTTATGTGATGAATGGGAGAGAATGACTGTACATGACGGGGAGAAATTCCCAAGAGTAGGGAGCTTCAGCTCAGAAGTGTTACAAAATTTAAGGAGGAGGACATGTCTCATAAAATCAACAAAGAGACGAATCCAGCATTATGATTATTTACAGTTGTGGCAACAGGAAGGTGAGATACAGAGAGGTTTGGCTCAGGCGGCGGGATCTGGCTCTAACAGAAAACTGATTGCCACGGCCCCGCCGCCACCATACATATCAGGAGAGAAGTTGATTGCGGAGAAAGACGCACTAAGGTGTAACACAAAATCACTTAGTAACTGTGTAAATGTTAATGATAATGTTAACCCATTAACCCATGCAAGTATTAACCCGTGCAAGTTGTACCCTGTTTTGAACTTTCCTCAGGAGTGTGATCAAGAGGACGAATCGGCAACGATTTCAGCGCTCTCTCTAGCAGCCACCATAGCAGAGACCACAGTAGGCACAGCTCCACCCACGAGATTAGTAAAGGCCCCTAGCGGAGGGATAGGTGAGGTCGTATCAACTGGTAAGTACGGCACCATGCATTATGCTGAGACTATTTCACCACAGCCTGTAGAATCTACACAGAATGAGGTTGTTATAATTACACCTGTTAGAGTAATAGCAGTGCCAAATGGGAAAACAGACGCATCAGGAGCCACTCCCATTAGGAACATTGCCATGTACACTCCATTTTCCCGAATGGAATTAAGGACCATAGTGTCTGAATTTCCTGACCCTAGAAAAGACTTAGTTGCCAGTCAAAAATACATCAGAGACTTAGGTAACACTGCAGAGCCCAACAATAAAGACTGGCAGATATTGCTGAGAGCATGTTTACCCTCAAATGTCGACGCAACTCAATTTTTAGCTGATTGCGGACTAGATCATGATGTACCTCTTACAGATGTGTACAACCAAGATAATGTGAAAAGAATAAACTTGCAGCTAAAAGAGTATTTCCCAGCGGTAGCTAAATGGAATAAGATATTCTCCATTAAACAGAAGGAGTCAGAGACAGCTGCAGAGTATTTTCACAGAGCATTATTAGAAATGGCAAAATACACAGGCATAGAGGACATTAAAACAGACACAAACCATCGGGAAGTAGCAGTATCGGTACTGATGGATGGTTTAAAAGAGTCATCGAAGACTAGGGTACAGACCACAAAACCATGTTGGCGAGGTCTGTCTGTGGCTACTTTGAGAGAGGCTGCTATTGATCACGATAGAAACATCACCAGACACAGGGAGCAACAAGGTGATAAATTAATGTCAGTAAGTATACAGGCTCTGACCACAAGGCAGCCTTTGTTTGTATCACCAAATCCTGTGGGTAAGTCAAGAATGGTTACTTGTTATTCTTGTCACAAACAGGGACACATGGCACGAGATTGTAGAGTAAAGAATCCACGAAACTCATACCAACCCCCTAGACAACGACACGACACACGACATTGGGAGCAAGGTCCGCAGAAACGGAGTTATGAGCCACATACAGGGGAAACAAAAAGATATCCCCCAAACAGAGACTGGCATGCCTCTGGTAGTTCCCAACTATCTCCCTCACAAGTAGTTGCTGCCAGCGGGATTCAGGGAGGTCACCATACCCAATAGGGGTGTGGCCATACCTGTAATCTGCAGCCAGTAAAATTAATTGCCAATCTTGGAAGTGAACCCGAGATTGCAATTAATGTAGCTGGTAAAACTTTAAACTTTCTTGTAGACACAGGGGCGGCCAAGTCAGTGATAAATTCGACAGTGGGCATGAGAACCACTGGTAGGACAATTCCAGCCATGGGAGTAACAGGAGTAGTCCAGCACTACCCTGTTAGCAAACCAGCCGAGATTACAATAGGGCCTTTGCATACCAAGCATTCCTTTTTGCTGGCTGCATCGGCACCAACTAATCTCCTGGGAAGAGACTTACTGTGTAAAATGGGGTGCGTCATTTATTGTACTCCTGAAGGTGTATTCTTGGACATACCTGAGAAACACGCTCAGGAAGTGCGAGACATGTTAGACTCCCCATCAAAATTAATGTCACATACCATTATGACAAATAGGAATCCATCCCAAATAGAAGAGATGACATCTCAGATACCAGAGTCACTTTGGACAAAAGACGGACAAGACACTGGATTAATGGCAAACGTAGCTCCAGTAGTTGTACAAGTAAAAGATGGTAGGATAGCTCCAAAAATCCCACAGTACCCTCTGAAGCCAGAGGTGGAGTTAGGAGTTTACCCAGTAATAGAGCGCTTGCTACAACAGGGCATTCTGGTAAGAACGTCCAGCACTGCCAATAGTCCCATCTTCCCTGTTAAAAAGAGTGGGGGGAGGGGTTACAGACTAGTGCAGGATCTAAGGGGGATTAACAAAATAGTTGAGAGTCAGTTCCCCGTAGTGCCAAATCCAGCTGTCATCCTAATGCAAATCCCTCCCACTGCCAAATTTTTCACTGTTATTGACCTCTGCTCCGCTTTCTTTTCGGTACCTCTGCACCCTGACAGACAATATTTGTTTGCATTTACATACAGAGGAGTCCAATACACGTGGACTCGATTACCCCAAGGTTTCATAGATAGTCCAAGTATATTTTCTCAGGCTTTGCATGATTGTTTACAGTCTTTCCAACCAGACAGTGGATCAGTATTGATACAGTATGTGGACGATTTATTACTGTGTTCAGATTCACTGGAAGCATCTCTGAAGGATACGAAACAGCTCCTGTTTCATCTTTCAGACACAGGACACAAGGTGTCCAAAGACAAGTTACAATTATGCCAAACTAGGGTAAAATATTTGGGACACTGTCTAACACAAGGACTGAGACACCTGACCGCTGATAGAATCCAAGCAATTAGAGACATGACTCTGCCACAAACCCAGCAACAGATCAGAACGTTTTTAGGAATGTGTGGGTATTGCCGTAATTGGATCCCAGGGTTTTCCATTTTGGCGTTACCTTTGCAGGAAATGGTCTCCTCAAACAAACCTGATAGGATTTCGCATACAGACGAGTCCGAAACAGCATTTGAGAGACTCAAACAGTGCCTAACGCAGGCACCAGCACTAGGTATGCCAGACTATGGGAAACCCTTTGAACTATACGGAACAGAAAGTGCTGGTTGCGCGGCAGGTGTACTAACCCAAAAACACGGTGATGCCAGTAGGCCAGTTGCATACTACAGCGCTCAGCTAGACACGGTAGCGCGATCCCTCCCCACATGCTTGCGAAGCGTTGCTGCGATAGCATTGCTAGTGACAAAAAGCGAAGATGTCGTGCTAGGCCACAACCTCACAATCCATACGCCACATGCAGTATCAGCCTTATTGAATTCTGCCCAAACCAGACACGTCTCATCAGCGAGGTTTACAAGATGGGAATTGGCACTAATGGCCCCCGTAAACATCACCATAAGGAGATGCAGTGCATTAAATCCTGCAACGTATCTCCCAGGTGTGCCTGGTCAGGCACAAAGGGTGGAAGGTGAGAGTGATGGGGAAGGAGGATTTAATACAAAGGAAGATACACATGATTGTATGGAATATTTGACCCAAAATTTTACCGCAAGGCCTGACATCAGTGACAACCCACTGGAAGATGCAGAACTCACGTTCTACACGGACGGTAGTTGCCATAGACAGTCAGACTCGGGAGACTTGTGTACTGGATACGCAGTCGTAGATGACCAAGACACCATAGAAGCGGAACCGCTAGGCCCACCTCACTCAGCCCAGGTTGCTGAACTGTTCGCCCTAACCAGAGCATGTGAATTGGCTAAGGGCAAATCAGCCAATATCTACACCGATTCTAGATACGCATTCGGGGTAGTCCATGATTTCGGAGCCCTATGGCGCCTCAGAAATTTCATGACGGCAGCTGGTACACCGGTAGCGCATGCAGCTCACATAAAAAGGCTTCTAACAGCGATACAGGAACCCGACAGAGTGGCTGTTATCAAATGTAAAGCACACACTTATAGCCAAGACCCGGTATCACTTGGTAACAGCCGAGCAGACGAAGCTGCTAAGTTAGCAGCTGCTACCCCCATACAGACAGACACCACACAATTGATGGTATTTAATACCATTAACACACAGAAGTTGTGTGAAATGCAAAATTTGTGTTCCACACAGGAAAAGGCAGTCTGGAAGGCAAAGGGATGTGGCCAGGAGTCCTCAGGACTCTGGACGGATGGACATGGTAAACCAGTGGCCCCCAGAGCATATCTTCCATGTCTGGCTGAAGCAGCTCACGGGCTGACTCATCTAGGCAAGGAAGGAATGTGCAAATTGGTGAGAGCATACTGGTGCGCCCCAGGATTCTCCTCTCATGCGAGTAAAAGAGCAATGTCATGCCTTTCCTGTTTGAGAAAGAATATTGGAAAGGCAATACCTACAGAACCATCCCATATCCCACCTGCCGGCGGCCCTTTCCAGGTAATACAAATTGATTTTATACAATTACCCCCTTGTCGGAATTTGAAATATGTACTTGTTTGTATAGATGTTTTCTCAAATTGGGTCGAAGCATTTCCTGCGGCTACAAATACCGCTATGTTTACTGCTAAGAAAATTGTGCAGGAATTTGTATGTAGATATGGTATCCCTAGAATAATCGAAAGTGATAGGGGTACCCATTTTACAGGTGATGTCTTTCAAGGAATGTGTAAGTTGATGGGAATTGATAGCAAGCTGCACACTCCGTACCGTCCACAGGCGAGTGCGAAGGTCGAAAGAGTGAACAGCACTATTAAAAATAAATTGAGTAAAGTGATGGCAGAGACAGGATTGACATGGCCAGAAGCTTTACCCATTGTATTGTACAGTATCAGAACCACTCCCAGGTCCCCTCTTAATCTGTCCCCTTTTGAAATCTTGTTTGGTCGACAACCGCATGTTATGATTAACCCTCAGGATGATTTGAAATGTAACAATGAAGTGACTGTAAAGTACTTGATTAACATGAGTTAACAGTTAAGGAATCAAAATGATAGTCTGAAGTTGGTGATTCCTGATCTACCTGATAGTAATTGTCATGACATTGAACCTGGGGATTATGTAATGATACGGAATTTTCTACGCTCAGGTTGCCTTATTGACAGATGGGAAGGACCATACCAGGTCTTATTGACTAGCACTACGGCATTGAAGGTTGCTGAGAGAGAGACTTGGGTCCATTCATCCCACTGCAAGAAGGTTGCTGATCCAGAGAAGTCCCGTGATAAGGAACAGACGGTAGAGGTTGTATCACTGGAGTGTCTGTTCCAGGAGGACTGAGGCGGCACCTGAGCCTTGAAGACCGAGAGCTGTTGTCGACTCCCCACTCCCTTTTATTGTTTTTCTCCACTTCCCATCCCCTCTCCCTCAAATTTCTTTTTCCTCCTTCTCATTTTTCTCCGTTTCCTTCTATAAGATGGACTTGCCCCAAGAGACTGTGATCCGGATTTTCCTGTTGACCATGATGTTGACCAGAGCAGTCTGTTCCGGCGAGAGTACCATGGAGGTCGATAGAGGTTCTGGAATGGGTTCTGATGATAAAGATGGAGGCGTAGTTTTCCAAGATCAACCTAACCAACAAGCAAAGGCGAGTATCAGAAAACGATCCGATAGCATTGACCATAGAAGAAATTGTGACGGATTGTTAGCTGAAGAAAACTGTATCTGTAGGCTCTGTAACAATGTCATTGAAGATGGGTGCATTAAGAAATGCCAATCCAGTTTTAATATCCATATGGACCGGCATTCATTGAGTGACTATCACTCCTTAGTGGGTAATGTGTTAAACAAAACAGATTGTTGGGTATGCTCTCAAGTACCTCAAGGTCATAGCAAATCAGGGCTAGTGCCATTTCCTTTAACGATAGGGGAGGTACTTGAGTTAAATGGTGGGAGACCGGTGGACAGGAGGTTTAATATCTCCAGCCCTCCTAGTTTGAAGCTCCACCAATACCATGTGGATAGGTCCCTATTATGTTTCAACATCTCCAATCCCAGAAAGCCGGGAAATTGGGAAGTGTCATGGAGTAACCACACCATGACCTTTTCGCATAGAGCAGATAGAATGCCTACAGATACAGAGCTTGTACGCCACATAGCCAGTAGAGGAAAATATTTCCGGTATAGGTACATCTTAGGAAATAGGATTACGAGAGTTGGAGAAGTATCACCAGGATACTGTGCACATATCGTACAACCTGATACGTGTATTAAGCAGATGGAAGAATTAGGGTTAGGAGATTTCACCTGGAAAGTGTGTAATATGGTTATGTCCTTCTCCGTCCCATATGTTCTCCCCGATGATGCATATTTCATATGCGGGAGAAAGGCGTACAAGTGGCTTGCCCCAAACTCTGAAGGATTGTGTTATATTGGAAAAGTATTGCCTGAAGTAATGACTGTAACACATGATAAAATGAAAGACATACATCGTGGTGCCCAAGCTCCTTATACTCACACCCATTACGAGCACGTCGTTAAAAGGCACCTGATAGAGAAGACAGAGCATCCGGCCTCTGATCTGATAAGTGAATCCACCGGGATTCAATTCTTAATCGCGTTAGATTTCACCCGCACCGCTAGAGGAGTGCTAAATTATAAATACATATCGGCGCTCGCAAATTTGTTAGACAATATCACTGAAATGTATGATGACACGTTTAGATATACGGGAAGGGAACTTCAAGCTTATAAAACAGAACTGGTGCAGCATAGAATGGTTCTTAATTACCTCACAGCAGTGACAGGCGGATATTGTGTTACATTGGCAACACAGTACGGCGTGAAGTGTTGCACGTATATCACGAATAGCACAGAGGATCCGGTCGAGGTCATAGACCAAAGATGGACGATATTCTCCAATTGAAGTGGGAATTTCGCCGAAAACACAATCTCACTCTTGCTGCTGTAGGTAATGAGCTGACTGGTTGGGTGTCATGGTTGAACCCGCGAAATTGGTTCTCCGGTTTGGGAGACTGGGCTCAAGGAGTCATAATGGATGTTGGGAAGTTTCTCCTATGTATCTTAGGTGTTATCATAACGATCGGTTTGATATTTAGATGCGGTCAGGCTTTAATGAAGTGCAAACATCGTACCAGGGTAATGAGTTTAAGGAGTGAGGAAACTGTAATTAACCTGGATTTGATTTATGACCCAATGATAGAAACAATGATGTGATGAAAATGCGATTTCTACGGTCCATTTCTTTCACCTGTTTTTCTGCTTTTCTCCAAGATAAAAAGACCCCCTTGGACGAGGAAGTTGACGAGACGCTATACAGACAACGGATAGACCAAAAAAGAAGTTTTGACCACTTGAGATATGGACATTTGATGAACTTTGCCATGGATCCCCAGTTTCCCTAGAATTCTTAAACTTACGCTAGCCCAACATTTTTTGTAAATCTAATGGCATTGACAAAGCTTTTTGCTCACACCTAATGGGCAACACAGCGCAAAGAAGACGACTTTCAACTGATACCGAACAAAACTTCAACCGACAGATGTACATTAACCTGACATAGAATACCACCGCATTTACCGTAATTATGTCTTTTCTTCATTTCTACAACCCTCAGGTAATGACACACATAGTATAGGGAATGCAGGCACAGATATCAGCAATCACATATTCCCCCATTCATGTATCATCAACTAAAATGTGCTCCCCATTTTGTTCAAAATCCGAAAAGAGCTCGGTAAAGTTTGACAGCCCATCCACAGACCCGTACCACGGGATAAGAAGGAATTCAAATGTATACTTCGCAATACCTCGAAGCTTGATTTACAACACGTACGGCACGATGATACATGACCCCCCAAACACGGATTCATACACACATGCTTCTGCTATCTCACTAGGTCATACCCTCTTCACACCTACTCCTCTCTCCTCCCTTACCCAACCATGGAAATTAATTAACCCCTAACATATATTTTTCTCCTTTTGAAATGTTTTCAGGAAGTGGCAGTTATTATTGACTGCCAAAGGGTGGACTGTCAAAGTCAGAAAAATATCTCTATGCACACTACCATATTTGCACCTCACACAGGTCCGTGCTGCGCATGCGTACGCTCTCCCGTACGTGCGCATACTCACAGTCGCGGGCACCCGCAGGCGCATGGTATGCGTATTTACGGTAGAGTTTATGTGGTTGTAGCGTGCGACTCAATCGTAACATATTTTCAGTAATAATGTATTTTGTAGATCATGGTCCCTTTGATAGATTCTGAAAGTTTGGTTAATATAGAATGTTTATGAACAGAGGAATCCCTCTTTGTTTGATACGAAGGGTCAGACAGGAGTAATACAGTGGTGTTTAGTATCCATCGGAAGAATATTTAATTAGAAATATTCCGGTGTTGGTTTGAAGCAGATCAATCGCTCGTGCGAATAGTTATGGACATAAGAAGTTTATGAACATTTACTTTATTTGCACTTTATTACCCATGCGGCGGGAAACCCAGTTTCCCTCCCACCTGAGCAGTTGGAAATAGTCACAGCCCACCTGTATGAATCAACCTATGACCTTTTGTTATAATGCGAAGCCGAATTCCTGTGTCCAATGAACAATGAGATTGTAGGGACCATTGAATTGTATTGTGTGTGGGGCATAAATAGGCAGGCCGACCGTATCCAGTTCTCTCTCTTCAACGGTTCTCATTGCTGATAATCGGGAGCTGGATATCGAGGCGCATGCGATCGTTTCCCTTTGTGCGTAAGTTTTCTCCGTAATCATATTGTCTTACTGTGAGCCATCTCTCTCTCTCTCTCTCTCTCTACTCTTTCTCTCGTATTTTCCTTTAATTGTATTGTATTGTATTTCCTGTGTAGTTTATCTGGTTAGTTGGTTTATGTCATATTGTAGTGTATGCTTTGTACTGTGATTCTTTTTGCAAGTATAATAGTCATAATACATATAATAGGTTTCGGACCCTAAGCCCAGGTATCTGTGTATTCTTTATAGTGTTAAGTATTCTCTGAGCGTCGGTGACGCTCAAGCAGCTTTGTAGTTAATCAGGTTACACCAGGTTGCACTTACACTCTGTCTCTACACTAAGGTATACTGTGTATCTCACTGTTAAAGGTATAGATATAAAGGTTTAACGTTGTGAGCGTCTGCATCGCTGGTGATCTCCTCGTGGTCCCGAGCGTCCGCTACGCTATAGCGAATCATTATGTTAGTCGGCAGCCAATAGCGTGCCTGCCTGTGATCACTGGGCCGTAAGCGAACGTGACGCTTGAGCGTCTCGACTACGGCTGAGCGATCGCTACGCAACTTGCGTACCCTTACGGTACTTCTTACGTAGATAGCGTACAGTGTTCTTAGACCTCTTAAAGTGATTTATATACGATAAATATTCAGCTTTATCAGTCCATAATTGTATACCACCTAACCGTGGTTTTTTTTTCTTTCTTCTTTATACATACATACTACGACATCTCTTTATCAACCAGTCTATATTAGCAGCAGACACAGTACAGTACGGTAGTTCACGGCTGTGGCTACCTCTGTGTCGGCACTCGGCAGTCCGTCCATAATTGTATACCACCTAACCGTGGTTTTTTTTTCTTTCTTCTTCATACATACATACTACGACATCTCTTTATCAACCAGTCTATATTAGCAGCAGACACAGTACAGTACGGTAGTTCACGGCTGTGGCTACCTCTGTGTCGGCACTCGGCAGTCCGTCCATAATTGTATACCACCTACCCGTGGTTTTTTTTTCTTTCTTCTTTATACATACATACTACTACATCTCTTTATCAACCAGTCTATATTAGCAGCAGACACAGTACAGTACGGTAGTTCACGGCTGTGGCTACCTCTGTGTCGGCACTCGGCAGTCCGTCCATAATTGTATACCACCTACCCGTGGTTTTTTTTTCTTTCTTCTTCATACATACATACTACGACATCTCTTTATCAACCAGTCTATATTAGCAGCAGACACAGTACAGTACGGTAGTTCACGGCTGTGGCTACCTCTGTGTCGGCACTCGGCAGTCCGTCCATAATTGTATACCACCTAACCGTGGTTTTTTTTTCTTTCTTCTTCATACATACATACTACGACATCTCTTTATCAACCAGTCTATATTAGCAGCAGACACAGTACGGTAGTTCACGGCTGTAGCTACCTCTGTGTCGGCACTCGGCAGTCCGTCCACAATTGTATACTAGTATCCATCCATCTCCATTGTTTACCTGAGGTGCCTTTTAGTTGTGCCTATTAAAATATGGAGAACAAAAATGTTGAGGTTCCAAAATTAGGGAAAGATCAAGATCCACTTCCACCTCGTGCTGAAGCTGCTGCCACTAGTCATGGCCGAGACGATGAAATGCCAGCAACGTCGTCTGCCAAGGCCGATGCCCAATGTCATAGTACAGAGCATGTCAAATCCAAAACACCAAATATCAGTAAAAAAAGGACTCCAAAACCTAAAATAAAATTGTCGGAGGAGAAGCGTAAACTTGCCAATATGCCATTTACCACACGGAGTGGCAAGGAACGGCTGAGGCCCTGGCCTATGTTCATGGCTAGTGGTTCAGCTTCACATGATAGCTTTCCTCTTGCCATTATAATGCCCTTAATATTATAGTTAGCCTTTGCATTTTTGCACGTGTATGATTTTGCATTTTTTGGCATTAAATGTTGCCATGTTCTTGACCATTCCTCTAGTCCAGGGGCAGAACTGCCAGAGACAACGGAGTCAGTTGCCGCCGGGCTCCAGCCCTGAAGGGGCTCCAGCCCTAAAGGGGCTTCCTCCATTGCCCCCCGGCTGTTACGTGCCCTTCCTACTAAATAGACAAAGGCGCTACCAGCAGGGTCTCGCAGTTTGTACATTCCATGCCGTAACACCCTTCTTTCCACCTTTTTCAAGACCCAGCCCAGCAGCCTCGCCGCTGCCACCACCGCTAGCTGCAGCACTGCCAGCGGTGGGCTGCCCCTGCTTCTTCTCACACCACAGATAGCTGGGCAGCACTGCAACTGCCTGCCTGATTGCTCCGCCCCCTTCCGGCTCCCAAGCACCTCTGCTGCCCAGTGATCCAGGAGCCTGCTGCTAGGAAGAAGTGGCCGAGCTTCAGCAAGCGAGTCTGGACACTGGCGGAGGAAGCCATGATAACCAGATAATCGGGAGTGGAGCGCCAGTTCCAAGGTAATACTTTATACAGCTGGTTGAGATCCTGGTCGGTGGATATGGATTCCAAGAAAACCCTGGAGGTGCTTCCTTTCAAGGGAGACACTCTCTTTGGAGAAGACCTCAATAAGATTGTAGCTGATCTGGCTACTGCTAAAACAGCTTGCCTACCTCGTATGACTCCTACCACGCAGAAGGCTAAAAGTACTTTCCCTTGGCCCTTTCATCCCTCAGGTAAAGCGTACCCAAGGTCAGGCATACCCAAAGCAAGCTCATGCTTCCAGACCTGCCAAGCCCAGACTGAAGCAAGCCTGGGCTGCCCATCAGCCTGCTTCCAAAACGGACAAGCCTGCCGCATGACGGTGCAGGCCTCCCTCTGGGGGATCCCAGGGTGGGGGGTCCGACTTCTAGGTTTGGCATAGAAAGGTATAATTCTAAGCTAGAGAATTCTGTTTGGAGCTCACCTTGTACTTTGTGAAGAAATAATCAGCATTGTGGCTGAGCAGATACATGTAGTGTGTGGCTGCAAACTGCATGGATCTGCTGCGTTGTAATGCTGATACTTTTTTTTTGCAAAGTACCAATAGCTTCATATAATGTTCACAATTTTTATGCAGGATCAAATAGCTCAATAGGTAGGGTGTTTGATTAGAATTCAACAGGTTATAGGTTTGAATCCTGGGTATGGTAGTTTGAGATGTGTTATTTAATAAAGTATGTTGTTCTGACTGCTGGGATATCATACTAAATAAATGGAGTTGATCAATTTTTTTTTTATTTTTTTTTTAAACTAGGGACAATTTCCAGATACTTTTCTTTATAACTGAGATTGCCCCCTGGAACTTCACATCAGTTGACAACTATGCATGAGTGGGCAGTCCTTGCTCTGGATCTGCCCACCCATTTATGTGCCGTCATAAAAGAAAGCACAACTGACAGTTATCCTGGGCGTACACTACACAATTATCTGTCAGGCTATCTATCCAGTCTGGATGGATGGAATGAAAATCTGGTAATGTATAGTAGCAAATGTCAATTAACCATTTGCTCCCAAACACTAGAAAAGTGGTCAAAAATGGTCATTACACAAATTGGTTAAACCCAAAAGTGGGGGTGAGGAGGCAGATCGTGAGATGGGGAAACTTTGTGGACTGTTAGTGAAGGGGAGCACTGGGAGTGATACTGGACACAGAAGAGGTTTTCTTCTAGTGGAAAGGCTCTGGAGATCCAGAGTCTGGTCAAACAAATTCTGAAACCAGCAAGAGTGTTAATCCATCAATGCATTCAGTTGCTGGGGAAGATGGTTGCGGCCTACGAGGCCATTCAGTTTGGCAGGTTCCATGCCAGAGTGTTCCAGTGGGACCTGTTGGACAAGTGGTCCGGATCCCACCTACACATGCACCGGAGGATAATCCTGTCTTCCAAGACCAGAATCTCACTCCATTGCTGGCTGCACAGTTCTCACCAGCTAGAGGGGCGATGGTTCGGGATCCAGGACGGGATCCTAGGGACCACGGATGCAACCCTCCGAGGCTGGAGAGCAGTCACACAGGGGGAAAACATCCAAGGAAGATGGTCAAGTCTTCCTTGGATGTTTTCATCTCCACATAAATGTTCTGGAGTTAAGGGCCATTTAATAACTGCAGACACAGTACGCACTGGGACGGGTGCCCAGCATCCTCTACGGACTAAGAGAAAAGGATTTACCGGTAGGTATTAAAATCCTATTTTCTCTAACGTCCTAGAGGATGCTGTGGACTCCGTAAGGACCATGGGGATAGACGGGCTCCGCAGGAGACATGGGCACTTTAAGAAAGACTTTAGTTCTGGGTGTGCACTGGCTCCTCCCTCTATGCCCCTCCTCCAGAACTCAGTTTGATACTGTACCCAGTGGAGACTGGGTGCTTTTCAGGAGCTCTCCTGAGCTTTCTGACAGAAAGTATTTTGTTAGGTTTTTAATTTTCAGGGAGCACTGCTGGCAACAGACTCCCTCATCGAGGGACTGAGGGGAGAGAAGCAGCCCTACTCTCTGAGTTGCAAGGTCCTGCTTCTTAGGCTACTGGACACCATTAGCTCCAGTGGGATTGGTACGCAGGATCTCACCCTCGCCGTCCGTCCCAGAGCCGCGCCGCCGTCCCCCTCGCAGAGCCGGAAGATAGAAGCCGGGTGAGTATGAGAAGAAAAGAAGACTTCAGAGGCGGCAGAAGACTTCATGATCTTCACTGAGGTAACGCACAGCACTGCAGCTGTGCGCCTTTGCTCCCATACACCTCACATACTCCGGTCACTGTAAGGGTGCAGGGCGCAGGGGGGGCGCCCTGGGCAGCAATATAAACCTCTTTCGCAAAAATATAACATATATACAGCTGGGCACTTTATATATGTATAAGCCCCCACCAATTTTACAGTTTAAGCGGGACAGAAGCCCGCCTCCGATGGGGCGGGGCTTCTCCCTCAGCACTCACCAGCGCCATTTTTTCTCCACAGCACCGCTGAGAGGAAGCTCCCCGGACTCTACCCTGCTTATACCACGTTAGACAAGAGGGTTGAAAAGAGGGGTGGGGGGGCACATAATTCGCAAATTACATACAGCAGCACTACTGGGCAAACATTAAGTTACTGTTTTATTCCTGGGTTATATAGCGCTGGGGGGTGTGCTGGCATACTCTCTCTCTGTCTCTCCAAAGGGCCTTGTGGGGAAACTGTCTTCAGAAAAAGCATTCCCTGTGTGTGTAGTGTGTCGGTACACGTGTGTCGACATGTCTGAGGAAGAAGGCTATATTAGAGAGGAGCGGGAGCAAATGAATGTGGTGTCTCCGCCGACAGCTGATTGGATGGATATGTGGAATGTTTTAAATGCTAGTGTAAACTCATTGCACAAAAGATTAGACAAGGCAGAAGCTTTGGGACAGTCAGGGTTTCAACCCATGCCTGATCCTATGTTGCAGGGACTGTCAGGGTCTCATAAGCGCCCACTATCCCAGATTGTTGACACAGATACCGACACGGATTCTGACTCCAGTGTCGATTACGATGATGCAAAGTTACAGCCAAAATTGGCAAAATCCATTCGATTTATGATTATGGCAATAAAAGATGTTTTGCACATCACAGAGGAACCCCCTGTCGCTGACAAGAGGGTACATATGTACAAGGGAAAGAAGCCTGAGGTAACCTTTCCCCCCTCACACGAGCTGAACGAGTTATGTGAAAAAGCTTGGGAATCTCCAGATAAAAGACTGCAGATTTCCAAAAGGATTCTTATGGCGTATCCTTTCCCATCAACGGATAGGTTACGATGGGAATCCTCCCCTAGGGTGGACAAAGCATTAACACGCTTATCCAAGAAGGTAGCCCTCCCGTCCCAGGATACTGGACTAACCCCCCCCCCCCCTCCTAGTGCCTTCCCTAACACCCGCTCCCCCGGTCCTAACCCTCCCTCCAATACTCGCCTTCGGGATGTTGGCTGTCTGTGTGCCGGCACCAGTCTCCCAAGTGGTGTCAGGATTCCAACATCGGTCAAATGACCGCCGGTATACCGTCTGCCGGGATGGTAAATGTATCCTGAGGACAGGTAGTGAGTGTGGAGGGATAGGTGGTTCAGTAAAATGTAACAGCTCAAACTGCGATCATTCACTGATAAATTGATTTATAGCTCTCCCTTTTTAACCATTGCAGTCATAAAAGCAATGTTTTTTAAACTTTTAAATAAAGCTTGTTAGCATCCCCAGCACACTGTATATGCTGGGAGATGTAGTTCTCAATATGAAAACATTTAATTACTGTATGAACTCTAATTCCCCAACTGAAACCTCTCACAAACACACACTCCTAAATCTAGTACACACACACACACATTTCCCCAGTACTGACAACTCTCATCACTTCCACACACTAACAACTCCCTCCTGCTCCTCTCCCCACTGACACTGACAGCTCCCTCACAGTCACACACATCCTCCACCCCCCCACCCCCCCACACACACACTGATAGCACACATGCACAAATCCCCCCCTCCTCGACACTAACTGTCACGGACTGCTTGGGCAGCAGGGGGCAGGCTCTGACTTGAAGTGCTGAAATTCAACAGCTCTCTCGAACTTGCAAGGCATGGCTGTGCAGCTGTCTCCAGCCATCTCCTTGCCCACTGTGTAATTTGTGGCGTTCTCTGATGTTCCCCGCTCTGCCTCTACAACCGGCACATAATGTACAGCAGTGGTGACTCCTGAGTATGGGCCTGGAGAACTCCGCCTACCGGGGGGTAGGGATTAATAATTTCAAAGGGGCAGAGCTAGGAGTGAAGCAGTGGACAGCAGTTGAGGGGCGTTTCAAACTGTAACAGGGTTGGGACAATTTCAGTATCCTTCCCTCACCGTCTAATTGGTCAGTCCCACGCTGATTGCCATAGCGCCCTTTCGAGACTGCAGAACTCTATCCCTTAGCCACGGTTGGCACAGCTGGATGGTGCCCCTGGCAAGTGCCATCCTGGCCAAGGGGTAGATACGCCCCTGAGGGTCAGGGCTAGCAACAGAAATCTCGGGGCCCAGTACACTGATATCTCTGGGGCCCCCTCAACCCCCCCTTAACTTGGCAGAGGGATCTTTAAAAAAAATGGAGCCTTTGACTCGGACCGTCAGTGAGGCCGGCAGGTGGTTTTCATACTGGGCTATCCAGCTCTTCGGTGGCGGTGGCAGGGACATTCAGAAAAGGGCCAGCACAGCAAAATGCATAATAATGGCAATACAGTATGGACCACAGGGACTGGACAAAGTGATGGGGTAAAAGGAGGGGGGAGGGTTTAGTTGGCCTGTTAATTGTTTTCCTGCTTAAATTGAGCAGTTGGTGGATACACTTTAAAAAGCAATATTGGCACTGTGGCCCCATTATTTCTGTTCTTAATACTTGGAGCCCTGAACAAGTGTCCCCTTTGTCCCCCCTGTCACCGGGCCTGTTCAGGCGTTACCTATGGAGAAGCTGCGACATGACATCCTAGGACACGATACTGCACCATGCATCACCATTATATTTCAGTGTGCCTTGTCAATATTTAAATCTTGTTCTGTGTGACGTGAGTTGTAAATGGTTGAAAATCTCTGTGCTACAGTATCGTCACCATGTAGTTATAACAACACCGCAAAACCACCAAAAGACGTGTTTTGGTAGAGGGACTGCTGGAGGGGCCCATTGGGGCCCCCAGTTTGCTACCCCACCCCAGTATACCTGTGCTGTAGCCAGTGGAAGGGGCACTATCTTCCCTGTGATCTCTTCGGGAAGATGGTGCCGCACATAGAAAGCAAAGACTCTGGCTGCACTCTCCTGCCCTCGCTCTAAGCAAGGTGATCGGGCCACAAAAGGACCCCTGTCGGACCCCTGCCGGACCCCGGCCTGTGGGCCACAAAAGGATGCATTGGGGGCGGCATGCGGCCCATGGGTTTGACACCCCTGCCATAGAGTATCAAAATTTGTTTCACGACACCCCTAGGCCAAAGTTTTTTTTATTGAGAAATTCAGAAAAAAATATAAAATTAAGTAAATTGTGTTTATAGCATGTCATCCTCAGGTTCAGTTATGTTGTGAGGGAATGGTTTTGCCAATTTATTAAAGTATAAATAATTTTAATTGGTCCTGGACCACCAAACTATGCTACCAGTGCAAGAACCCCAGTTTGGAAACTACTGCCTTAAAATAAACCTTTTTTGTTTTTTTTAAACTACATGTAATACACCTTAGATCTCAGTTCCTAAAAGGTTTTAAACCCTTGCATACAGTAAACTACACATATTTAAAAATCCTACACCGGGCACAAGTGCTCACGGGCCAATTTCATGGCAGTCTCGGATAGGAGGGCATTGTGGATTCACCAAGGGAATGCTGATGCTGACTCCAAGAAGAAAGGGAGTCTCTTCCCTATGAAGGTGAAGCCTTGTTTGGCGACGGCCTAGTTAATTTGATCTCGGCAGCTCCCGCAGGTAAGTCGTCCTTCTTGCCCTATGTTCCCTCTCAACGGATGAAGACGCATCATTATCTGACGCAGTCATTTCGGCCCAATAGATATGCAAGAAGTTAAGATTCCCCTTTCTTTGCAGGTAGAGGAAGGAAAAGAGGGAAGAGGTCTGTAGCCTCTTCAAGATCGCAGGAGCAGAGATCGTCCTCTGCTTCTGCCAAATCCACTGCATGACGCTGGGGCTCTCTTGCAGGAGCCCGCACCAGTGGGGGGCACGTCTAAAACTCTTCAGTCAGTTCTGGATTCATTCGGACCTGGACTCGTGGGTTTTACAAATAGTGTCCCAAGGGTACAAACTGGGGTTTCAAGACGTTCCCCCTCACCGATTGTTCAAATCAGCCTTAGTCAGCAGGGAGAAGGTTTTTATTCAAGCCTCTTCGTGGTCCCGAAGCCGGACGGCTCAGTCAGACCAATCTTAAATCTGAAATCCCTTAATTTCTACCTAAAGAAATTCAATTTCAAGATGGAATCTCTCAGGGTAGTGATCTCCAGTCCGGGGGATAAAGGAGATTTCATGGTTTTGGTAGACATAAAGGATGCCTACTTATATGTTCCCATTTAGCCACTGCATCAAGCTACCTGAGGTTTGCAATTCAGGATTGTCATTACCAATTTCAGACGTTGCCGTTTGGTCTGTCCACGGCTCCGAGGATTTTCACCAGGGTGATGGCGGAAATGATGGTCCTCCTTCGCAAGCAAGGAGTCACAATTATCCCGTACTTGGATGATCTCCTGATAAAGGCGAGATCCAGGGACCAGTTGGTGCAAAACATCTACTCTCCCTGACAGTTCTTCAACAACATGGTTGGCTCCTAAACTTGCCAAAATCGCAGTTGGTCCCAATGACGCGGTTGTTGTTTTTGGGAGTGATACTGGACACAGAAGAGGTTTTCTTCTAGTGGAAAGGCTCTGGAGATCCAGAGTCTGGTCAAACAAATTCTGAAACCAGCAAGAGTGTTAATCCATCAATGCATTCAGTTGCTGGGGAAGATGGTTGCGGCCTACGAGGCCATTCAGTTTGGCAGGTTCCATGCCAGAGTGTTCCAGTGGGACCTGTTGGACAAGTGGTCCGGATCCCACCTACACATGCACCGGAGGATAATCCTGTCTTCCAAGATCAGAATCTCACTCCATTGGTGGCTGCACAGTTCTCACCACCTAGAGGGGCGATGGTTCGGGATCCAGGAGGGGATCCTAGGGACCACGGATGCAACCCTCCGAGGCTGGAGAGCAGTCACACAGGGGGAAAACATCCAAGGAAGATGGTCAAGTCTTCCTTGGATGTTTTCATCTCCACATAAATGTTCTGGAGTTAAGGGCCATTTAATAACTGCAGACACAGTGCGCACTGGGACGGGTGCCCAGCATCCTCTACGGACTAAGAGAAAAGGATTTACCGGTAGGTATTAAAATCCTATTTTCTCTAACGTCCTAGAGGATGCTGGGGACTCCGTAAGGACCATGGGGATAGACGGGCTCCGCAGGAGACATGGGCACTTTAAGAAAGACTTTAGTTCTGGGTGTGCACTGGCTCCTCCCTCTATGCCCCTCCTCCAGACCTCAGTTTGATACTGTACCCAGTGGAGACTGGGTGCTTTTCAGGAGCTCTCCTGAGCTTTCTGACAGAAAGTATTTTGTTAGGTTTTTAATTTTCAGGGAGCACTGCTGGCAACAGACTCCCTCATCGAGGGACTGAGGGGAGAGAAGCAGCCCTACTCTCTGAGTTGCAAGGTCCTGCTTCTTAGGCTACTGGACACCATTAGCTCCAGTGGGATTGGTACGCAGGATCTCACCCTCGCCGTCCGTCCCAGAGCCGCGCCGCCGTCCCCCTCGCAGAGCCGGAAGATAGAAGCCGGGTGAGTATGAGAAGAAAAGAAGACTTCAGAGGCGGCAGAATACTTCATGATCTTCACTGAGGTAACGCACAGCACTGCAGCTGTGCGCCTTTGCTCCCATACACCTCACATACTCCGGTCACTGTAAGGGTGCAGGGCGCAGGGGGGGCGCCCTGGGCAGCAATATAAACCTCTTTCGCAAAAATATAACATATATACAGCTGGGCACTTTATATATGTATAAGCCCCCACCAATTTTACAGTTTAAGCGGGACAGAAGCCCGCCTCCGAGGGGGCGGGGCTTCTCCCTCAGCGCTCACCAGCGCCATTTTTTCTCCACAGCACCGCTGAGAGGAAGCTCCCCGGACTCTACCCTGCTTATACCACGTTAGACAAGAGGGATGAAAAGAGGGGGGGGGCACATAATTCGCAAATTACATACAGCAGCACTACTGGGCAAACATTAAGTTACTGTTTTATTCCTGGGTTATATAGCGCTGGGGGGTGTGCTGGCATACTCTCTCTTTGTCTCTCCAAAGGGCCTTGTGGGGAAACTGTCTTCAGAAAAAGCATTCCCTGTGTGTGTAGTGTGTCGGTACACGTGTGTCGACATGTCTGAGGAAGAAGGCTATATTAGAGAGGAGCGGGAGCAAATGAATGTGGTGTCTCCGCCGACAGCTGATTGGATGGATATGTGGAATGCTTTAAATGCTAGTGTAAACTCATTGCACAAAAGATTAGACAAGGCAGAAGCTTTGGGACAGTCAGGGTTTAAACCCATGCCTGATCCTATGTTGCAGGGACTGTCAGGGTCTCATAAGCGCCCACTATCCCAGATTGTTGACACAGATACCGACACGGATTCTGACTCCAGTGTCGATTACGATGATGCAAAGTTACAGCCAAAATTGGCAAAATCCATTCGATTTATGATTATGGCAATAAAAGATGTTTTGCACATCACAGAGGAACCCCCTGTCGCTGACAAGAGGGTACATATGTACAAGGGTAAGAAGCCTGAGGTAACCTTTCCCCCCTCACACGAGCTGAACGAGTTATGTGAAAAAGCTTGGGAATCTCCAGATAAAAGACTGCAGATTTCCAAAAGGATTCTTATGGCGTATCCTTTCCCATCAACGGATAGGTTACGATGGGAATCCTCCCCTAGGGTGGACAAAGCATTAACACGCTTATCCAAGAAGGTAGCCCTCCCGTCCCAGGATACGGCTACCCTCAAAGAGTGTGCTGACCGCAAACAGGAGATTACCCTGAAGTCCATTTATACACATTCAGGTACCTTACTCAGACCGGCAATTGCGTCGGCCTGGGTGTGTAGTGCTGTAGCGGCATGGACAAATACCTTATCTGAGGGGATGGATAGCCTAGACAAGGATACTATTTTATTGACCCTGGGGCATATAAGAGATGCTGTCCTATATATGTGTGTATGCAAACTACAGGTGGTGCTGCAGGGCCCACACCCTTTTACTTGTCTTGTAGAGCAGCTCTGAAGCTGTTACAGTGCCCAGCTGCTGCAAGAAATCAGCTTGAATGCTTCAGGGGCTTGGGCATGGCCAACATGAGCCCCACACCGAAGGAGGGTGGGGGTGTTTAATGCAAACTTGGGGTTATCCAAGCGCCGCAAAAGGCCGCCATGCCCTGCATGCCCCTTTTCTCTTTTCATATACAGATGAGGGTTCCAGCCAACTTTGGCCCACTGCTTGGATGACATCACCGTATGCAAATCCGTCTGCTGCAGACCTTCCCCCAGGAATGCTTGCAATAGTTGTTGCATATGGTTTAATGTCTGAGGGTGCTTCAGTATTAGGCAGCCTTCCGCCCTCCCATGTTCATCTGAAAAGATGTGGTCTCCCTGCAGTTGTTGTCCCCTGACGAGAGTTCCCTTGTGCTTCCTCAGTTAAATCTCCTTAACTTGACGGGGGTGTGCCCGAGCAGCCGCCCTCCCCAGCCCTATCCCAAAACATACTTATCTTGCATATGAGATCTCTTGATCATGAAGATAGTTCTCACAGGTTGAGGTTCATCCTGGCCCCGCTCCCCGCTGGAGATCGCTGATGGGGACAGCAGCGGGGCTTCAGCAGAAGGGTGAGTATGTGTGGCCAGAGACCTCCCTTCCCATGTGCAGGCCTGCAGAGTCTGCCGCGCAGGATGGGGCATGTGGCACTCTCCCTCCCAGGGGCTCTTCCAGATGTAGCTCCTCAGCAGTATTTTTCCCGGGCTGCGCGGCGCTCTCCCCGACTGGCATCCGCCCTGGAACACTGCCTTCCTCAACGCAACATCAGCAGGGGGCCCTGGCCTCATCACCATCCCAGGTCTTTCTCATGTATGTATTATGTATGTGTGTGTGATATATGTATGAATCATATATGTTTGTGATATATATATATATTCCATAGACAAAAAACCTTACGGTTTCACATGTCCCATTAAGGCTTCTTAGACATGATCGAAATTTCAGAAACCTGTTGTAACTCTTCCACTCAAACTCCAAAAAGCAATGAAATTCCGATCATTAAGGCTGACGCCTTAATGGACGTGTTCCTTGCGCAATACAGATATGGTATGCCATCACAGCCTGTGGGTAAGTGCAGATTCAGCACTCTCACAGAGTGAGATTGCTGTCACTCACACAATGGTGGAGCTGCTAATTCACAGATTTGTGTGCTCATTGGAATACACACATGCAGTCTATGCAACTGAAGGTCTGAGCGGAAGACAAAGCTGCTCAGATGAGGTAAGAGTGTTGTTGATTGGAGGGAGGAGAGCGGTGTGGATGGGGGAACAGAAGTGTGTGGATAGAGGGAACACTAAGCAGCACTAATGGGGGGGACAGAGAAACACAGGGGGTAATTCAGACCGAATCTGCACTTACCCACAGGCTGTGATGGCATACCATATCTGTATTACGCAAGGAACACGTCCATTAAGGCGTCAGCCTCAATGATCGGAATTTCATTGCTTTTTGGAGTTTGAGTGGAAGAGTTACAACAGGTTTCTGAAATTTCGATCATGTCTAAGAAGCCTTAATGGGACATGTGAAACCGTAAGGTTTTTTGTCTATGGAATTTCATCGCTTTTTTTAAATTTATTTTTTTTATTCAGAAATGTAAAATTTCACTGTAAGAATAAACATTTGATTTTTTAAATGTTTAATGAAAATGTTCGTATAACATCACTGTTCTGTGCAAAATTATTTTATTAACCAAACCAAATTGTTTAAGGTCCGTACACACTTAACGATTTAATGAGCGACGTCGCTCATTTTATCGTTAAGTGTGTATGCAGCCAGCGACAAACGATGCGCGGCCCCGCGGGTCGCCAACAATCTTCGCTGTCGGTAGGGCATGCAGGAAGGATGTGGACTGTCGTCCACGACCTTCATGCAGGGCTGGCGGGGGCGTGACGTCACTGAGCGATATGAGCGGTCATATCGCTCAGTGTGTACAGTCGGCCGCCGGCCGGCCCGGGAGGGGAAACATTAGACGATGTAGCTCACAGAGCGACATCGTTTAATGTGTACGGGCCTTTAGACTTTGGTCAAAATATTTTGCTGCCTTTGCAGCTGATGCAGGGAGGGGGGTAGGCGGCAGCAGCCTGTAACTGAGGCTGGAGGTAGGCGTGAAATGCATTGCTTGTACGTGTGAGTGCGTGGGCAATGCCCTGCCCGTTATACCCTATGCCACACATCGCAATGCCCGTTATGTATTATGCCACACTGCAATGACCCTGAGACATTATACCACATACCACAATGCCCGTGATATAGTATACCACACACCGTAATGCCTGACACATTATGACACACACCGCAATGTCCGTGATACATTATGCCACACACTGCAATGACCCTGAGACATTATACCACATATCACAATGCCCGCGATATAGTATACCATACACCGTAATGCCTGCGACACATTATGACACACACCGCAATGTCCGTGATACATTATGCCACACACCGTAATGCACATTGCACATTAAGTCCTACAGTAAGGCTTCTAATTACTTTTCAATTACCTGCTCGTTGTCAGGGGTTTCATGCACTGGGTGTCATGCTCGTTGCCAGGGGTTTCATGCTCTTGGTTCCATGCACGGTGCCAGGGGTTTTCATGCTCAGGGTGTCATGCTCGTTGCCCGGGGTTTCATGCACTGGGTGTCATGCTCGTTGCCAGGTGTTTCATGCACTGGGTGTCATGCTCGTTGCCAGATGTTTCATGCACTGGGTGTCATGCTCGTTGCTAGGAGGTAGTCCTTGTTGCTAGGGCTGTGCTCCCAGTGCTACATATGTCCCCAGTGCCAGATATTCCCCCACGGTGCCAGGTACTTACATGCCCCAGTGCCAAATATAGTCGTCCCCCCCATGTGCCAGGTACACAAATGCCCCCAGTGCCAGATATTCCCCCCCAGTGCCATATATGCCCCCAGTGCCAGATATTCCCCCCAGTGCCATATATGCCCCCCGTGCCATATATGCCCCCAGTGCCAGATACCCCCCCCCAGTGCCATATATGCCCCCAGTGCCAGATATTCCCCCCCAGTGCCATATATGCCCCAGTGCCAGATATCCCCCCCAGTGCCAGATATGCCCCCAGTGCCAGATATTCCCCCCAGTGCCAGAAATGCCCCAGTGCCAGATATTCCCCCCCCCCCCCCCGTGCCATATATGCCCCCAGTGCCAGATATTTACCCCCCCCCCCGCCGTCGCTTTTTGGAGGGACACGGAGGGCACAGCTCGTCTCTCCTGTGTCCCTCCTGCTGCATCATCTCCGGCGGCCGCGGGTCTAATAGGGGGAAGTGCCGGTTCGTGAGCCAATTAGAGCTCACGGACGGCACTTCCCCCTATTAGACCCGCGGCCGCCGGAGATGATGCAGCAGGAGGGACACAGGGAGGCGCGCTGTGTGCCCTCCGTGTCCCTCCAAAAAGCGGCGGAGGGAAGGAGACTGCAGACTGACATGCGGACGCTCGTCCGCATGTCAGTCTGCTGTAAATCAGTGGCGCCCCCGCAGCCCCTCGCCCCCAAGCCACCGCGAGGACTGCGGGGGCAGTAGTTACGCCACTGGTCTAATCTCATCTGATGATGGAAGCTAAGCAGTGTTGTGCCTGGTTTGTTTTTGGATTTCAAGTCCTGCCTTCTGGTTTGGCCACGGCACCTCGGATATTCACCAAGGTCATGGCCGTGATGACGACCCTTCACCATCAGAGAATCAGGATCCTGCCAAATCTGGACGACTTGCTGATCCTGGTGAACTCCCAAGAGGTTCTCCACAGTTATCTGGAACTGGCGGTCCAATTCCTAAAAGTCCACGGGTGGCTCATCAACTGAAAAAAGTCCTCGCTGGTCCCTGCTCGGAACATTGTGCACCTAGGGGCACTGCTGGACACACACAGCCAACAATTGTTTCTGTCTCCAGAGAAAGTCCTGAAAATTCAGGACAGTATCGTCCTCTCTCGCCCAAGAGTGTTGATACACACGGCGATGCAAGTACTAGACCTCATGGTGTCGGCTTTCGATATGGTAGAGTACGCTCAATTTCATTACCGCCCTCTGCAGAGGTTAATCCTCTCCAAGTGGGATGGCCTGCCTCATCGGATGATGTCTCAAATGATCTCCTTGACTCCGGAGGTTCGTCTGACACTGAGCTGGTGGCTACAGGACCAACAGTTGAGCAGGGGCCATCCCTTCTGGATCTCCAACTGTGTCCTCCTGACAATGGATGCCAGTCTTTTGGGCTGGGCCATGGTGTTGGAGCAACACTTTCTACAGGGTCGGTGGACCAGGGAGGAATCTCTCCTCCTGATATACATTCTGGAATTGCAGGCAGTGTTCAATTAATTGACACTGGCCCTGCCTCTAGTACAGAACAAGCCTGTTCAAGTACAATCTGACAACGCCACCACGGTAGTGTACACAAATCATCAAGGCGGCACTCGAAACTGCATGGCAAAGCTGGAAGTATCAAAAATCCTCCGTTGGGTAGAAAGTCATCTGACAGCAATATCGGCAGTGTTCATTCCCGGAGTCCTCAACTAGGAAGCGGATTTCCTCAGTCGTCAGGACGTTCACGCTGGAGAGTGGAGAGGCCGCAGCAGAAATGTCTGCACTGGTGTCAGTAGGTGACTGAGGCAGGGATGACTGGGAGATAGTGGGTGACTGAAGCATGTATGAGTGGGAGATAGTGGGTGACTGAGGCATGGGGTGACTGGGAGATAGTGGGTGACAGGGAGATAGTGGGTTACTGAGGGAGGGGTGATAGGAAGGGGTTGGGTAAGTATGGGAAGAAAGTGGGTGACAGGTATAATAAATGACTAAGGCAGGGGTGATAGGGAGATAGTGGATGACTGTGGCAGGGGTGACAGGGACAGTAAGAGACTGAGGCAGGGGTGACAGGGATAGTGGCTGACTGAGGCAGGGGTGACTGGGAGATAGTGGGTGACTGAGGCAGGGTTGACAGGGATAGTGGGTGACTGAAGCAGGGGTGATAGGGTGACAGTGGGTGACTAAAGCAGGGGTGACTGGTATAGTGGGTGACTGAGGCAGGGATCGCAGATATAGTGGTTGACTGAGGCAGCGGTGACTGGGAGATAGTGGGTAACTGAGGCAGGGGTGACAGGGAAAGTGTGTGACTCAGGCAGGGGTGATAGGGAGATAGTGGGCTGCATATCTCTGCCTCACTGCAGCAGCACATTCCTGCTTCAATGACAGCAGCACATCCCTACCTCACTTATAGCAGCACATCCCTGCCTCGCTGACAGCAGCACATCCCTGCCTCGCTGACAGCAGCACATCCCTGCCTCGCTGACAGCAGCACATCCCTGCTTCGCTGACAGCAGCACATACCTGCTTCGCTGACAGCAGCACATCCCTGCTTCGCTGACAGCAGCACATCCCTGCCTCGCTGACAGCAGCACATCCCTGTCTCGCTGACAGCAGCACAGCACTGCTTCGCTGACAGCAGCACATCACTGCTTCACTACCAGCAGCACATCCCTGCCTCACTGGCAGCAGCACATCCCTGCCTTACTGACAGCTGTATATAGGGCCTAATTCAGACCTGATCCCTGCTGTGCATATTCACACAACAGGAGATCAGGTCTGAAGTGCGTGTGTGCTGGTGCCGCAGTGCACCGGCACATGCCATAGATGCGATCAGCATCTCTGCCCAGTGAGCGCCTCTGCCTGATTGACAGGCAGAGGCGGTCACTGGGCAGGAGGAGTCGGGCCAGCGGCGTTGTGCCGCCATTTTGGGGGCACAGTCAGGACAACGCAGACATGACCGGACCGTATGGGGGCGGGCCGTGACGGCTGCGTGACCCGGACAGCAACGGGCCTTATTTACTAAAATCTCAGATAAATTTTATGGCATTTATGTGCAGTCTAGTTTGCACAGTTGATAGAGTGTTGATCTTGCACTATCAATGTAAGCCTCACATAGGTTTGATACACATGTAAGTTTGTTTTTATTTTACTACATTGTGGTTTGTGGCTCTATACCATGTAATGCATGTCTTTTAACAGTAGTCAAGTCTTCCAATGTGCTTGTTAGTGAAACCCAATAGATAGCTTTATTTTATTTTGTTTCTTCAAATATTGAATGCATATGTCTTATAACTTTTTTTTTTTTCAATATACAGGTTGAGTATCTGTATATACATTTTTATTATAAGATTTTCAATGACACAAGTACATCCAAGTTGCAGATTATGGATTGTGAAGGACAAATCAACCATATAAACAATTTAAGCAATTTAAATTGCATGCAGGTAGTAGAATATCAAACTCCTTGGATGAGAGTTGGTCGTAATAAACTAGGATAGAAAAGAATAAAGTAGAAAATAAGATTTTAAACCTACCGGTAAATCTTTTTCTCGTAGTCCGTAGAGGATGCTGGGGACTCCGTAAGGACCATGGGGATAGACGGGCTCCACAGGAGACATGGGCACTTTAAGAAAGACTTTAGTTCTGGGTGTGCACTGGCTCCTCCCTCTATGCCACAGTTAGAGAAACTGTGCCCAGAGGAGACGGACAGTATGAGGAAAGGATTTTGTTAATCCAGGGCAAGATTCATACCAGCCACACCAATCACACCGTATAACTTGTGATAAACTACCCAGTTATCAGTATGAAAAAACAACATAGCATCAGTGCAGGACCGATGCAACTATAACATAACCCTTATTGAAGCAATAACTATATACAAGTATTGCAGAAGTAGTCCGCACTTGGGACGGGCGCCCAGCATCCTCTACGGACTACGAGAAAAAGATTTACCAGTAGGTTTAAAATCTTATTTTCTCTAACGTCCTAGAGGATGCTGGGGACTCCGTAAGGACCATGGGGATTATACCAATGCTCCAAAACGGGCGGGAGAGTGCGGATGACTCTGCAGCACCGATTGAGCAAACATGAGTTCCTCCTCAGCCAGGGTATCAAACTTATAGTATTTTGCAAAGGTGTGTGAACCCGACCAAGTAGCAGCTTGACACAGCTGTAGTGCCGAGACCCCTCGGGCAGCCGCCCAAGAAGAGCCCACTTTCCTCGTGGAATGGGCCTTGACCGATTTCAGTAACTGCAATCCAGCCATAGAATGCGCTTGCTGAATCGTGTTACAAATCCGGCGAGCAATAGCCTGCTTTGAAGCAGGGGCACCAATCTTGTTGGTTGCATACAGGACAAACAGCGCTTCAGTTTTCCTGACTCTAGCCGTCCTGGCCACGTAAATTTTCAAAGCCCTAACCACATCAAGTAACTCGGAATCCTCCAAGTCACGCGTAGCCACAGGCACCACAATAGGTTGGTTCATATGAAAAGATGAGACCACTTTTGGTAGGAATTGAGGACGGGTCTGCAATTCCGCTCTATCCACATGAAATACCAAATATGGGCTTTTATGTGACAAAGCCGCTAATTCCGACACTCGCCTAGCCGAAGCCAAGGCTAATAACATGACCACCTTCCATGTGAGATATTTTAACTCTACTGTTTTAAGTGGTTCAAACCAGTGTAATTTTAGAAAACTTAACACCACGTTAAGGTCCCAAGGTGCCACCGGAGGCACAAAAGGAGGCTGAATATGCAGCACTCCTTTTACAAAAGTCTGAACTTCTGGAAGAGAAGCCAATTCTTTTTGAAAGAAAATGGATAAGGCCGAAATCTGGACCTTAATAGAGCCTAATTTTAGGCCCAAATTCACTCCAGTTTGTAGGAAGTGAAGGAAACGGCCCAGATGGAATTCTTTCGTAGGAGCATTCCTGGCCTCACACCAAGAAACATAATTTCGCCATATACGGTGTAATGTTTTAACGTTACATCCTTCCTAGCCTTTATCAGCGTAGGGATGACCTCAACCGGAATGCTAGGATCCGGCATTCAACCGCCATGCCGTCAAACGCAGCTGCGGTAAGTCTTGGAACAGACAGGGCCCCTGATGCAACAGGTCCTGTCTTAGAGGGAGAGGCCACAGATCTTCTGTGAGCATTTCCTGCAGATCCGGATACCAGGTCCTCCGTGGCCAATCTGGAACAATGAGGATTGTTCTCACTCCTCTTTGTCTTATTATCCTCAACACCTTGGGTATGAGAGGAAGAGGAGGAAATACATAGACCGACCGGAACACCCACGGTGTCACTAGGGCGTCTACAGCTACTGCCTGAGAGTCTCCTGACCTTGCGCAATACCTCTGTAGCTTTTTGTTGAGCCGGGACGGCATCATGTCTATCTGTGGCAGTTCCCACCGACTTGTAATCTGTGCAAAGACTTCCTGATGAAGTCCCCACTCTCCCGGATGTAGGTCGTGTCTGCTGAGGATGTCTGCTTCCCAGTTGTCCACTCCCGGAATGAACACTGCTGACAGTGCGCTTGCGTGATTCTCCACCCAGCGAAGAATTCTGGTGGCTTGTGCCATCGCCACTCTGCTTCTTGTGCCGCTTTGGCGGTTTACATGAGCCACTGCGGTGACGTTGTCTGACTGGATCAGAACCGGTTGGTCGCAAAGTAAGGTCTTCGCTTGACGTAGGGCATTGTATATGGCCCTTAGTTCCAGGATGTTGATGTGAAGACAAGTCTCTTGACTTGACCAAAGACCTTGGAAATTTCTTCCCTGTGTGACTGCTCCCCAACCTTGGAGGCTTGCGTCTGTGGTCACCAGGATCCAGCCCTGAATGCTGAATCTGCGTCCCTCGAGAAGGTGAGCACTCTGCAGCCACCACAAGAGTGATACCCTGACCCTGGGGGACAGAGTGATCAACCAATGCATCTGTAAATGTGACCCGGACCACTTGTCCAGTAGGTCCCATTGGAAAGTCCTCGCATGGAACCTGCCGAATGGAATGGCCTCGTATGATGCCACCATCTTTCCCAGGACTCGAGTGCAGTGATGCACTGACACCTGTTTTGGTTTCAATAGGTTCCTGACAAGAGTCATGAGTTCCTGGGCCTTTTCTATCAGGAGATAAACCCTCTTCTGGTCTGTGTCCAGAATCATGCCCAAGAAAGACAGACGAGTAGTAGGAATCAATTGCGACTTCGGGATATTGAGAATCCAGCCGTGTTGCTGTAACACTTTCAGTGAAAGTGATATGCTGTTCAGCAACTGCTCTCTTGATCTCGCTTTTATGAGATCGCCCAAGTACGGGATAATTGTGACACCTTGCTTGCACAGGAGCACCATCATTTCCGCCATTACCTTGGTGAAAATTCTCAGGGCCATGGAGAGACCAAACAGCAACGTCTGAAATTGGAAATGACAGTCCTGTACCGCAAATCTGAGTTACGCCTGATGAGGTGGATAAATGGGGACATGAAGGTATGCATCCTGTACACAAATGCGGACAACAGGTGTCAAGCCGTGTGTTGCCTTTGTCAAGCTGTAATAAGTAGGGATAAGGACGTTAACCACCTCGGAACATCCTCCCTTATACGTCACCTGCAGCGCATTCATCATAAGTCAGTGACAAGTTCAAAAACTTTGGAGGCCAGTGGAAGCAGTCCACTAACCACTAAATCCCTTCCTCTTGTAACCAAGCTCCTGCAAACCACACCACCAACTCCCTCAGTGTCAATTTCCTCCTTAGACAGGAGAGCCAATAGTCCTGCAGGCCATGTCACTGGCAAGTCTGACGAGTCCTCTCCTGCCTGGGATTCCTCCGATGCATCCTTGAGTGTAACGCCTACTGCTGCTGGCGCTGCTGTTGTTGCTGCTGGGAGTCGATCGTCATCCCAGAGGGGAAGTCGGAAGACCACTTGTACTTCTTCCAGTAAGCAATTGACTGTCCAACAGTCCTTTGCGAGGAAGATGAAATATCACAGCAGTCATCCTGCTGCAAAGCGGATAACTCAGGTCTGGGTGGTGAGAAACGTGGTTCCGGTATCCATCGTTAATTTAGAGGCAACTAGAGACTTGATTGAGGTACTGTGTCCCCGGTACCAAATACCCTCTAGGTTCCATTTCTCTAGGCAGGCGATACCGAAAATGTACACAGACCTCAGAAAAAGAGTCATCAGTGTCCTAAAAAATGCAGTTGTACCCAATGTCCACTTGTCTGTGGTTAAGTGGAGCAGGGCAGACTCAGGACTATATGACTGTGACAGCCCACTGGGTAGATGTATTGCCTCCCGCAGCAAGAACAGCAGCGGCGGCACCAGTAGCAGCATCTCGCAATAGCCAACTCGTTCCTAGGCAGGCTACGCTTTGTATCACCGCATTCCATAAGAGGCACACAGCTGACAACCTCTTACGGAAACTGAGGAACATCATCGCAGAATGGCTTACCCCAATTGAACTCTCCTGGGGATTTGTGACATCGGACAACGCCACCAATATTGTGCGTGCATTACATCTGGGCAAATTCCAGCACGTCCCATGTTTTGCACATACATTGAACTTGGTGGTGCAGAATTATTTAAAAAACGACATGGGCGTGCAAGAGATGCTGTCGGTGGCCCGAAGAATTGCGGGCCACTTTCTGCCTTCAGCCACCGCATGCCGAAGACTGGAGCACCACCAAACATTCCTGAACCTGCCCTGCCATCATCTGAAGCAAGAGGTGATAAAGAGGTGGAATTCAACCCTCTATATGCTTCAGAGGATGGAGGAGCAGCAAAAGGCCATTCAAGCCTATACATCTGCCCACGATATAGGCAAAGGAGGGGGAATGCACCTGACTCAAGCGCAGTGGAGAATGATTTCAACGTTGTGCAAGGTTCTGCAACCCTTTGAACTTTCCACACGTGAAGTCAGTTCAGACACTGCCAGCCTGAGTCAGGTCATTCCCCTCATCAGGCTTTTGCAGAAGAAGCTGGAGACATTGAAGGAGGAGCTAAAACAGAGCGATTCAACTAGGCATGTGGGACTTGTGGATGGAGCCCTTAATTTGCTTAACCAGGATTCAATCTGTTGAAATCAGAGCACTACATTTTGGCCGCCGTGCTCGATCCTAGATTTAAAACCTACATTGTATCTCTCTTTCCGGCAGACACAAGTCTGCAGAGGTTCATAGACCTGCTGGTGAGAAAATTGTCAAGTCAAGCGGAACGTGACCCGTCAACAGCTCCTCCTTCACATTCTCCCGCAACTGGGGGTGCGAGGAAAAGGCTAAGAATTCCGAGCCCACCCGCTGGCGGTGATGCAGGGCAGTCTGGAGTGAGTGCTGACATCTGGTCCAGACTGAAGGACCTGGCAACGATTACTGACATGTCGTCTACTGTCACTGCATATGATTCTGTCACCTTTGAAAGAATGGTGGAGAAAAAGAGGCAATTTGGAGGCCCTTGCACAAACTGGCTTTATTCTACCTAAGTTGCCCTCCCTCCAGTGTGTACTCCGAAAGAGTGTTTAGTGCGGCCGCTCACCTTGTCAGCAATCGGCGTACAAGGTTACTTCCAGAAAATGTGGAGAAGATGATGATCATCAAAATTAATTATAATCAATTCCTCCGTGGAGACATTCACCAGCAATTGCCTCCAGAAAGTACACAGGGATCTGAGATGGTGGATTCCAGTGGGGACGAATTAATAATCTGTGAGGAGGGGGATGTACACAGTGAAAGGGGTGAGGAATCGGAGGATGATGAGGTGGACATCTTGCCTCTGTAGAGCCAGTTTGTGCAAGGAGAGATTGATTGATTCTTTTTTGGTGGGGGCCCAAACCAACCAGTCATTTCAGTCAGTCGTGTGGCAGACCCTGTCGCTGAAATGATGGGTTCGTCAATGTTTTTCTTTTCAATCTAAGCCCCTGCAGTTTTCTGTAAGCATCTGCTTCGCTATGATGATCAACAAGTCACAAGGGAAAACACTCAGGGCTGGAGGCGTAGATCTTAGGACCAGCTGCTACAAGCATGGCAGAGGTGTCACTATCACTGGTGACACCCAGAGAGGCGGCGAGGGAGATTGTAATGCAGTGTGCGCAGATAAGCAGCGCAATGGTAAAAAGGAGGCATGGTCTCATAGGTAGGGGCGTGGCCTGAATCACCATTTTGTTGCTGCGGGTATCCCGGGGGTTGGGGGCTGTACCCGGGGACTAGTGTGTGAGTGGTGCTGGCTCCTGCACAGTGACAGAAACTGGGTGTTGCACGTAATGTCACAGTGAAACACCCATATTCTGTCACTGAAGAAGAGCCGGCACTTTGGTGTCACCCCACTTGGCGGGTGACACTCGGGTGTGTGCCGCAACCCCGTTGTGATGCCACTGACCCATGGGAAGCTTTACGTGGCTTACCCATGTGTTAGTAGCCCCAAGCATCTTTTGTGTTAGTCCCTGAAGAAAAACTTCAAATATTGTTTACAATTTTGTAATCAATTGCCTAATTCAGTAAGGATTGCAAATTCTGCTAAGTAACAGAATTTGCAATCCTTTGGTTCGCATGCTGGGGCCACCCATCACAGGGCATGGCCACCCAGCATGCCGCCTCCCTTCTTGACCACGCTGAAATTGCAGTCTCAGTGCAGTACAGCGTGATCATAAAAAATGGGTTAGCCTCCTGTTGGTGCAGACTGTACGTGTGCGCAGGAAGCCGCCACCATTTTTGTGATCGCAACGGCTGCATGTGATGTCATGCAGCCGCTCTGACCACGCCTCCTGTTTCTCCGTTGAAGCCCTGCCCCCGCACCGCTCCATCTCCGACTTTGAAATGGAGTGTTGCTGACCCCCCCCCCCGCACCGATTGACAGTCACAGAAAATGCAGGCGCATGCGTATGCTCTTAGCAATTTTTGCAGTTGGATTGCTTATTGTGATTGCAATCCAACCTGAATCAGGCTCTATTACCTATCACAATGCACTGCAGGTAGTACAAAATGGGGTTAATATAGGAGAAAAACCCCCAGAGCTGTGCTCCTTAACTGTCCCTGGTGGCTAGTGGAGCGGCTGCCCAGTAATCAGTGTCCACGCCAGTGCGCACACGGCCCTCCCCCTACTGCCACGCTGGATCACGGTATAGTGTGGGCACAGAAGCCCCTTACCTCCCTTTCATCAGCGGCCTCGTGATCCCGGAGGGCGGTGTGTGTGTGACTGACCTTAGGAAGAAACCGGAGCCTCCGCTGCAGTGACCCAGCAACCAGGGCACGGGAGTATACTGCGCTGCTGGGAGTGATGGAGCTGCAGTAAAGATGTCTATTAGACCTAGCCTGCTGCAGCCCTTGTACATTCTTATAAAAAAAGTTCTTATTTTCTTGTCAAAATTAATAGCTAAGTATAGGCTGCCTGAGGCAGCCCCCTGTTAAGTGTCCTGCTACTGAAGGCACCAACTACAAACTGAGCTCCCTGTTCATGGAAGCGAGGTTATAGAGCAGGGGGCGCTGAGCATCTTGGGAACAGTCAAAAGCTTTGAGCCTGTTGGTGCCTCAGATCAAGATCCTACTCTACACCCCAATGTGAATCCTTGTGGAGTCCAGTGTACCCCACAGAAGAAATGAATGTGTCACACCCATTGGCCGCAACATTAGAATAGCTGCTGATGGGCACAATTGAGAAAGGAAGGAGGGAAAACATTTGAATCCAGCACATATATGTAATTTGAATATGTAATTTGTACCTTCCTACTTTAAAATGTAATGGATGAACCTCACCCTGTGAGAACTATCTTCATGATCAAGAGATCTCATATGCAAGATAAGTATGTGTTGGCAGAGGCGCTCACTGGGCAGAGATGCTGATCGCATCTCTGGCATGTGCCGGTGCACTGCGGCACCAGCACACACACACACACTTCAGACCTGATCTCCTGTTGTGTGAATATGCACAGCAGAGATCAGGTCTGAATTAGGCCCTATATACAGCTGTCAGTAAGGCAGGGATCTGCTGCTGCCAGTGAGGCAGGGATGTGCTGCTGTCAGTGAAGCAGTGATCTGCTGCTGCCAGTGAGGCAGGGATCTGCTGCTGCCAGTGAGGCAGGGATGTGCTGCTATAAGTGAGGCAGGTATGTGCTGCTGTCAATGAGGCAGGGATGTGCTGCTGTCAGTGAAGCAGGGATGTGCTGCTGTCAGCGAGGCAGTGATCTGCTGCCCACTATCTCCCTATCACCCCTGCCTGAGTCACACACTTTCCCTGTCACCCCTGCCTCAGTTACCCACTGTCTCCCAGTCACCGCTGCCTCAGTTAACCAATATACCTGCGACCCCTGCCTCAGTCACCCACTATACCAGTCACCCCTGCTTTAGTCACCCACTATCTCTGTCACCCCTGCCTCAGTCAACCACTATCTCCATATCACCCCTACCTCAGTCACCCACTATCCCTGTCACCTCTGCCTCAGTCACCCACTGTCACCCTATCACCCCTGCCTCAGTCACCCACTATCCCTGTCACCCCTGCCTCAGTCTCCTACTGTCCCTGTCACCCCTGCCACAGTCATCCACTATATCCCTATCACCCCTGCCTTAGTCACTGACTATCTCCCAGTCACCCCGGCCTCAGTCACCCACTATCTCCCAGTCATACATGCTTCAGTCACCCACTATCTCCCAGTCATCCCTGCCTCAGTCACCTACTGACACCAGTGCAGACATTTCTGCTGCGGCCTCTCCACTCTCCAGCGTGAACGTACTGTCGACTGAGGAAATCCGCTTCCCAGTTGAGGACTCCGGGAATGAACACTGCCGATATTGCTGGCAGATGACGTTCTACCCAACTGAGGATTTTTGATACTTCCAGCTTTGCCATGCAATTTCGAGTGCCGCCTTGATGATTTGTGTACACTACCGTGGTGTCGTTGTCCGATTGTACTTGAACAGGCCTGTTCTGTACTAGAGGCAGGGCCAGTGTCAATGAATTGAACACTGCCCGCAATTCCAGAATGTTTATCGGGAGGAGAGATTCCTCGCTGGTCCACCGATGGTGAAGGGTCGTCATCACGGCCATGACCTTGGTGAATTTCCGAGGTGCCGTGGCCAAACCAGAAGGCAGGACCTGAAATCCAAAAACTAACCAGGCACAACACTGCTTAGCTTCCAACATCAGATGAGATTGGACATATCCAGTGTGATGCGGCTGTAGATGATTTTTGCTGTTTCTAACTTCTACTTCTAACTACTGGTACATCAATGAATAAGTTTCAAAATATAATGCATCAAGAGAACGGTGTTGGTAGTATAAAACTACCTACAGCACCAGGTATTCCCAGGTGGTCTCACATCCAAGAACAAACCAGGCCTAAAATCAGGTGATATTGGGCATATACAGTGTGGTGTGGCAGTAGATGAGCTTAGTGGTTTCTGTTAGAGTTCTTCTACTTCTAACTACTCGTACATAAATGAGTAAGCAGCCGATTTATTAAACCTGGTGAAATGATAATTTGCATGGTGATAAAGTACCAGCCCATCAGCTCCTAATTGCCATGTCACAGGCTGGGTTTGAAAAATGACAGTTAGGAGCTGACTGGCTGGTACTTTATCACCTTGCACTTTATCAGTTCACCAGGCTTAATAGATCTGCCCCAATGTTTCAAAATGGAATGCATCAAGAGAACGGTGTTGGTAGTATAAAACTACCTACAGCACCTGGTATTCCCAGGTGGTCTCACATCCAAGAACAAACCAGGCCTAAAATCAGGTGATATTGGGCATATACAGTGTGGTGTGGCTGTAGATGAGCTTAGTGGTTTCTGTTAGAGTTCTTCTACTTCTAACTACTCGTACATAAATGAGTAAGCAGCCGATTTATTAAACCTGGTGAAATGATAATTTGCATGGTGATAAAGTACCAGCCAATCAGCTCCTAATTGCCATGTCACAGGCTGGGTTTGAAAAATGACAGTTAGGAGCTGACTGGCTGGTACTTTATCACCTTGCACTTTATCAGTTCACCAGGCTTAATAGATCTGCCCCAATGTTTCAAAATGGAATGCATAAAGAGAACGGTGTTAGTATTGTAAAAATACACACAGCTCCTGGTATTTCCTTGTGGTCTCCCATCCAAGTACTAAAACCAGGACCAACACTGCTCAGCTTCCATGATCAGGAGAGATTGGGCAAATCCAGTGTGCTGTGGCTGTAGATGAGCTGGTGGTTTCTGTTACAGCTCTTCTACTTCTAACTTCTGGTACATAAAAGAATACATGTAAAAATTAAATGTACCAAGAAAATGGTGTTGGTAGTTTAAAAACACCTAAAGAATCTGATACTACCAAGCAGTCTCCCATCCATGTATTAACAAAGTCCAATACTGCTTTGCTTCAAAAATCAAATGAGATTGGGCATATCCAGTGTGGTGTGGCTTTAGATAAGCTTTGTGGTTTCTGTTAGAGCTCTTCTACTTCTAACTACTGGTACATTAATGAATATGTATAAGGTTGTAGTTTATCCAATATGCCTTTACTACCTTACCTTTCAACCCCCCCTCCCTCCCCTCTTCTCCTTATAGCTTCCTTAGTTCTCTCCTCCTCGTGTGTGCGTTATTTGTTTTCTCATACGTCCTAGAGGATGCTGGGGTCACATTAAGAACCATGGGGTATAGACGGGATCCGCAGGAGACATGGGCACTTTAAGACTTTCAAAGGGTGTGAACTGTCTCCTCCCACTATGCCCCTCCTCCAGACTCCAGTTTTAGTATTGTGCGCAGTGATACTGGATGCACTACAGGGGAGCTCTACTGAGTTTCTCTGAAAAGACTTGTTAGTTTTTTTTATTTTCAGGGAGGCTGCTGGCAACAGTCTCCCTGCTTCGTGGGACTTAGGGGAGAGAAGTATGACCAACTTCTAGTGAGTTCAATGGCTCTGCTTCAGGCTGACAGGACACCATAAGCTCCTGAGGGTGCTGATCGCTGGGTACGCCTAGATGCACACTCCCGCAGCCTGCCGTCACCCCCTTACAGAGCCAGAAGACAGGTGAGTAGCAGAAGAACAGAAGACTTCTTCTTCAGTGACGGCATTCTGAGGTACCGAGCAGCGAGCGGAACGCTGCGCGCCATGCTCCCACACAAACACAGGCACTGCAGGGTGCAGGGCACGGGGGGGGGGGCACCCTGGGCAGCATAAATTCCTCACAAAAGGCTGGAAAAAGTGGACATTAGTGCCTGGGCACTGTCCTTACCCCGCTAGCGTAATTAATTATTTCTGAGCGGGACAGATACGCGCCATTACAGCGGCGGGGCTTCTTCCTCACCTCACCAGAACATCTTTAGAGCATTACAAGTCTATCACTATAGAGTTTATTATTTCCCAGACTGTGTACTTTTGGCGCTGGATTGTGAGCTGAAAAATCCTCTGTGTCCCTCTGACAGATTTACTGACGGTCTGTCCCCCATAAGCCGGTGTGTCTGTGGGTACTTGGTATATGTGTGTCAACATGTCGGTGGCTGAATGTTTTTCCCAAGAGGAAACTATGGCCCTCATTCCGAGTCGTTCGCTCGGTATTTTTCATCGCATCGCAGTGAAATTCCGCTTAGTGCGCACGCGCAATATTCACATTGCGACTGCGCCAAGTATCTTTGCTATGAAGATAGTATTTTTACTCACGGCTTTTTCATCGCTCCGGCGATCGTAATGTGATTGACAGGAAATGGGTGTTACTGGGCGGAAACATGGCGTTTTATGGGCGTGTGGCTGAAAACGCTACCGTTTCCGGAAAAAACGCAGGAGTGGCCGGAGAAACGGGGGAGTGGTTGGGCGAACGCTGGGTGTGTTTGTGACGTCAAACCAGGAACGACAAGCACTGAACTGATCGCACAGGCAGAGTAAGTGTGGAGCTACTCTAAAACTGCTAAGTAGTTTGTGATCGCAATATTGCGAATACATCGGTCGCAATTTTAAGATGCTAAGATACACTCCCAGTAGGCGGCGGCTTAGCGTGTGTAACTCTGCTAAATTCGCCTTGCGACCGATCAACTCGGAATGAGGGCCTATATTAGGAATGCAGACATATGATGGTGGCCCTGTTGGCACCACCAATAACTGACTGGGTAAATGTTTCAGTAATATCAGAGTAAGGTTGGATAAATCTGTGGCCCAGACACAGACGTAGAGAATAGATGTGATATTCATGGCTATGTTTCTTTTCCCTCAGGCCCCGCTGGGTCGCAAAAATGTTATTTTGCCCAGTTACTACACACTGATACTGACACGGATACTGATACTTATGTCGACCATAATGTTTCCTGATTAGATCCAATATTGGCAAGGAGCATTCAGTACATGATTGTGGATATTAAGGACATATTAAAATCACTGAAGACCCTGCTGTTCCTGACAAAGGGGTCTATATGTATGTATATATAGATATATAATGAAAGCTGATGTAACGTTCCTCCATCTCTGTTTGAGAAAGTCTGGGCCAGCTCGACAAGATGGTTTCAAATCCCCAAAAGGATTCTGGTTGTTTATTCATTTCCCGCCGCGGACAGAATAAAGTGGGAGTCACCCCCTGTTCTGCACGGGGCCCTGTCACAAATCCAGCGGATCGTATGCAGGAAGCTACATTATTTCTAGTTATGTAACCACGGGTACATTACTTAGACCTGCCATTACATGTGCATGGGTGAGTAGTAGTATTCAAGAATTGGTCGAATACCTTGTCATCCGATATAGATACCCTGGAGAGATGGGATACTCCTTACATTGTATCATATCAAGGACACTGCAGCATACTTACGTGAGACTGCAAGGGATATAGGACTCTTGAGTTCACGGGCCAATTTCATGGCAGTGTCGGATAGGAGGGCATTGTGGATTCACCAAGAGAATGCTGATGCTGACTCCAAGAAGAAAGGGAGTCTCTTCCCTATGAAGGTGAAGCCTTGTTTGGTGACTGCCTAGTTAATTTGATCTCGGCAGCTCCCGCAGGTAAGTCAACCTTCTTGCCCTATGTTCCGTCCCAACGGATGAAGACGCATCATTATCTGATGCAGTCATTTCGGCCCAATAGATATGCAAGAAGTTAAGATTCCCCTTTCTTTGCAGGTAGAGGAAGGAGAAGAGAGAAGAGGTCTGCATCCTCTTCAAGATCGCAGGAGCAGAGATCATCCTCTGCTTCTGCCAAATCCACTGCATGACGCTGGGGCTCTCTTGCAGGAGCCCGCACCAGTGGGGGCACGTCTAAAACTCTTCAGTCAGTTCTGGATTCATTCGGACATGGACTCGTGTGTTTTACAAATAGTGTCCCAAGGGTACAAACTGGGGTTTCAAGATGTTCCCCCTCACCGATTGTTCAAACATTAAGTTACTGTGCTATTCCTGGGTTATATAGCGCTGGGGTATGTGCTGGCATACTCTCTCTCTGTCTCTCCAAAGGGCCTTGTGGGGGAAATGTCTTCAGTAAAAGTATTCCCTGTGTGTGTGGTGTGTCGGTACACGTGTGTCGACATGTCTGAGGAAGAAGGCTATATTAGAGAGGAGCGGGAGCAAATGAACGTGGTGTCTCCGCCGACACCTGATTGGATGGATATGTGGAATGTTTTAAATGCTAGTGTAAACTCATTGCACAAAAGATTAGACAAGGCAGAAGCTTTGGGACAGTCAGGGTCTCAACCAATGCCTAATCCTATGTCGCAGGGACTGTCAGGGTCTCATAAGCGCCCACTATCCAGATTGTTGACACAGATACCGACACGAATTCTGACTCCAGTGGCGATTACGATGATGCAAAGTTACAGCCAAAATTGGCAAAATACATTTGATATATGATTATGGCAATAAAAGATGTTTTGCACATCACAGAGGAGCCCCCTATCCCTGACAAGAGGGTACATATGTACAAGGGAAAGAAGCCTGAGGTAACCTTTCCCCCCTCACACGAGCTGAACGAGTTATGTGAAAAAGCTTGGGAATCTCCTGCAGATTTCCAAAAGGATTCCCCTTTCCCATCAACGGATAGGTTACGATGGGAATCCTCCCCTTGGGTGGACAAAGCATTAACACGCTTATCCAAGAAGGTAGCCCTCCCGTCCCAGGATACAGCTACCCTCAAAGAGTCTGCTGACCGCAAACAGGAGATTACCCTGAAGTCCATTTATACACATTCTGGTACCTTACTCAGACCGGCAATTGCGTCGGCCTGGGTGTGTAGTTCTGTAGCGGCATGGACGGATACCCTAGATAAGGCTACTATTTTATTGCCCCTGGGGCATATAAGAGATGCTGTCCTATATATGTGTGTATGCAAACTACAGGTGGTGCTGCAGGGCTCACACCCTTTTACTTGTCTTGTAGAGCAACTCTGGAGCTGTTACTGGGTCCAGCTGCTGCAAGAAATCAGCTTGAATGCTTCAGGGGCTTGGGCATGGCCAACATGAGCCCCACACTGATGGGGGTGTATAAAGCGATCTAGGGGTCATCCAAGCGCAACCCCACAAAGGCCGCCATGCCCTGCGTGACCATTTTCTCTTTTCATATGCAGACGAGGGTTGCAGCCAACTATGCCCATTGCTTGGATGACATCACCGTATGCAAATCCGTCTGCTGCAGACCTTTCCCCAGGAATGCTTGTACTAGTTGTTGCATATGGTTTGATGTTTGAGGGTGCTTCAGTATTAGGCAGCCTTCCGCCCTCTCATGTTCATCTGAAAATATGTGGTCTCCCTGCAGTTCCCTTGTGCTTCCTCAGTTGAATCTCCTTAACTTGACGGGTGTGTGCCCTCCACAGCCCTATCCCAGCACATGCTTTTCTTGCGTATGAGATCTCTTGATCATGAAGATAGTTCTCACAGGGTGAGGTTCATCCATTACATTTTAAAGTAGGAAGGTACAAATTACATATTCAAATTACATATATGTGCTGGATTCAAATGTTTTCCCCCCTTCCTTTCTCAATTGTGCCCATCAGCAGCTATTCTAATGTTGCTGCCAATGGGTGTGACACATTCATTTCTTCTGTGGGGTACACTGGACTCCACAAGGATTCACATTGGGGTGTAGAGTAGGATCTTGATCTGAGGCACCAACAGGCTCAAAGCTTTTGACTGTTCCCAAGATGCTCAGCGCCCCCTCCTCTATAACCTCGCTTCCATGAACAGGGAGCTCAGTTTGTAGTTGGTGCCTTCAGTAGCAGGCCACTTAAGAGGGGGCTGCCTCAGGCAGCCTATTCTTAGCTATTAATTTTGACAAGAAAAGAAGAACTTTTTTTTATAAGAATCTACAAGGGCTGCAGCAGGCTAGGTCTAATAGACATCTTTACTGCAGCTCCATCACTCCCAGCGGCGCAGTATACTCCCGCGCCCTGGTTGCTGGGTCACTGCAGCGGAGGCTCCGGTTTCTTCCTAAGGTCAGTCACACACACACCGCCCTCCGGGATCACGAGGCCGCTGATGAAAGGGAGGTAAGGGACTTCTGTGCCCACACTATACCGTGATCCAGCGTGGCTGTAGGGGGCGGGCCATGTGCGCACTGGCGTGGACACTGATTACTGGGCAGCTGCTCCACTAGCCACCAGGGACAGTTAAGGAGCACAGCTCTGGGGGGTTTTCTCTTATATTAACCCCATTTTGTACTACCCGCAGTGCATTGTGATAGGTAATAGAGCCTGATTCAGGTTGGATTGCAATCGCAATAAGCAGTCCAACTGCAAAAATTGCTAAGAGCATACGCATGCGCCTGCATTTTCTGCGGCACCCCGCAGTTAATGCGATCGCCTCTGACTGTCAATCGGTGCTGGGGGGGGGGGGGGGGTCAGCAACACTCCATTTCCAAGTCAGAGATGGAGCGGTGCGTGGGCAGGGCTTCAAAATGGGGTCGGCAACGGAGAAACAGGAGGCGTGGTCAGAGCGGTTGCATGACATCACATGCAGCAGCTGCGATCACAAAAATGGTGGCGGCTTCCTGCGCACACATACAGTCTGCACCAACAGGAGGCTAACCCATTTTTTATGATCACGCTGAACTGCACTGCGACTGCAATTTCAGCGTGGTCAAGAAGGGAGGCGGCATGCTGGGTGGCCCCAGCATGCGAACCAAAGGATTGCAAATTCTGTTACTTAGCAGAATTTGCAATCCTTACTGAATTAGGCCCATTGATTACAAAATTTATTTGTAAATATTTGAAGTTTTTCTTCAGGGACTAACACAAAAGATGCTTGGGGCTACTAACACATGGGTAAGCCACGTAAAGCTTCCCATGGGTCAGTGGCATCACAACGGGGTTGCGGCCCACACCCGAGTGTCACCCGCCAAGGGGGGTGACACCAAAGTGCCGGCTCCTCTTCAGTGACAGAATATGGGTGTTTCACTGTGACATTACGTGCAACACCCAGTTTCTGTCACTGTGCAGGAGCCAGCACCACTCACACACTAGTCCCCGGGTGCAGCACTCAACCCCCGGGATACCCGGAGCAACAAAATGGAGATTCAGGCCAACAGGCCACACCCCTACCTATGAGACCATGCCTCCATTTTACCATTGCGCTGCTTATCTGCGCGCACTGCATTACAATCTCCCTCGCTGCCTCTCTGGGTGTCACCAATGATAGTGACACCTTTGCCATGCTTGTAGCAGCTGGTCCTAAGATCTACGCCTCCAGCCCTGAGTATTTGCCCTTGTGACTTGTTGATCATCATAGCGAAGCAGATTCTTACAGAAAACTGCAGGGGCTTAGATTGAAAAGAAAAACATTGACGAACCCATCATTTCAGCAACAGGGTCTGCCACACGGCTGACTGAAATGACTGGTTGGTTTGGACCCCCACCAAAAAAGAAGCAATCAATCTCTCCTTGCACAAACTGGCTCTACAGAGGCAAGATGTCCACCTCATCATCCTCCGATTCCTCACCCCTTTCACTGTGTACATCGCCCTCCTCACAGATTATTAATTCGTCCCCACTGGAATCCACCATCTCAGATCCCTGTGTACTTTCTGGAGGCAATTGCTGGTGAATGTCTCCACGGAGGAATTGATTATAATTCATTTTGATGATCATCATCTTCTCCACATTTTCTGGAAGTAACCTCGTACGCCGATTGCTGACAAGGTGAGCGGCTGCACTAAACACTCTTTTGGAGTACACACTGGAGGGAGGGCAACTTAGGTAGAATAAAGCCAGTTTGTGCAAGGGCCTCCAAATTGCCTCTTTTTCCTGCCAGTATACATACGGACTGTCTGACGTGCCTACCTGGATGCGGTCACTCATATAATCCTCCACCATTCTTTCAAAGGTGACAGAATCATATGCAGTGACAGTAGACGACATGTCAGTAATCGTTGCCAGGTCCTTCAGTCCGGACCAGATGTCAGCACTCACTCCAGACTGCCCTGCATCACCGCCAGCGGGTGGGCTCGGAATTCTTAGCCTTTTCCTCGCACCCCCAGTTGCGGGAGAATGTGAAGGAGGAGCTGTTGACGGGTCACGTTCCGCTTGACTTGACAATTTTCTCACCAGCAGGTCTTTGAACTTCTGCAGACTTGTGTCTGCAGGAAAGAGAGATACAATGTAGGTTTTAAATCTAGGATCGAGCACGGTGGCCAAAATTTATTGCTCTGATTTCAACAGATTGAATCCTGGTTAAGCGAATTAAGGGCTCCATCCACAAGTCCCACATGCCTAGCGGAATCGCTCTGTTTTAGCTCCTCCTTCAATGTCTCCAGCTTCTTCTGCAAAAGCCTGATGAGGGGAATGACCTGACTCAGGCTGGCAGTGTCTGAACTGACTTCACGTGTGGCAAGTTCAAAGGATTGCAGAACCTTGCACAACGTTGAAATCATTCTCCACTGCGCTTGAGTCAGGTGCATTCCCCCTCCTTTGCCTATATCGTGGGTAGATGTATAGGCTTGAATGGCATTTTGCTGCTCCTCCATCCTCTGAAGCATATAGAGGGTTGAATTCCACCTCGTTACCACCTCTTGCTTCAGAGGATGGCAGGGCAGGTTCAGGAATGTTTGGTGGTGCTCCAGTCTTCGGCACGCGGTGGCTGAATGCAGAAAGTGGCCCGCAATTCTTCGGGCCACCGACAGCATCTCTTGCATGCCCCTGTCGTTTTTTAAATAATTCTGCACCACCAAATTCAATGTATGTGCAAAACATGGGACGTGCTGGAATTTGCCCAGATGTAATGCACGCACAATATTGGTGGCGTTGTCCGATGTCACAAATCCCCAGGATAGTCAAATTGGGGTAAGCCATTCTGCGATGATGTTCCTCAGTTTCCGTAAGAGGTTGTCAGCTGTGTGCCTCTTATGGAAAGCGGTGATACAAAGCGTAGCCTGCCTAGGAACGAGTTGGCATTTGCGAGATGCTGCTACTGGTGCCGCCGCTGCTGTTCTTGCTGCGGGAGGCAATACATCTACCCAGTGGGCTGTCACAGTCATATAGTCCTGAGTCTGCCCTGCTCCACTTAACCACGGACATGTGGACTAGTGGACATTGGGTACAACTGCATTTTTTAGGACACTGGTGACTCTTTTTCTGAGGTCTGTGTACATTTTCGGTATCGCCTGCCTAGAGAAATGGAACCTAGATGGCATTTGGTACCGGGGACACAGTACCTCAATCAAGTCTAGTTGCCTCTGAATTAACGATGGATACCGGAACCACGTTTCTCACCACCCAGGCTGACAAGACCTGAGTTATCCGCTTTGCAGCAGGATGACTGCTGTGATATTTCATCTTCCTCGCAAAGGACTGTTGGACAGTCAATTGCCTACTGGAAGTAGTACAAGTGGTCTTCCGACTTCCCCTCTGGGATGACGATCGACTCCCAGCAGCAACAACAGCAGCGCCAGCAGCAGTAGGCGTTACACTCAAGGATGCATCGGAGGAATCCCAGGCAGGAGAGGACTCGTCAGACTTGCCAGTGACATGGCCTGCAGGACTATTGGCTCTCCTGTCTAAGGAGGAAATTGACACTGAGGGAGTTGGTGGTGTGGTTTGCAGGAGCTTGGTTACAAGAGGAAGGGATTTAGTGGTCAGTGGACTGCTTCCGCTGTCATCCAAAGTTTTTGAACTTGTCACTGACTTATGATTAATGCGCTGCAGGTGACGTATAAGGGAGGATGTTCTGAGGTGGTTAACGTCCTTACCCCTACTTATTACAGCTTGACAAAGGCAACACACGGCTTGACACCTGTTGTCCGCATTTGTGTACAGGATGCATACCTTCATGTCCAAATTTATCCATCTCATCAGTCGTACCTTAGATTTGCGGTACAGGACTGTCATTGCCAATTTAAGACGTTGCTGTTTGGTCTCTCCACGGCCCAGAGAATTTTCACCAAGGTAATGGTGGAAATGATGGTTCTCCTGCGCAAGCAATGTGTCACAATTATCCCGTACTTGAGCGATCTCATAAAAGCGAGATCAAGAGAGCAGTTGCTGAACAGCGTATCACTTTCACTGAAAGTGTTACAGCAACACGGCTGGATTTTCAATATCCCAAAGTCGCAGTTGGTTCCTACGACTCGTCTGTCTTTCTTGGGCATGATTCTGGACACAGACCAGAAGAGGGTTTATCTCCCGATAGAAAAGGCCCAGGAACTCATGACTCTTGTCAGGAACCTATTGAAACCAAAACTTGTGTCAGTGCATCACTGCACTCGAGTCCTGGGAAAGATGGTGGCATCATACAAAGCCATTCCATTCGGCAGGTTCCATGCGAGGACTTTCCAATGGGACCTACTGGACAAGTGGTCTGGGTCACATTTACAGATGCATTGGTTGATCACCCTGTCCCCCAGGGTCAGGGTATCACTCCTGTGGTGGCTGCAGAGTGCTCACCTTCTCGAGTGACGCAGATATGGCATTCAGGACTGGATCTTGGTGACCACAGATGCAAGCCTCCAAGGTTGGGGAGCAGTCACACAGGGAAGAAATTTCCAAGGTCTTTGGTCAAGTCAAGAGACTTGTCTTCACATCAACATCCTGAAACTAGGGGCCATATACAATGCCCTACGTCAAGCGGAGACCTTACTTTGCGACCAACCGGTTCTGATCCAGTCAGTCAACGTCACCGCAGTGGCTCATGTAAACCGCCAAGGCGGCACAAGGAGCAGAGTGGTGATGGCACAAGCTACCTTTGCATTTTTCTCCCAAACGAAGGACACTAGAATGAAAATTTTAAAGCCTCCTGTTAGTGCTTCATCTACACGGTATAGCCCTGAATTTTCCAATGCGTAGCTCTTTGCAAAAGAGAGATATTGGCAAGGAAAAGCTGTCTTGTACCTTTGCATTTTTCTCCCAAACGAAGGACACTAGAAAGAAAATTTTAAAGCCTCCTGTTAGGCCATCATCTACACGGCATAGCCCTGAATTTTCCAATGCGTAGCTCTTTGCAAAAGAGAGATATTGGCAAGGAAAAGCTGTCTTGTACCTTTGCATTTTTCTCCCAAACGAAGGACACTAGAAAGAAAATTTTAAAGCCTCCTGTTAGGCCATCATCTACACGGCATAGCCCTGAATTTTCCAATGTGCAGCTCTTTACAAAAGAGAGATATTGGCAAGGAAAAGCTGTCTTGTACCTTTGCATTTTTCTCCCAAACGAAGGAAACTAGAATGAAAATTTTAAAGCCTCCTGTTAGTGCTTCATCTACACGGTATAGCCCTGAATTTTCCAATGCGTAGCTCTTTGCAAAAGAGAGATATTGGCAAGGAAAAGCTGTCTTTCAACTCTTCCACAACTGAAAAACAGATAGTGTTCCCAAGCCTTCCATCCTGTAATATCTTCAGTCTCTCGTCAATGAAGAAAACAATCCCTCCAGCAGACTCTTCAACCACGATACAAGATCACAGCCAAAAGGGCGAGAAGCAACTACACTTGCGTTTAACCAAAATGGCTAAAACTTAGTGGAGGAAAGTGCAGTGCACCAAAACATAAGCTGACACAATCATGGAGAATGCGCCAGCATATATGCTCTTCTATCTATATTTTGCAAACCTGCTCTTGTCCCCTCAAGCTGCTCCATGTAGATTTGACGCCTGGCAAGGTGCATAACCCACTGACAAGCAGGCACACTCCTGCATGAGTTTTCACTCTCACTAGCAGGATGATACACATTCATTTGCATGTGCTCCACCTCTGACACACCGCCCACCCAACCACCCAGTCACCAGAGCCACCCACAAGCCAACTGGCTCCGTGATTTAATTTGCACAGTGCAGTCATCCAGGCAGCATGTCCTTCTCAATGGAATAATCTCTGGTTCCATGGAATCTTCCGCATTGGAATGCTGCGGAACAAAAAGGATTTAAACATTCAGCTTGCTAGCATTCAATGTACCTGCGGCTTGGCTCTAGCACATGGGTCTTCATCCTGTGGCCCTCCAGCTGCTGTGAAACTACACATCCCAGCATGCCCTGCCACAGTTTTGCTATTAAGGTATGCTAAAACTGAGGCAGGGCATGCTGGTATATGTAGTTCCACAGCAGCTGGAGGGTCGCAGGTTGAAGACCCATATTCTAGCATGCCTGTTCTATGATGCATGTTCCGTGATGTCACAATCAGCTTGGAATGGGGTGTCTAGCATGCATTTGCTGACAGCCACTTGAGGGAGACACACATCAGGAGATGCAGCATATCGGAGGTCTTCGATGCCTTTCCAGCAAATGCACACCACCAGCTGCTGGTCTGGACACAAAACAATACCCACAATTGAAGGCTCAAAATGCCCAACTACAGGATTAATGTAAGTAGTGAATTTAGGAATGAATTTAGAAGTAGGAAATTAAGTTAGTTCACAAGTACATTCAAATTCCGATCTAAAGTCTAGGTAGGCCTCACGTCCTGGCAGCCCCCAGCATTTAAAAATGCCTTGATTAGAGGTAGGGAATTAAATGTAGATAAGAAGTAGACACAAAATAACACTCCACAGAGCAATTATCAGGTGTCTTTATCAATTGTTGCATTTAAAAAATCAAGCAATTAGGGAACACAATGTTGCGACAATGTAACCCTATTTGCAAAATAGTACTAAATAAGTTTGTCGATGTAAGACATTTGCAAAGGCGCAAACAAAACACGCTGGAAAATGCAACTGAATCTGTTTTTGGAGGTTAGAATAGATGCAGGATCAAGTAGCTCAATGGGTAGGGTGTTTGATTAGAATTCAACAGGTTATAGATTTGAATCCTGGGTATGATAGTTTGAGGTGTTATTTAATAAAGTATGTTTATATATTAGTCACACATGGCTTACTTTTACAAATGGCATGTCACCAGTTAGTGCTGACTGCTGATATGCCATTTGCACAAACACGCCATGTGTGACTGTATATGCATTTAAGGAGGGCACCCCGGCAATACCACAAACCATTGAGTGTCAAGTATACTAGATATATCTTCATATCTCATGTGCTTTCTCTGAGACCAATCTTGTTATGCCCCTTCCCCACAAGGCATGCGCCTTTTGTCCATATTGCAAAAATGGGGTGGGGAGGGGGGGGGGGGCATATAATTCTCTGTCACAGGGCACCAAAAAGTCTAGTTATGGCTCTGGTATGCATTATGTAATCTGGCAGACCATATCTCCAACACTGGCTGGTTGGAATAGAAATCCGGTTATCTATGTGAGCAAATGACCATCAACGATTTACTCTCAAACACTAGAAAATGGACAAACATGGTCCCCTAAACAGGCATTTGTAGGTGAAATGGATGGTTTATGAAATGTCCAAGTAAGGTAGTTCTGTGCTATGTAATCAGATGCAACAATCAGGAGGTGAGTGATCTGAGGAGTAAGTGACTCACATTTGTTATTAGTTCTTCAGTTTTCTTTGTTTTGTTAGATTGGTGTGCTTCTGTTTTCCTTCTTTTTCACTTCGATTGAACGCTGATTGAACACTGCTGTTATGTGTCAATTTTATCACGCTTTGATAAAAATGCACGCTTAGATCAATAAATGCACAGCCAAATGGCTTTGCACAGCCTACACCATTGGACTTAAGTAGAAGACTATTACAAGTGAAACCAATAATTGAAATCTGTAACCACACCCCACCCCCTCAAATGCCAGGCAATAAATTACCTTAAAAACAACAACCAGGCATTCCACAAAGATTAAACTGGGTCTATATCATTCAAAACTTTAAAAAAGTACTTCAAAATCACATACTATGCAATAATGTTTCAATTTGCATAACCCAGCAGAATTAGCTTTGCATATATAGATATAGTGCAGCAGAATATATTGGTGGTTGTAGTCAATTGTAATTAACTGTAGGTGACAAGAAGAGAAGAAACGTCAATTCACAATCGATATCAGCTGAAGATAAATTAACGCTGATTGAACGCTGCTGTTATGTGTCAATTTTATCACGCTTTGATAAAAATGCACGCTTGGATCAATAAATGCACAGCCAAACGGCTTTGCACAGCCTACACCATTGGACTTAAGTAGAAGACTATTACAAGTAAAACCAATAATTGAAATCTGTAACCAAACCCCCCCCCACCTCAAATGCCAGGCAATAAATTACCTTAAAAACAACAACCAGGCATTCCACAAAGATTAAACTGGGTCTTTATCATTCAAAACTTTAAAAAAGAACTTAAAAATCACATACTATGCAATAATGTTTCAATTTGCATTACCCAGCAGAATTAGCTTTGCATATATAGATATAGTGCAGCAGAATATATTGGTGGTTGTAGTCAATTGTAATTACTCAGCAGAATTAGCTTTGCATATATAGATATAGTGCAGCAGAATATATTGGTGGTTGTAGTCAATTGTAATTACCCAGCAGAATTAGCTTTGCAAATATAGATATAGTGCAGCAGAATATATTGGTGGTTGTAGTCAATTGTAATTACCCAGCAGAATTAGCTTTGCATATATATAGTGCAGCAGAATATATTGGTGGTTGTAGTAAATTGTAATTACCCAGCAGCAGCTCTACTGCACTCAACATCACCAGTGCTCACAATATATATAATGCTATATACTATGCCATAGTGGTGCTTACTATATAACACCTCCTACTGCGTTCCCCCTGGCAATGAGCATGACACCCAGAGAGTGAAACCCCTGGCAATGAGCATGACACCCAGCACGTGAAACTCTTGGCGTTGAGCAGTTTTTGTAAAAGTAATTAGAAGCTTTACTGTAGGGCATAGTGTATCACAGATATTGTGGTGTGTGACATAATATGTTCCAAAGGGCATTAATGTGTGGGGCTTAACATGGTGGAAATTACTGTACTTTTTTCCCTGTGGTGGCCGAGGTCTGTTGGTGCAGGGTCAAGAACTAGGGTGTAAGGTATTCTTTGCCTGCAAGGCTACGCTCATTTTATGGAGACCATACCCATACATTTAAGTGTGGCATATACCTGCGCTTGCTCGCGGGGTGAGAACATCTCCCTAATTGAATTCAGCGATATGAATAGAGGTTGTGCAGCAGCCACAGAAAGGGTTAATCTCTGCAGCTTGTCACTAAATTACATTGTTGCAATTTTAGCTGGGAGCTGCAATAATTACTCTAATACATAACACAGCCAACACTTCTATATTCACACAATATACTGCATGGTGAATATAGAAGTGGTGCTTGCTAAACAGCACCTCCTACTGCATTCCTCATCACCACTGGTCACACTCATATCAGGCCCATAATGCTGTCTACTATGCCATAGTGGTGCTTACTATATAACACCAGGTGCTGTGCAGTGGTCAAAACACACTAACTGGTCCCATGCTGTTGTTGAACTAAAGGCCTATACACACGATGAGATTCGGTCTATGCTAATAGGTTTAAAAAGGTTACATAAAAGCTACTTTATGTATTTATTCATTAAAATTTTTAAGTTGTATTTTACAACCATACAATGATATGATATATAATGTATCGTATAATCATTACATAATGTTGATGGCATTGAATTGTCTCTGCCTTGACTAGTGGCAGCAGCTTCAGCACTAGGTGGAAGTGGATCTTGATCTTTCCCTATTTTACCCTCCACCTTTTTGTTCTCCATTTTTTAATGTGTGGAATTATATGCCAGTAATATATCTGGAATTAGACGGTGGTAATGTCTGGAATTAGATACCACTAGATAGATACCAGATATCACTGTGACTGGAATGATGACATATGCACAGTGACAGGACACTACCACAGCACCCTACAGCAGCCATATGCGGCACAAGACACTGGAGTATTAGTAATGTACTGTAGTATACTGAGCACCACAAGACAATGAGCAGTGATACGGAGCACTGATGAGATTACTAGAACTGACACTGAGCAGCCAGATGCAGCACTGGACTATTAGTAATGTTCTGTAGTATACTGAGCACCACAATGCAGCACAAGACAATGAGCAGTGATACTGAGCACTGATGAGGATACTAGAACTGACACTGAGCAGCAAGATGCAGCACTGGACTATTAGTAATGTACTCTAGTATACTGAGCACCACATTGCAGCACAAGACAATGAGCAGTGATACTGAGCACTGATGAGGATACTACTGAGAACTGACACTGAGCAGGAGAGACACACTACAATTTCATCTTGCGCCTCTTTTTTTATTTATCTTTGCATCATGTGCTGTTTGGGGCTATTTTTTTAAGTGCCATCCTGTCTGACACTGCAGTGCCACTCCTAGATGGGCCAGGTGTTTGTGCTGCCCACTTGGGTCGCTTAGCTTAGTCATCCAGGGACCTTGGTGCAAATTTTAGGACTAAAAATAATATTGGGAGGTGTGAGGTGTTCAGAATAGACTGGAAAGGAGTAGAAATTATGGTTATTGAGCTTAATACTATAGGATCAAAATTACCCCCAAATTCTATGATTTTAGCTGTTTGAGGTTTTAAAAAAAAATCACCCGAATACAAAACCCGAAAGGGTGGTTTTGCCAAAACGCGTCCGTATCCAAAACACAACTGCGGATCCGAAACCAAAACCAAAACATGAAACACGAAAAATGCCCGCTGCACATCTCTAGTTAGGGGAGAAGCATGTAGCCTTGTAGACTATGCACAGCTATATCTAGAAAAATATACGATCTAATCTTTAACCAACCAATGCAAGAAAGTATTTAATGTGAAAATACGAAACACTAGACTAATTGGAGGTGCGCCCTAAAGCAAATTACAATGTTAGGATTAGGGGGTTCGGAAAGACCTCTAGTGTAAACACTACTATATACATTTTAAGATAGGAAGGTACAAATTACATATTCACATTGCATCTATGGGCTGGATTCAAATGTCCCTTTCCTCCCTCAATCGTGCCCGTCAGCAGCTATTCTAATGTTGCTGCCAACGGGTGCGACATGTTTATTTCAGCTCGCTACCCCCAGGGGAAACAAGCTGAAATGTGTGCAAAGAGACCCATTTGGGCAACCAAACGGTGTCTTTTCATGATCGCGCCCATTACTTTATTCAGGTTTAGGTGCTTTGTGCACCTAAACCAGAGTGTAATGGGCGCAATAATTGAGGGCATTTGAATTTCCCTTATATGTGTGTGTGTGTGTGATATACACACAGACACACATACTGTATTTCTTTATATAATGGACACCTCAGTTTCTATTCATTCGTGTCCTGCCCCCTACTCTGTCAGACCCCTTCCCCTCTACTTTTCTGACCCCAAACGCCACTCATTCTTGTTGAGTGCTGGTGGGCCCATTCAGAATTTTGCTATGGGGCCCACAAAGGTCTAGTTACGCCACTGGGCAGGGTTGTAGAGGAGGCGGTGCAAGGCATCCTGGGAACAGTCAAAGCTTTAGCCTGTTGGTGCCTTGGATCAAGATCCAACTCTACACCCCGATGTTAGTGTAGTGCCTTTTGGGGTTAAGGTTTTACAGAAAGTTACAGGTTTTTTTAATTTAGTAAAATATGCCGCATTTTAAAGATAGGGCATTTACATTTGTTGCACCTATGCAGTACATAGCAGCCTGCAGGGCATGTACAGTGGCTTCATTTGGGTGCACATACATTGCCGGCTCCTGGTCGCAAACTGAAATTATTGTGTGTAAGTGGAATTAGCGGTGTTTATGTCATACAGGGGGTGGGGGAGGTTTGTGGTTGGTGGGGGGCACGCTGTGTGATTATTATCCTGCATCTATACATACATGCGCTAACACCTGGACATACACTGATGTACCCACACCTAATATCCATACATACACGCCCTGACACCTGGACATACACCAACATTCCCACACCTGCATCTATACATACACATGCTGACACCTGGACATACACCAACATACAAGCACCTGCATCTATATATACACGCGCTGACAAATGGACATACACCGACGTACCCACACTTGCATCTATACATACATGCACTGACATCTGGACATACAAGCACCTGCATCTATACATACACGCGCTGACACCTGAACCTACACTGACGTTCCCACACCTGCATCTATACATACACATTCTGACACCTGGACATACACAGACGTACCCACACCTGCATCTATACATACACGCGTTGACACCTGGACGTACACTGACGTACACACACCTACATCTATATATGCATGGATGCAAATGTGTGTACGTCTGTATACGTCCAGGTGTTAGCATGTGTATGTATAGATGTTAGGTGTGGGTACATCAGTGTATGTCCAGGTGTCAGCACATGTATGTATAGATTCACATGTGGGTAAGCCGGTGTACGTCCACGTGTCAGCATGTGTAGGTATAGATGCAGGTGTGGGTACGTTGGTGTACGTTTAGGGGTCAGCGTGTTTATGTATAGATGTTGGTGTGTGTATGTCAGTGTACGTACAGATATAGGTGTGTGTATGTATGTATGTATGTATGTATATGTATAGAGGAAGGTGTGATACATACATATAACACATACATGATAGATAGATACATACATATATCACACACACGATAGATAGATAGATAGATAGATAGATAGATAGAACACATACATACAAGATAGATACATACATACATACATACATGATAGATACATATATATACACACACATACGATAGATAGATAGATAGATAGATAGATAGATAGATAGATAGATAGATAGATAGATACATATATATATATCACAAACATATATGATTCATACATATATCACACACACATACATGATACATACATGAGAAAGACCTGGGATGGTGATGAGGCCAGGGCCCCCTGCTGATGTTGCGTTGAGGAAGGCAGTGTTCCAGGGCGGATGCCAGTCGGGGAGAGCGCCGCGCTGCCCGGGAAAAATACTGCTGAGGAGCTACATCTGGAAGAGCCCCTGGGAGGGAGAGTGCCACATGCCCCATCCTGCGTGGCAGACTCTGCAGGCCTGCACATGACAAGGGAGGTCTCTGGCCACACATACTCACCCTTCTGCTGAAGCCCCGCTGCTGTCCCCATCAGCGCTCTCCAGCGGGGAGCGGGGCCAGGATGAACCTCAACCTGTGAGAACTATCTTCATGATCAAGAGATCTCATATGCAAGATAAGTATGTGTTGGGATAGGGCTGGGGAGGGCGGCTGCTCGGGCACCCCCCCGTCAAGTTAAGGAGATTTAACTGAGGAAGCACAAGGGAACTCTCGTCTGGGGACAACAACTGCAGGGAGACCACATCTTTTCAGATGAACATGGGAGGGCGGAAGGCTGCCTAATACTGAAGCACCCTCAGACATTAAACCATATGCAACAACTATTGCAAGCATTCCTGGGGGAAGGTCTGCAGCAGACGGATTTGCATACGGTGATGTCATCCAAGCAGTGGGCCAAAGTTGGCTGGAACCCTCATCTGTATGAAAAGAGAGCATGCAGGGCATGGCGGCCTTTTGCGGCGCTTGTATAACCCCAAGTTTGCATTAAACACCCCCACCCTCCTTCGGTGTGGGGCTCATGTTGGCCATGCCCAAGCCCCTGAAGCATTCAAGCTGATTTCTTGCAGCAGCTGGGCACTGTAACAGCTTCAGAGCTGCTCTACAAGACAAGTAAAAGGGTGTGGGCCCTGCAGCACCACCAGTAGTTTGCATACACACATATATAGGACAGCATCTCTTATATGCCCCAGGGTCAATAAAATAGTATCCTTGTCTAGACTATCCATCCCCTCAGATAAGGTATTTGTCCATGCCGCTACAGCACTACACACCCAGGCCGACGCAATTGCCGGTCTGAGTAAGGTACCTGAATGTGTATAAATGGACTTCAGGGTAATCTCCTGTTTGTGGTCAGCACACTCTTTGAGGGTAGCCGTATCCTGGGACGGGAGGGCTACCTTCTTGGATAAGCGTGTTAATGCTTCTTCCACCCTAGGGGAGCATTCCCATCGTAACCTATCCGTTGATGGGAAAGGATACGCCATAAGAATCCTTTTTGAAATCTGCAGTCTTTTATCTGGAGATTCCCAAGCTTTTTCACATAACTCGTTCAGCTCGTGTGAGGGGGGAAAGGTTACCTCAGGCTTCTTTCCCTTGTACATATGTACCCTCTTGTCAGCGACAGGGGGTTCCTCTGTGATGTGCAAAACATCTTTTATTGCCATAATCATAAATCGAATGGATTTTGCCAATTTTGGCTGTAACTTTGCATCATCGTAATCGACACTGGAGTCAGAATCCGTGTCGGTATCTGTGTCAACAATCTGGGATAGTGGGCGCTTATGAGACCCTGACAGTCCCTGCAACATAGGATCAGGCATGGGTTGAAACCCTGACTGTCCCAAAGCTTCTGCCTTGTGTAATCTTTTGTGCAATGAGTTTACACTAGCATTTAAAACATTCCACATATCCATCCAATCAGCTGTCGGCGGAGACACCACATTCATTTGCTCCCGCTCCTCTCTAATATAGCCTTCTTCCTCAGACATGTCGACACACGTGTACCGACACACTACACACACAGGGAATGCTTTTTCTGAAGACAGTTTCCCCACAAGGCCCTTTGGAGAGACAGAGAGAGAGTATGCCAGCACACCCCCCAGCGCTATATAACCCAGGAATAAAACAGTAACTTAATGTTTGCCCAGTAGTGCTGCTGTATGTAATTTGCGAATTATGTGCCCCCCCCACCCCTCTTTTCAACCCTCTTGTCTAACGTGGTATAAGCAGGGTAGAGTCCGGGGAGCTTCCTCTCAGCGGTGCTGTGGAGAAAAAATGGCGCTGGTGAGTGCTGAGGGAGAAGCCCCGCCCCCTCGGAGGCGGGCTTCTGTCCCGCTTAAACTGTAAAATTGGTGGGGGCTTATACATATATAAAGTGCCCAGCTGTATATATGTTATATTTTTGCGAAAGAGGTTTATATTGCTGCCCAGGGCGCCCCCCCTGCGCCCTGCACCCTTACAGTGACCGGAGTATGTGAGGTGTATGGGAGCAAAGGCGCACAGCTGCAGTGCTATGCGTTACCTCAGTGAAGATCATGAAGTCTTCTGCCGCCTCTGAAGTCTTCTTTTTTTCTCATACTCACCCGGCTTCTATCTTCCGGCTCTGCGAGGGGGACGGCGGCGCGGCTCTGGGACGGACGGCGAGGGTGAGATCCTGCGTACCAATCCCACTGGAGCTAATGGTGTCCAGTAGCCTAAGAAGCAGGACCTTGCAACTCAGAGAGTAGGGCTGCTTCTCTCCCCTCAGTCCCTCGATGAGGGAGTCTGTTGCCAGCAGTGCTCCCTGAAAATTAAAAACCTAACAAAATACTTTCTGTCAGAAAGCTCAGGAGAGCTCCTGAAAAGCACCCAGTCTCCACTGGGTACAGTATCAAACTGAGTTCTGGAGGAGGGGCATAGAGGGAGGAGCCAGTGCACACCCAGAACTAAAGTCTTTCTTAAAGTGCCCATGTTTCCTGCGGAGCCCGTCTATCCCCATGGTCCTTACGGAGTCCACAGCATCCTCTAGGACGTTAGAGAAAATAGGATTTTAATACCTACCGGTAAATCCTTTTCTCTTAGTCCGTAGAGGATGCTGGGCACCCGTCCCAGTGCGTACTGTGTCTGCAGTTATTAAATGGCCCTTAACTCCAGAACATTTATGTGGAGATGAAAACATCCAAGGAAGACTTGACCATCTTCCTTGGATGTTTTCCCCCTGTGTGACTGCTCTCCAGCCTCGGAGGGTTGCATCCGTGGTCCCTAGGATCCCGTCCTGGATCCCGAACCATCGCCCCTCTAGGTGGTGAGAACTGTGCAGCCACCAATGGAGTGAGATTCTGGTCTTGGAAGACAGGATTATCCTCCGGTGCATGTGTAGGTGGGATCCGGACCACTTGTCCAACAGGTCCCACTGGAACACTCTGGCATGGAACCTGCCAAACTGAATGGCCTCGTAGGCCGCAACCATCTTCCCCAGCAACTGAATGCATTGATGGATTAACACTCTTGCTGGTTTCAGAATTTGTTTGACCAGACTCTGGATCTCCAGAGCCTTTCCACTAGAAGAAAACCTCTTCTGTGTCCAGTATCACTCCCAAAAACAACAACCGCGTCATTGGGACCAACTGCGATTTTGGCAAGTTTAGGAGCCAACCATGTTGTTGAAGAACTGTCAGGGAGAGTAGATGTTTTGCACCAACTGGTCCCTGGATCTCGCCTTTATCAGGAGATCATCCAAGTACGGGATAATTGTGACTCCTTGTGTCACAACTGAGGGCCTGAGTTGACGGGAGGCAACCTCAGTTGTAGGGGCTGAGATGTAACGGAACCTGGGAGGTTGTATCAGACCCCTAGACATGTAAGTAACATGTAGAATAACTGCCCGAAGGCGTGACCACGACAACCAGGATAAAAGTCAATGATGTTTATTATGACAAACTCCGTAACACAGCAGAAAATAAGAAAACATAAAAGTCAGCAGGGCAATAATACAGTTCCTGGGTACTACAGGGTGGCAAGGGCCACAGGCACTGGTAGTGTGAGACAGTTCTAATAATCTTCTAGTTGGAAAGTCCTTACCAGGCCTGACTGTAGCAATGGAGAGAACCCAGGATCGTACCAGCTGGTGTTCCAGGAAAGGCTGGGCTGCTGAAGGTAAAACGGCTGCTGTGGATACTGGCTGGAACCAGACTGTTGTTGGTACGGAGTGGATACTGGCTGGAACCAGTTAAATAATAAACGAACTTGAGAGCGATGAAATAATAATACCGGTGGAGAGTGGTAAACTGCAGAAAGGACACCGGCCCTTTAAGGGAAGCTGTACACTGCTGGAAGCTGGGCTGGAAGCAGGTGATTGACTTGAGAGCGATGAAATAATAATACCGGTGGAGAGTGGTAAACTGCAGAAAGGACACCGGCCCTTTAAGAGAAGTTGTACACTGCTGGAAGCTCGGCTGGAAGCAGGTGATTGCTGTAGCTGGAAACAGGTGAGTCCAGAATGGATCGGAGAGTCAGGCTACACCGCAGATGGAATGCTGGTGCGGGTCTCTATAGCAGAAGTCTGGAGACAGGAGCTGGAACCTGGAAGACAACCACAGGAGAGAGACAAACTGGAACTAGGTTAGACAACCAAAGCACTGACGCCTTCCTTGTTCAGGCACAGCTTACTTATACCTGCAGCAAGGAAGGGGTTGGCTAGGCAATTATGCAAATCAACAATACAGACAGCAGATTGGTGGAAATGATCAGATGACAAAAACCAAGATGGCTGCGCCCATGCAGACACTTGGAGGGAAGTTTGGTTTGTAATCCATGTGAGAATTGAAACAGTAATGGCGACGCCGGCCACAGGAGACAGGAGACGCCAGACTGACAAGCGCACATTTAACCACGCGGGCACAGCGGAGGCCGCGGCTGATGAAATCACCACTCTGACATTCTGCATGTGGAAACTCAGAAACAGCGGGATCCGGTCCTGGAATGCTGAGCCAGCCTTAGGAGGCATCTGAAGGGTAAGTAATGGCGTCCAGATACCCGGATCGTGACAGCACCCCCCCCCCTTTAGGAGTGGCCCCAGGACACTTCTTAGGCTTTAAAGGAAACTTTGCGTGGAAATTTCGGACCAAGGCAGGAGCATGGACGTCTGAGGCATTGGTCCAAGAGCGTTCTTCAGGACCATAGCCCTTCCAGTCAATGAGGTATTGTAACTGACCGTAGCGGAAACGTGAGTCCAAAATCTTGGCCACCTCGTACTCGACTCCCCGTTGAGTCTGAACTTTGGGAGCTGGAGGAAGTGCGGAATGAAACCGATTCAGGATCAGCGGTTTCAACAAAGAAACATGAAATGTCCTGGGTATTTTCAAGAAGGATGGTAACTGTAACCTGTAGGCAACAGGATTGATGACTTGTTCAATCTTGAAGGGTCCGATGTAGCGAGGTGCAAATTTCATGCTGGGAACTCTCAACCTCAAATTCTTCGTGGACAACCACACACGATCACCCACCTTGAGAGCAGGAACCGCTCTACGCTTCCTATCGGCAAACTTTTTATACCTGAATGAGGCTTTAAGCAGGGCTGCGCGGACGTTCTTCCAGTTATTTGAAAACTGACGCAAGGTGACATCCACTGCTGGAACAGAAGTTGCGGGAAGCGGTTGGAATTCTGGGACTTTAGGGTGGAATCCATAATTAATGAAGAATGGTGTAGAAGAAGATGAGGAATGGTATTGATTGTTGTGGCTGAACTCGGCCCAAGGAAGGAGTTGAACCCAGTCATCTTGAGAGGAAGACACATATATACGGAGGAAGGCCTCCAAGTCCTGATTCACCCTCTCGGTTTGACCATTGGTCTGAGGATGGTAAGCCGTGGAAAACTTTAACTTGACTTGGAGGGCTTGACACAAACTTCGCCAAAATTTGGCTACAAATTGTACTCCACGATCCGAGATGATCTCTTCAGGAAGACCGTGAAGTCGGAAGATCTCTTGTATAAACACTTGAGCCAACTTGGAAGCTGACGGAAGACCGGTGAGAGGGATGAAATGTGCCATCTTGGTGAACCGGTCAACTACCACCCAGATGGTATTAAACTTGTTGCAGATAGGTAGATCGGAAACAAAGTCCATCGACAAATGGGTCCATGGTCGACGGGGAACAGATAATGGAACCAGTTGCCCCGCAGGCGACTGGCGGGAGACTTTGTGTTGGGCACACTTTGGGCAGGAGGCAATAAATTCCATAACGTCCTTTTTCAGAGTTGGCCACCAGTAGGACCTAGAAATAAATTCAAGGGTTTTCTGAATGCCTGTATGTCCAGCAAAACGGGAAGCATGGGCCCAATGCATGAGCTTCTTCCTTAGAACTGGCTTAACAAAACTTTTCCCTGGTGGAGGCGTAGAGTCCATCCCTACCGTGGAGAATGCCAACGGATTAATAATAGGATGCTTGTCTGCAGACTCGGACTCATTTTCTTGCTCCCATGAGCGGGAAAGGGCATCGGCCTTACGATTCTGAGAACCCGGACAGAACTGGAGTTTAAAGTCAAATCTGGAAAAGAAAAGTGCCCATCTGGCCTGACGAGGGTTGAGACATTGTGCGCCTTTGAGATATAAAAGATTTTTGTGGTCGGTAAGTATGGTGATTGAGTGGGAAGCTCCCTCCAACAGGTATCTCCACTCCTCCAGAGCGAGCTTGATGGCTAGCAACTCCTGATCGCCAATGGCATAGTTGCGCTCAGCTGGGGAGAACTTCCGGGAGAAGAAACTGCAAGGATGTAGATGTCCATCTTTGGCCTTCTGGGATAACACTGCTCCTACTCCAACGGAGGAGGCATCTACCTCTAAGATAAAAGGAGAGTCGGTGTCAGGCTGTTTCAGAACTGGTGCAGAGATGAACCGTTGCTTCAGAAGGTGAAAGGCCTGTGTAGCTTCCTCGGACCACTTGGACGGATTAGCACCTTTCTTGGTTAATGCAGTGATAGGCGCCACAATGGTGGAAAAGTCTCGTATAAATTTTCTATAATAATTGGCGAACCCTAAGAACCTCTGGACCCCTTTGAGGCTTAAGGGTATAGGCCAATTCTGGATTGCTTGGAGTTTCTCAGGATCCATCTCTAGTCCGGAACCGGACACAATGTAACCTAGAAACGGAATGGTTTTAACTTCAAACACACACTTCTCCAATTTACAATAGAGGTGATTGACACGGAGACGGGAAAGAACCTCTTTTACCCAGAAACGATGATCTTCGAGATTATTAGCAAAGATGAGGATGTCGTCTAGATAAACCACGACATGGCGGTACAGGATGTCCCTGAAGATCTCATTCACGAAGTGCTGGAAGACTGCTGGAGCGTTGCTCAATCCGAAGGGCATGACGAGGTACTCATAATGTCCGTCACGGGTGTTAAAGGCGGTCTTCCACTCGTCACCCTCACGGATTCGGATGAGATTGTAGGCACCCCTCAAGTCCAGCTTTGTGAAAATGGTTGCACCACTAACTCTATCAAAGAGCTCAGTAATCAGGGGTAAAGGGTATCGGTTCTTGACGGTAATGTCGTTCAGACCCCTGTAGTCGATGCACGGACGCAGACCACCGTCTTTCTTCTTAACGAAGAAGAAGCCTGCGCCGGCTGGAGAAGAAGATGGTCGGATGAAACCCTTCGCCAGGTTCTCTTTGATGTACTCTTCCATGGAGTGTGTCTCGGGCAGAGACAACGGATAAGTTCGGCCTCGCGGTGGAACCTTCCCTGGAATGAGGTCGATTGGGCAGTCCCATTCTCTATGAGGAGGAAGGATATCAGCAGAGGCTTTACTGAACACATCCGTGAAGTCTTGATATGGAGGAGGCGGAACATCAGTTGACCTGGGGAAGGAAGAACAAACAGGAAGAACTTTGGCTAAACAAGTCCCAGCACAGGAGGGACCCCATGCCAGTATTTGCGTAGTCGTCCAGTCAATTGATGGGTTGTGGAGACGGAGCCATGGAAGGCCTAAAACCACTGGATGTGTGGCTCTTGGAATCACTAAAAAAGAAATATACTCAGAATGAAGAACTCCCACTCTCAGACGAACTGGAAGAGTCCTTAAGGAAATGACTGCGTCAAAAATCTTGCTGCCATCCACGGCAGTCAAAGAGATGGACGAGGACAGTCTCTCGGTGGGTAGGGACCACCGTTTAACATAAGCTTCGGTTATGAAATTCCCAGCTGCTCCGGAATCAAGGAGGGCAATGACGTTCCTGTAACGTTGAGCAATTTGGAGCGACACTGGGAGGTTACAGTCATGAGGAGATGGAGAGGAGATCATCACTCCTAGCCGGCCCTCTCCTTGGCGAACTAGGATCTGGAGTCCCGGACGTTTGGGACAGGCATTGATAGTGTGCGACGGAGCTGCACAGTAGAGACAGAGAGACTCAGAGAGACGTTTTCGGCGCTCAGCAGGAGATAGACGGGAACGACTAATTTGCATAGGCTCATCCTTGGATGGAGATGGTTGACGAGAAGGAGGAGCAGAAGATTTAGGAGTAGATGATCTTCCTCGCTCGGTTGCTCTCTCTCTAAAACGTAGATCAACCTTCGTGCAAAGAGAAATTAGCTCATCCAACTTAGAGGGCAAGTCTCTGGTAGCTAACTCATCCTTGATGCGTTCTGATAAGCCATGCCAGAATGCAGCATACAGGGCCTCGTCGTTCCATGCCAGTTCGGATGCCAGGATTTTAAACTGTATAAGATACTGTCCCACGGTACGTGTTCCCTGGCGTAAACGAAGAATCTCAGATGAAGCAGATGTTATCCGGCCTGGCTCGTCGAAGATGCGCCTGAATGTAGCTACAAAGTCAGTATAGGAGGATAGCAGGGGATCAGACTTCTCCCATAAAGGTGATGCCCAGTCAAGGGCTGAGCCACTGAGAAGGGAGATGATATAGGCAATTTTGGTACGGTCACTGAAGAAATTGCCAGGTAGAAGCTCAAAGTGGATTTCACATTGATTGAGAAATCCCCTGCAGAACCTTGGAGATCCATCAAATTTTGCTGGCGTTGGAAGATGAAGATGTGGACTGGAAATGGGTAAGGTGGGTGGGGTTACAGCTGGTGTCACTGTAGTGGACGCACCGGACGTGCCAGGTCCACGGAGGGTCGTTTGAATCCCATCCAGCCGTGTGGAGAGATCCTGGAGACAGCGGATGATGTGGCCCTGTGCAGCCTCCTGATGTTCAAGTCGGGCTGCCAGTTCTTGCATCGGCCTGGCCGCTTGATCCTGGTCTCCGGCTGGATTCATTAGGTCAGTGCTTACTGTCACAACTGAGGGCCTGAGTTGACGGGAGGCAACCTCAGTTGTAGGGGCTGAGATGTAACGGAACCTGGGAGGTTGTATCAGACCCCTAGACATGTAAGTAACATGTAGAATAACTGCCCGAAGGCGTGACCACGACAACCAGGATAAAAGTCAATGATGTTTATTATGACAAACTCCGTAACACAGCAGAAAATAAGAAAACATAAAAGTCAGCAGGGCAATAATACAGTTCCTGGGTACTACAGGGTGGCAAGGGCCACAGGCACTGGTAGTGTGAGACAGTTCTAATAATCTTCTAGTTGGAAAGTCCTTACCAGGCCTGACTGTAGCAATGGAGAGAACCCAGGATCGTACCAGCTGGTGTTCCAGGAAAGGCTGGGCTGCTGAAGGTAAAACGGCTGCTGTGGATACTGGCTGGAACCAGACTGTTGTTGGTACGGAGTGGATACTGGCTGGAACCAGTTAAATAATAAACGAACTTGAGAGCGATGAAATAATAATACCGGTGGAGAGTGGTAAACTGCAGAAAGGACACCGGCCCTTTAAGGGAAGCTGTACACTGCTGGAAGCTGGGCTGGAAGCAGGTGATTGACTTGAGAGCGATGAAATAATAATACCGGTGGAGAGTGGTAAACTGCAGAAAGGACACCGGCCCTTTAAGAGAAGTTGTACACTGCTGGAAGCTCGGCTGGAAGCAGGTGATTGCTGTAGCTGGAAACAGGTGAGTCCAGAATGGATCGGAGAGTCAGGCTACACCGCAGATGGAATGCTGGTGCGGGTCTCTATAGCAGAAGTCTGGAGACAGGAGCTGGAACCTGGAAGACAACCACAGGAGAGAGACAAACTGGAACTAGGTTAGACAACCAAAGCACTGACGCCTTCCTTGTTCAGGCACAGCTTACTTATACCTGCAGCAAGGAAGGGGTTGGCTAGGCAATTATGCAAATCAACAATACAGACAGCAGATTGGTGGAAATGATCAGATGACAAAAACCAAGATGGCTGCGCCCATGCAGACACTTGGAGGGAAGTTTGGTTTGTAATCCATGTGAGAATTGAAACAGTAATGGCGACGCCGGCCACAGGAGACAGGAGACGCCAGACTGACAAGCGCACATTTAACCACGCGGGCACAGCGGAGGCCGCGGCTGATGAAATCACCACTCTGACATTCTGCATGTGGAAACTCAGAAACAGCGGGATCCGGTCCTGGAATGCTGAGCCAGCCTTAGGAGGCATCTGAAGGGTAAGTAATGGCGTCCAGATACCCGGATCGTGACACCTTGCTTGCGAAGGAGAACCATCATTTCCGCCATCACCCTGGTGAAAATCCTCGGAGCCGTGGACAGACCAAACGGCAACGTCTGAAATTGGTAATGACAATCCTGAATTGCAAACCTCAGGTAGCTTGATGCAGTGGCTAAATGGGAACATATAAGTAGGCATCCTTTATGTCTACCAAAACCATGAAATCTCCTTTATCCCCCGGACTGGAGATCACTACCCTGAGAGATTCCATCTTGAAATTGAATTTCTTTAGGTAGAAATTAAGGGATTTCAGATTTAAGATTGGTCTGACTGAGCCGTCCGGCTTCGGGACCACGAAGAGGCTTGAATAAAAACCTTCTCCCTGCTGACTAAGGCTGATTTGAACAATCGGTGAGGGGGAACGTCTTGAAACCCCAGTTTGTACCCTTGGGACACTATTTGTAAAACCCACGAGTCCAGGTCCGAATGAATCCAGAACTGACTGAAGAGTTTTAGACGTGCCCCCCACTGGTGCGGGCTCCTGCAAGAGAGCCCCAGCGTCATGCAGTGGATTTGGCAGAAGCAGAGGACGATCTCTGCTCCTGCGATCTTGAAGAGGCTATAGACCTCTTCCCTCTTTTCCTTCCTCTACCTGCAAAGAAAGGGGAATCTTAACTTCTTGCATATCTATTGGGCCGAAATGACTGCGTCAGATAATGATGCGTCTTCATCCGTTGAGAGGGAACATAGGGCAAGAAGGATGACTTACCTGCGGGAGCTGCCGAGATCAAATTAACTAGGCCGTCGCCAAACAAGGCTTCACCTTCATAGGGAAGAGACTCCCTTTCTTCTTGGAGTCAGCATCAGCATTCCCTTGGTGAATCCACAATGCCCTCCTATCCGAGACTGCCATGAAATTGGCCCGTGAGCACTTGTGCCCGGTGTAGGATTTTTAAATATGTGTAGTTTACTGTATGCAAGGGTTTAAAACCTTTTAGGAACTGAGCTCTAAGGTGTATTACATGTAGTTTAAAAAAAAACAAAAAAGGTTTATTTTATGGCAGTAGTTTCCAAACTGGGGTTCTTGCACTGGTAGCATAGTTTGGTGGTCCAGGACCAATTAAAATTATTTATACTTTATTAAATTGGCAAAACCATTCCCTCACAACATAACTGAACCTGAGGATGACATGCTATAAACACAATTTACTTAATTTTATATTTTTTTCTGAATTTCTCAATAAAAAAAACTTTGGCCTAGGGGTGCCGTGAAACAAATTTTGATACTCTAGGGCAGGGGTGTCAAACCCATGGGCCGCATGCCGCCCCCAATGCATCCTTTTGTGGCCCACAGGCCGGGGTCCGGCAGGGGTCCTTTTGTGGCCCGATCACCTTGCTTAGAGCGAGGGCAGGAGAGCGCAGCCAGAGTCTTTGCTTTCTATGTGCGGCACCATCTTCCCGAAGAGATCACCGGGAAGATAGTGCCCCTTCCACTGGCTACAGCACAGGTATACTGGGGTGGGGTAGCAAACTGGGGGCCCCAATGGGCCCCTCCAGCAGTCCCTCTACCAAAACACGTCTTTTGGTGGTTTTGCGGTGTTGTTATAACTACATGGTGACGATACTGTAGCACAGAGATTTTCAACCATTTACAACTCACGTCACACAGAACAAGATTTAAATATTGACAAGGCACACTGAAATATAATGGTGATGCATGGTGCAGTATCGTGTCCTAGGATGTCATGTCGCAGCTTCTCCATAGGTAACGCCTGAACAGGCCCGGTGACAGGGGGGACAAAGGGGACACTTGTTCAGGGCTCCAAGTATTAAGAACAGAAATAATGGGGCCACAGTGCCAATATTGCTTTTTAAAGTGTATCCACCAACTGCTCAATTTAAGCAGGAAAACAATTAACAGGCCAACTAAACCCTCCCCCCTCCTTTTACCCCATCACTTTGTCCAGTCCCTGTGGTCCATACTGTATTGCCATTATTATGCATGTTGCTGTGCTGGCCCTTTTCTGAATGTCCCTGCCACCGCCACCGAAGAGCTGGATAGCCCAGTATGAAAACCACCTGCCGGCCTCACTGACGGTCCGAGTCAAAGGCTCCATTTTTTTTAAAGATCCCTCTGCCAAGTTAAGGGGGGGTTGAGGGGGCCCCAGAGATATCAGTGTACTGGGCCCCGAGATTTCTGTTGCTGGCCCTGACCCTCAGGGCGTATCTACCCCTTGGCCAGGATGGCACTTGCCAGGGGCACCATCCAGCTGTGCCAACCGTGGCTAAGGGATAGAGTTCTGCAGTCTCGAAAGGGCGCTATGGCAATCAGCGTGGGACTGACCAATTAGACGGTGAGGGAAGGATACTGAAATTGTCCCAACCCTGTTACAGTTTGAAACGCCCCTCAACTGCTGTCCACTGCTTCACTCCTAGCTCTGCCCCTTTGAAATTATTAATCCCTACCCCCCGGTAGGCGGAGTTCTCCAGGCCCATACTCAGGAGTCACCACTGCTGTACATTATGTGCCGGTTGTAGAGGCAGAGCGGGGAACATCAGAGAACGCCACAAATTACACAGTGGGCAAGGAGATGGCTGGAGACAGCTGCACAGCCATGCCTTGCAAGTTCGAGAGAGCTGTTGAATTTCAGCACTTCAAGTCAGAGCCTGCCCCCTGCTGCCCAAGCAGTCCGTGACAGTTAGTGTCGAGGAGGGGGGGATTTGTGCATGTGTGCTATCAGTGTGTGTGTGGGGGGGGTGGGGGGGTGGAGGATGTGTGTGACTGTGAGGGAGCTGTCAGTGTCAGTGGGGAGAGGAGCAGGAGGGAGTTGTCAGTGTGTGGAAGTGATTAGAGTTGTCAGTACTGGGGAAATGTGTGTGTGTGTGTGTGTACTAGATTTAGGAGTGTGTGTTTGTGAGAGGTTTCAGTTGGGGAATTAGAGTTCATACAGTAATTAAATGTTTTCATATTGAGAACTACATCTCCCAGCATATACAGTGTGCTGGGGATGCTAACAAGCTTTATTTAAAAGTTTAAAAAACATTGCTTTTATGACTGCAATGGTTAAAAAGGGAGAGCTATAAATCAATTTATCAGTGAATGATCGCAGTTTGAGCTGTTACATTTTACTGAACCACCTATCCCTCCACACTCACTACCTGTCCTCAGGATACATTTACCATCCCGGCAGACGGTATACCGGCGGTCATTTGACCGATGTTGGAATCCTGACACCACTTGGGAGACTGGTGCCGGCACACAGACAGCCGACATCCCGAAGGCGAGTATTGGAGGGAGGGTTAGGACCGGGGGAGGGGGTGTTAGGGAAGGCACTAGGAGGGGGGGGGGTTAGTCCTAGCTGCCACCCCCTGAGGGTTAGCCCTATCCGCCACCCCCCCAGAGGGTTAGGATTAGGTATCATGTGACTGCTGGAATCCCGAGCGCCGGATGCCATACCCAACACCCTTTACTTTTTCAGGCATTTCTATCTCTCCTCTCTCTATGGTGTTCCGATTGCCCACTTTCCCTTGTGCTTTTCTCTCTCTCTCCTTTGTTTAGAGCATCAGTTTCTGTAGTCCACTTTATCCTTATTTTTTCCAGTGTTTCACTATCTCTCTGATGTAATGAGGATGTATGGTCTAGAGGGATCAGTAATGCATTGTACTGTATAGAGGCGTCAGGGATGTAGCGTAGGGTATAGAGGCGTCAGGGATGTAGCGTAGGTTATAGAGGCATCAGGAATGTAGCGTAGGGAATAGAGGCATCAGGGATGTAGCGTAGGGTATAGAGGCGTCAGGGATGTAGCATAGGGAATAGAGGCGTCAGGGATTTAGTTTAGGGAATATAGGCATCAGGGATGTACTAGCAGGTATATAGAGGTCAGTGTACTGTATAGAGGGGTCAGTAATGCAGTGATGGTTATAGAAAGGTCAGTGATGTAGTGTAGGGTATAGAGGGGTCAGTTATGTAGTGTGGGGTAAAGAGGGGTCAGTAAAGATACTAAACTGAAGTACTTAGAACACTTCTTGAATTAAGACACAACCTGCAAGAAAAAGTATGCAATATGGGTGAAAAGGCAAATGTCAGAGGTCTGATACAAGTGACCAGCTCCACACCTTGCACCACATAGCGTTATGTTAAACTGGGATATGTTCTTTTTTGGTGTGTGTGTGTGTGTGTGTATGTGTGTGTGTGTGTGTGTGGGGGGGGGGGGGGGGGTGCCAAAGGAAATTTTTGCCATTGGCTCCTTTGGTCTAGAACCAGCCCTGATCACAAAATATTTTTGTCTGAGCAGACTGGACACTGATCAGCGTTGGCTCATTCTCAGCCCCCCGCCCAGCCTCTGCTGCCAACAGACTGCTATTAGCTAGTTAACCTTCTGCCTTCCCTATCTATGACACAGACTGCTGCTAATGCTACCAGAATGTTCCCAGTGGCTTCACACCAACAGTGAATCCCAGCCGATGATGTAAGGCAGCGTGTGGGGGAG